>NC_135235.1:504379427-504703927 GCF_051348905.1 Ranitomeya variabilis
AAACAAAATTTGACAGGTGCATAAGTATGGGCACCCTTATCATTTTCTTGTTTTAAATACTCCTACCTACTTTTTACTGACTTACTAAAGCACTTTTTTGGGTTTTGTAACCTCATTTAGCTTTGAACTTCATAGCTAGGTGTATGCAATCATGAGAAAAGCTACTTAAAGTGGCCACTTGCAAGTTGTTCTCCTGTTTGAATCTCCTCTGAAGAGTGGCATCATGGGCTCCTCAAAACAACTGTCAAATGATCTGAAAACAAAGATTATTCAACATAGTTGTTCAGGGGAAGGATACAAAAAGCTGTCTCAGAGATTTAACCTGTCAATTTCCACTGTGAGGAACATAGTAAGGAAATGGAAGAACACAGGTACAGTTCTTGTTAAGGCCAGAAGTGGCAGGCCAAGAAAAACATCAGAAAGGCAGAGAAGAAGAATGGTGAGATCAGTCAAGGACAATCCTCAGACCATCTCCAGAGAGCTGCCGCATCAACTTGCTGCAGATGGTGTCACTGTGCATCGGTCAACTATACAACGCACTGTGTTTTTTTGCCGCCATGCATAACGCCTTTTTGTTTTACCAAACAACTCAATCTTGGTTTCATGAGTCCACAGGACCTTCTTCCAAAAAGAAATTGGCTTCTCCAAATGTGCTTTTGCATACCTCAGCCGTCTCTGTTTGTGGCGTGCTTGCGGAAACGGCTTCTTTCGCATCACTCTCCCATACAGATTCTCCTTGTGCAAAGTACGTTGTATAGTTGACCGATGCACAGTGACACCATCTGCAGCAAGTTGATGCTGCAGCTCTCTGGAGGTGGTCTGAGGATTGTCCTTGACTGATCTCACCATTCTTCTTCTCTGCCTTTCTGATGTTTTTCTTGGCCTGCCACTTCTGGCCTTAACAAGAACTGTACCTGTGTTCTTCCATTTCCTTACTATGTTCCTCACAGTGGAAATTGACAGGTTAAACCTCTGAGACAGCTTTTTGTATCCTTCCCCTGAACAACTATGTTGAATAATCTTTGTTTTCAGATCATTTGACAGTTGTTTTGAGGAGCCCATGATGCCACTCTTCAGATGAGATTCAAACAGGAGAACAACTTGCAAGTGGCCACTGTAAGTAGCTTTTCTCATGATTGCATACACCTAGCTATGAAGTTCAAAGCTCAATGAGGTTACAAAACTAAAAAAAGTGCTTTAGTAAGTCAGTAAAAAGTAGGTAGGAGTATTTAAAACAAGAAAATGATAAGGGTGCCCATACTTATGCACCTGTCAAATTTTGTTTGAATGCAGATTGCACATTTTCTATTAGTACAATAAACCTCATTTCAAGGCAGAAACATTACTGTGTCCAACAGTTATTAGATATATGAAACTGAAATAGCTGTTGCAAAAAGAACAATTTTTATAAAACATTAAGTTTAAGATTAATAGGGGTGCCCAAACTTTTTCATATGACTGTAGATGATATTCCTTCCCAAAGGTGAAGTATGTCCCCAGGGCTTCCCGGTGTGTAGATGGTGGATGGTGAGAGGCGCAGAGAAGAACAAGGACACAAGGTTGCAGTCTCTTTACCTTTACTGAAGACTTCAGCATCCACAGTCCAGGGCACCAGATCACAGGGCAGGCAGAGTCCGGCCGATTTGGAGGCAAGTCCAGAGTCCCCTTGTCCAGGTGGAAATCAGTAGCCTTCCCTTGCGCTGCAATGGTGTAGTCCCTTACTGCCTATGGCTTCACATAAGGGTCTCACAGATGTGGTGTCTTTCTCTCTGTCCCCCATAAAAGGTAGGACAAACCCGTATGACTGGTGGCTTGAGGCTGTTTATAGGGACTCTAGCATGCCGCGGCCCCCGAGGGTTGCCACCGTGCCTCCTGGGTGTAGGGCGGACGGTAACTTGCAATTAGCTGTCCTGCCGGTCTCTGGAGCAAAGCATAAAGGTCCTTACTCCCTTGGTGTTCCGGCTACCGGGATTCTGCACCTCAGAAGGAGGCAGCCGGTGTAGGGCTGGTCCCCTTCTGGTATCCTCTCCTTTGCTACGACTTCCTTCACGCTCGCTGCAATACAGTTCTGCCTTCTGACTGTCTCTTTCTGGGAGCTGCAGCTCTGAGGGCATGCACAGCTCCTTTAACCTTCCATCCTCCTCAGACTCTGGTCTGGAACAAACTAACCTTCCCTACAGTCTACCAGTTATATATATATATATATATATGGAGAGTGACCTAATAAATAGGAGCAAAAGCTCCCCCTGTTGGTCTGGAGTGTGAAATGTGTTGCATGTTTGTGATACCTGGAGGCAGTTATCCTTCTTTGCCTCCAAACGTAGCATCACTCTCCCCAAGAAGAAAGCAATACCACTGCGACGACCAGGACCCTGGGGCACCGCATAAGCACCGGAAGGTGCAGCAGGACCAGCTGACGTACCGCTGAGCACTGGCAGGTGCAACGGATCCGGCTGATGTTGAGATAAGCACTGGCAGGTGCAGTGGGATCGGGACCTGAGAACTCACAAGAGTGTTAGGAAACAAACTCACAACATTGCACAGGCACCTCTATGTTGGAGGAGGTACCTTAAATAATAAGTGTCCTCCAGCTATTGTTTGGGGATGCTTTAGGGGAATGCGCACGGCCCCTTTAGGGAAGGGGAAGTTGCAGACCCGGAAGGAGGAGATGGAGAAGGATATGGCCACGGCAGTGAGTACGATGGGGTTCCTGCAGGGGGAGAGGGACCGCATGCAGAGATGCCGGCGCTACAGCGATTGAGAACTGTTGGTGAGAAAACTGGCTCTGGAGGAATGGTGCTTTCTACTTGAGAGACTAGTTCCTGTTATTATCTATATAGACCACAAGAACTTGGCCTACTTTCAGTCCGCACAGCGCCTAAATCCACGTCAAGCCAGGTGGTCTTTGTTCTTCGCCCGCTTTGATTTTGTTCTCCACTTCCGGCTTGCAGACAAGAACGTCAAAGCAGGCTTGCTTTCCAAGTCTTTTCTGTCTTGTGACCAGGAGGAGCAGCCTCAGAGCACCATTGAGGCCTCCAGGATGCTTACTGTCACTCCACTGAACTTTTCTCCGACCCTATGAGGAAAAACCATTGTCTCCGAACCAGACAGGAAGCGGGTGCTTCACAGGAGTCACTCGTCCACACTGACTGATCATTTCACGGCACTATTGATGGCCATCACTGCGCAAGGATATTGTGGATTTTGTCTTCGCCTGTCCTTTCTGTGCCCAGAATAAGACTCCGAAACAGCTTCCAACCGGCTGGTTACTTTGTTTGCCTGTACCATCTGCTTCCTGGCAGCATATTGTAATGGAGTTTTTTTTTTTTTAATTTTCCAGTGTCTGCTCGAAGTACCGTAGTGCTGGATCGCTAGTCTAAGATAGTCGAAAAAGGTATATCCAGCTTTAGAAATCCGATGTCTATAAAAGTATCAAATTCATTAGGCAAATTAAAAATAAGACAACATCATGGTAGTCACAGCCCTGGCTTGGGGAGATGATAGTAAATATAAGAAAACTGACCGAACAGCAATCTAATCTGAACTGGTGCATAACCAAAAAAGTCATATAGCAAATAGATCAATGGCTGCACTCAAAATTTACTGTGCTAAGGCAAGGAAATGTGCAATATGTGAAATGTGAATAGCATAATGGCTAGGGAAATTTATGAAAAAACACATGAGATTCTTAGCACAAGATTTGGCCAAAAGTTGTGAGCCCATCCACCAAACGTCAAGGTAATCTCAGATCGGATGGGTAACTGAGTTCAGTTTAACTCAGTTACCCATCCGATCTGAGATTACCTTGACGTTTGGTGGATGGGCTCACAACTTTTGGCCAAATCTTGTGCTAAGAATCTCATGTGTTTTTTCATAAATTTTCCTAGCCATTATGCTATTCACATTTCACATATTGCACATTTCCTTGCCTTAGCACAGTAAATTTTGAGTGCAGCCATTGATCTATTTGCTTGGGGAGATGATAGACGCCTTTCAGACCCTGAGGTCTTTAATCATGACTACTGCTCTGCCCCACTTTACAAAACCACCAGATATTGAGCCAGCATACAATTATGGGAGATGTGAGCTCTGAAGCCATCAGATTTGTGAATGAATGTGATGTATTTACAAGGTGACCCCACTTTTTAACTGGTTAGCATCCAGATGTTAAAATAATAGGGAACTAGATTCGTCTGCATTAAGATACTGCTTTTTTTTAACATGTTCTTCTGAGAGAATGGTGTAGTATGCACCTCTGTTTGTTCTGTTGTAGGATTATTGCTTTGTATTTCCACATCCCTCCTCCGGGCTTGTTTTTCTGCTCCATTACACCAGTGCAGCCTCTGTCAAACAGCACTAAGTATATTTCCATCCTTTTGTCAATTAACAACCAGGTGATGAATGGAAAACTTAAGATTTCATGTCAACGATACAATTATTCCTCATGCTAAAAAAAAATGCCAGAAGCATGGAAAAATAAGTGACAATATTGTGTTAGCAAATATCTGCAAGGTTTTCTTATGCCTTACCATGTAAAGATCTCACTGACCCACTTGGTCCATTGTATAAAAAAGTAGGATCTTTCAGTATCTATTCATGCACAGACCAAATTGTGAGGCTGTTGGGCATCACAGTGGGTGGCTTTTGCACATGCAGCAAGATGCAGGTTATATCATCATCCTTTGGAAGATATCAACTGTTCGTGTAGCCTTGAACACCAATCCTCCCCCAAAAAATATTTGGCAGAGTAAGTTGGGTCTTATCTCCCAAATTTTATAAAAAGGGAGTGGGACATGTGGCACCAACTCAGTATGATGGTCCCTAAAGCCCACTTCCCAATCAGTATGATGGCCCCCCACATTCCATTACTCAGTATGATCGCCCCCATAGCCTAGGGCTGTGCGGACAGGTATGCAAAATTAAGGTTTATGCATTCTTTGTCAAATCCAATCACTGATTCTTTTGGTTTCCTATGCCCGGATTAAAAAAACACTTCTATTTTTAACCATCAAGTTTGGATTTTGCACAAAACGCATGTGAAATTACTTATAAGCTAGATGAACAAGAAAAATCTTTATGGTAAACAAAATTGTACACAATATTATATATAAAAAAATTATTGAACATTCATTCGCAACTTTATTGGAACTTAATTCTTTTGCCTTTTCCTTTTTTCTTCAAAGCTTCCCTTGATAACTTTCACTTTTATAGAAGGCCTGTGGTTCTTCTCTGTGAAGCATCCAGCAGTAGTCCCTCATCATGTTCACATTCCATCTACCTTGGTATCGCCGTTCAAACTCCTCAATATCCTGATTAAATCTTTCTCCTTTCTCTTTGTTAACAGCACCAAGGTTTTCAAGAAAGTAGCCCTAATGTGAATTTAAAAAATCTAACTTCAAGTTCATCAGACAACCCAAGGCTTTGAAACGTTTCAGCATATTCTCCACAATGGACTTAAATTTTGGATATTTGTTGTTACTTAGAAATTTCTTCATGACTTCTTTAAAAGAATCACAATAATTTATCTCAACAGCATCCATTTTTGTTTCGAACATGTCGTCCATCCTGAGTTTCTGAATATCAGGACCCACAAAAACGACTTCCTTCAGTTTTACTTCTGACAGTCCCTGAAACTTGGTAGACAGGTCCTTAAAATTCTATCCTTTTTTCGGTAGAGCTTTCAGAAACTGCTTCATCAGTCCAAGCTTAATGTGGTGTACTGGCGAGAGAACTTTAGTGGAATCAACTAAACTTTCCACAACTATGTTTTTGAGTCCAAGTTACAAAGATATTCTTGTTGGACAACGTTTTTGTATCCAGTGATGAGTCCTATCACAGCTGTCCCATTCACACAGAAAGCTTGGGTACTTTGTGTATGCTACTTGCTGCCAAAGGACCAAAGAGAAAACTTTCAGATTACCACATATTGACCATCCTTGATCCTCGTAGTTAAGAATAAAGTCTAAATTCTCGTAACTTTCCTTCAAGTTCACAGCATGCTCTAAAGGCAGTAAAGCATTTTTTCTACCATTGTGCATCGTGATTTAGATGAATCAATAAGGAAACTTCACTCGCTCACATTGTACTCTGTTAAATGTTTTCATCAGACCAGGAACACCACTGCAATATACTAGTGCACCATCTTTAGAAAAGTATGGAAGGAATTCCTTTTCTCTGTTTCTCTACCATGAAAAACAGGTACCAGAGGCCAGCAGGTTCTTTTCCTTTAGTCTAGAGCCTAAACATTCTGAAAGATGTTTAGAAAGGTCCAAGTCCCTGCCTAAATAATTTAATTTGAGCTGCTAAAAAAGTTGTGGTTTGTTGGGACTAGCGTGAAAGTCTTTGGCAGAATCCTTTTCTTCATGTTCTGAATCAGGTGTATGTCCAAGTTTCTCCAGAGGTGAAGGGACAGGTAATCCGGGACCGTGAGCAGGGCCGGCGTCACCACCCGGCACACCTGGGCCCTGGACGAATAAGTGGGCCCACTTTCTGTCGGAGAAAGCGGCACGCTATGGGACCCTTGAGTCGGAGGAAGCCGTTGCCAGCGCTGGCTCGGCCCCCCCAATACTCACCTGTCCCCTTTCTGCGCTGCTCCGGTCTCTTCAGCTTCTCCTGACTCTCTGTGACATCAATATATGGGGCCCATTATACTGTATGGAGCATTATATGGGGCCATTATGTACTGTATGGAACAAAATATGGGGCCATTATATACTAAATGAAGCAATATATGGGGCAATTATATACTTTATGGAACATTTTATGGGGTCATTATATACTGTATGGAGCATTATATGGGGCCATTATACCTTATGGAGCATTATATGTGGCGCATTATACAGTATGGAACATTATATGGGGCCCATTATACTGTATGGAGCATTATATGGGGTCATTATATACTATATAGAGCAATATATGAAGCCCATTGTACTGTATGGAGCATTATATGTGGCCCAGTATACTATATGTAGCATTATATGGGGCCCATTTTCCTATATGGAGCATTACATGTGGCCCATTAGACTGTATGGAGCACTATGTGGGGCCCATTAGACTGTATGGAGCATTATATGAGGCCCATTATACTGCATGGAGCAATATATGGGGCCATTATACTGTATGGAGCATTATATGGGGTCTATTATACTGTATGGAGCTATATATGGTGCCCATTATACTGTATGAAGCAATATATGGGACCCATTATGCTGTATGAAGCAATATGGGGGAATATTATACTGTATGTAGCATTATATGGGGCCCATTATACTGTATGGAGCATTATATGGGGTCCATTATAATGTATGGAGCGATATATGGGACCCGTAATACTGTATGGAGGACTATGTGGTGCCCATAATACTGTATAGAGAACTACACTGCGTGCAGAATTATTAGGCAAGTTGTTTTTTTGGATCACATGATACTTTTTATACATGTTGTCCTACTCCAAGCTGTTCAGGCTTGAGAGCCAACTACAAGTTAAAGGGCCACTGTCACCCCCCCCCAGGCGTTATAAACTAAAAGAGCCACCTTGTGCAGCAGTAATGCTGCAGTCTAACAAGGTGGCTCTTTTAGTTTTTGATTAAGTTATTACCGCAGTAAAACGTTTTAAAAATTGGCCAAACGTACCAGCGATTGTACCGGGAGGCGGTCCGAAGCGTCCTCTATGAATCTTCAAACTGCCGTCACTCTTCTCTTCAGGGCCGATGGTACCCGCCCCCTTCGCGTTGTTGCTTCAAATCCGGCGCCTGCGCTGTGCGTGCCTGCCTGGGGCCTGCGCAGTCTTCTTTGGCCGTCATCACTCACACGCAGGGTGCCTGACTGCGTCTGTGCGGGCAGTGCGGCCGCCCTGTTACTGAATCCCCGCCCCGCACTGTGTTATTCATTATGCACACTGCGGGGCTGGCATTCCTGGGCATGCGCACTGCACTGCGCTGTTCAGGCCCTCCCCCAGCTCGGACGTTCTCCCTTGTCTGATGTTGCCCCTGCTCCCCCGCCTTCCGGCATTATTTTCGGCTGCCAGATTCCAAAATCTGGTGAGGATTAGTGTATATGGCGGCAAGCTGCTGTGTGCTTTGTCTCTCTCTATGTGTTTGTATGTTTTAATGCAAATGCATATTTACACCAGCAGCAATGAAAATTTGGTACTTGTGTGGGTGGCCATAAATTACAAAGCACTGATGATCAATACTGTTTTTTGGGGAGCATTATAGGTTTACATTGCGTTCGGGCAATACGTTTTGCGAATATAGCTAGCGTATTGCACCAGCGCAATGTCTTTAGCGGGATTGCTTTTGCCGATCCCGCTATCGCAGATCCACAATCTGCGCTAGCGAGGAACGAAGCTGGGACGCTGAAAGCAGCATCTGAGGTCCGACTGAAAATAACGGCACATCGCAAGGGCGTGCCTAAAAAATGGCATGCGCTAGCGATGCGATCCAGATCCTAAACACATTGCCGTCAATGGGTGCGCTAACGGACCCGTTGCATGGCGTAACTTGCGACAATCACGCCATGCAGCGTACTCCTTTAGCGTTAACCCATTAACGCTTAGTGAACCTATTCGTAACGCATTGAACATCAGTAAAGGAGGAGGGGTCTGCATTATACCACATCAAAGAACAATAAACGTTGAGGGGTGACCATTATTACACCGTACTGCAGATCAATGCACGGTCAGGGGTCTGCATTATTATACCGCACTGATCATCAATAAACGGTGAGGGGGGATCATTATTATTCCGCACTATAGATCTATAAACGGTCATGGTGGAGCATTGAGTGGAGCACTTAAATACGTGGCACTGAAATACGTGACACGTGGCACTGAAATACGTGGCACTGAAATACGTGGCACTGAAATACGTGGTACGTGGCACTGAAATACGTGGTACGTGGCACTGAAATACGTGGCACGTGGCACTGAAATACGTGGCACGTGGCACTGAAATACGTGGCACTGAAATACGTGACACGTGGCACTGAAATACGTGGCACTGAAATACGTGGCACTGAAATACGTGGTACGTGGCACTGAAATACGTGGCACGTGGCACTGAAATACGTGGCACGTGGCACGTATTTCAGTGCCACGTATTTCAGTGCCACGTGCCACGTATTTCAGTGCCACGTGCCACGTATTTCAGTGCCACGTGTCACGTATTTCAATGCCACGTATTTCAGTGCCACGTGCCACGTATTTCAGTGCCACGTGCCACGTATTTCAGTGCCACGTGCCACGTATTTCAGTGCCACGTATTTCAGTGCCACGTGCCACGTATTTCAGTGCCACGTATTTCAGTGCCACGTATTTCAGTGCCACGTGCCACGTATTTCAGTGCCACGTATTTCAGTGCCACGTGCCACGTATTTCAGTGCCACGTATTTCAGTGCCACGTGCCACGTATTTCAGTGCCACGTGCCACGTATTTCAGTGCCACGTGTCACGTATTTCAGTGCCACGTATTTCAGTGCCACGTATTTCAGTGCCACGTGTCACGTATTTCAGTGCCACGTATTTCAGTGCCACGTGCCACGTATTTCAGTGCCACGTGCCACGTATTTCAGTGCCACGTACCACGTATTTCAGTGCCACGTGCCACGTATTTCAGTGCCACGTGTCACGTATTTCAGTGCCACGTATTTCAGTGCCACGTGTCACGTATTTCAGTGCCACGTGTCACGTATTTCAGTGCCACGTATTTCAGTGCCACGTGTCACGTATTTCAGTGCCACGTATTTCAGTGCCACGTGCCACGTATTTCAGTGCCACGTGCCACGTATTTCAGTGCCACGTGCCACGTATTTCAGTGCCACGTACCACGTATTTCAGTGCCACGTGTCACGTATTTCAGTGCCACGTATTTCAGTGCCACGTGCCACGTATTTCAGTGCCACGTATTTCAGTGCCACGTACCACGTATTTCAGTGCCACGTATTTCAGTGCCACGTATTTCAGTGCCACGTGTCACGTATTTCAGTGCCACGTATTTAAGTGCTCCACTCAATGCTCCACCATGACCGTTTATAGATCTATAGTGCGGAATAATAATGATCCCCCCTCACCGTTTATTGATGATCAGTGCGGTATAATAATGCAGACCCCTGACCGTGCATTGATCTGCAGTACGGTGTAATAATGGTCACCCCTCAACGTTTATTGTTCTTTGATGTGGTATAATGCAGACCCCTCCTCCTTTACTGATGTTCAATGCGTTACGAATAGGTTCACTAAGCGTTAATGGGTTAACGCTAAAGGAGTACGCTGCATGGCGTGATTGTCGCAAGTTACGCCATGCAACGGGTCCGTTAGCGCACCCATTGACGGCAATGTGTTTAGGATCTGGATCGCATCGCTAGCGCATGCCATTTTTTAGGCACGCCCTTGCGATGTGCCGTTATTTTCAGTCGGACCTCAGATGCTGCTTTCAGCGTCCCAGCTTCGTTCCTCGCTAGCGCAGATTGTGGATCTGCGATAGCGGGATCGGCAAAAGCAATCCCGCTAAAGACATTGCGCTGGTGCAATACGCTAGCTATATTCGCAAAACGTATTGCCCGAACGCAATGTAAACCTATAATGCTCCCCAAAAAACAGTATTGATCATCAGTGCTTTGTAATTTATGGCCACCCACACAAGTACCAAATTTTCATTGCTGCTGGTGTAAATATGCATTTGCATTAAAACATACAAACACATAGAGAGAGACAAAGCACACAGCAGCTTGCCGCCATATACACTAATCCTCACCAGATTTTGGAATCTGGCAGCCGAAAATAATGCCGGAAGGCGGGGGAGCAGGGGCAACATCAGACAAGGGAGAACGTCCGAGCTGGGGGAGGGCCTGAACAGCGCAGTGCAGTGCGCATGCCCAGGAATGCCAGCCCCGCAGTGTGCATAATGAATAACACAGTGCGGGGCGGGGATTCAGTAACAGGGCGGCCGCACTGCCCGCACAGACGCAGTCAGGCACCCTGCGTGTGAGTGATGACGGCCAAAGAAGACTGCGCAGGCCCCAGGCAGGCACGCACAGCGCAGGCGCCGGATTTGAAGCAACAACGCGAAGGGGGCGGGTACCATCGGCCCTGAAGAGAAGAGTGACGGCAGTTTGAAGATTCATAGAGGACGCTTCGGACCGCCTCCCGGTACAATCGCTGGTACGTTTGGCCAATTTTTAAAACGTTTTATTGCGGTAATAACTTAATCAAAAACTAAAAGAGCCACCTTGTTAGACTGCAGCATTACTGCTGCACAAGGTGGCTCTTTTAGTTTATAACGCCTGGGGGGGGGTGACAGTGGCCCTTTAAATAAATCAGGTGATGTGCATCTCTGTAATGAGGAGGGGTGTTGTCTAATGACATCAAAACCCTATATAAGGTGTGCTTAATTATTAGGCACCTTCCTTTGCTTTGGCAAAATGGGTCAGAAGAGAGATTTGACGGGCTCTGAAAAGTAAAAAATTGTGAGATGTCTTGCAGAGGGATGCAGCAGTCTTGAAATTGCCAAACCTTTGAAGCGTGATCACCGAGCAATCAAGCGTTTCATGGCAAATAGCCAACAGGGTCGCAAGAAGCGTGTTGGGCAAAAAAGGCGCAAAATAACTGCCCATGAATTGAGGAAAATCAAGCGTGAAGCTGCCAAGATGCCATTTGCCACCAGTTGTGCCATATTTCAGAGCTGCAATGTTACTGGAATAACAAAAAGTACAAGGTGTGCCATACTCAGGGACATGGCCAAGGTAAGGAAGGCTGAAAAACGACCACCTTTAAACAAGAAACATAAGATAAAACGTCAAGACTGGGCCAAGAAATATCTTAAGACTGACTTTTCAAAGGTTTTATGGACTGATGAAATGAGAGTGACTCTTGATGGGCCAGATGAATGGGCCAGAGGCTGGATCAGTAAAGGGCAGAGAGCTCCACTCCGACTCAGACGCCAGCAAGGTGGAGGTGGGGTACTGGTATGGGCTGGTATCATCAGAGATGAACTTGTGGGACCTTTTCGGGTTGAGGATGGAGTAAAGCTCAAATCCCAGACCTACTGCCAGTTTCTGGAAGACAACTTCTTCAAGCAGTGGTACAGGAAGATGTCAGTGGGGCCATAACTGCATGGAGCATTATATGGGGCATCTATGGGGCCATAACTGCATGGAGCATTATATGGGGCATCTATGGGGCCATAACTGCATGGAGCATTATATGGGGCGTATTTTGTATGGAGCATTATATGGGGCTCCTGATTCAATATGGATATTCAAGAACACTTAACTGATGTCTTAATTAATTATACTTTTATTGGTATCTATTTTTATTTTTGACGTATACCGGTAGCTGCTGCATTTTCCACCCTAGGCTTATACTCGAGTCAATAAGTTTTCCCAGTTTTTTGTTGCAAAATTAGGGGGGTCGGCTTATACTCGGGTCGGCTTATACTCGAGTATATACGGTAGTTGTTGATCAATAATAAAAATAATCCTCTAAAATACAACTTGCCTAATAATTCTGCACGCAGTGTATGTGGTGCACATAATACTGTATGAAGGACCATACTGTCCGGTCTAAAATGAAAAGGGTGCAGTCAGTCTGTATGACTGCAAACTTTTGAATTCCCCCAGTGCACACACTGTGTGCTGCGAAGATTCCCCGATTTCTGAGCTATTGTAGAATTTACAATATATATCACCCATGTAATGTAAGAAGGAAGTGAAATCTTTGGGAGTACAATACCTATATTTCTTATCTGTGCATCATGAATCACGGTATATGTTAAAGGGGCCCACTGAGACTCCTTCGCCTGGGTTACCACGAAAACCTTAAGCCAGCCTTACCATGAGGCACAGGGTGAATCACTGATGGGAGGTTTGTGTATATAATTTCCTTTTTATTTTAAAGGTTAAATCCCTCCACATTGCACATACAAAAGTTGCAGTCATCACTATGATTTTGAGATCCCCTGCAAATCATAGGCATGCCAAAACGAAAGCTCTCTTTCTTGTCTTTAGATAGTCTTTAGTTCTTCTGCACAAACAGAACACACTACATGTGGAGTCCATGACTTGTCCTGACACCTAGTTTTACACCATAGTACGCATAATACACTTTTCTAATGAAGTCCTTAATGTTTCTTCACTACAAAACAACCGCAAATGTAGCAACACAGGAATCACAGATACTGATGGGTCCGGGTGGTAAACAGATAGGCACTGGCAGGTGTAAGCTGGTATACAGATGAGCACTGGCAGATGCGGGCTTGTCCGGCTGGTATACAGATAGGCACTGGCAGGTGCGAGCTGGTATGTCTGGCATACAGATAGGCACTGGCAGGTGCAGGCTGGTACATCTAGTATACAGATGAGCACTGGTAGGTGCGGGCTGGACTGGCTGGTATACAGATGAGCACTGGCAGGTGCGGAGTGGACCAGCTGCTATACAAATGAGCGCTTGCAGGTTCAGACTGGACCGGCTGGTATACAGATGAGCAATGTCAGGTGCGGAGTGGTCAGGCTGGTATACAGATGAACACTGGCAGGTCTGGAGTGATCCAGCTGGTACACAGATGAGCACTGGCAGGTGTGGGCTGGAACAGCTGAAAAACAGGGAGACAAGCAACGGGCAGACAGGTACTGGACAAGTAGACTGACTGGCAGGTACTGGGGACCTGACAACTAGCAAGTGTACTAGTGACTAATCACCTTGGTCAGGCACCTCCATACAGGAGGAGATGTCTTAAATAACAAGTGTCCCCAGCTATTGGCTGGGGACACTTTAGGACAATGCGCATGTCCTCTTTAAGAGGAAGCGCACGTGTGCCCTAAGCACGGTGCCCGGGGATCTGCGCACAGTGCACGTACCCCGGGCACCTGCCAACAAGGAAGGAAGAGGAAGTGCAGGACGAGTGCCGCGGTGGTGAATGAACCGGCGTTCCTGCCAGAGAAGTGGGGCAGTATGGAAGGACGCTGGTGCTACAGTAATTAATCATCATTTCTCCCATTCCCTACAATAACACCATGGAGAGAGGCTACAGAGGAATCCCATAAGGAGTAACCAAGGTTTGTAAAACTTTCCTCCCGAATGCAAGATCCCCAGCACCTAACTTCAACCTATAGTGTGTGAAAAAACTAGAAGGTAAAGATTCCCTACAGATTTTTCACAGACAGGCATTAGACCTCTTTGCTTATGAAGTGGAAGAAGCCCTTGTGGAGTGTGTTTTTAAATTATAGGGCTGAGAGGAGGCCTCACGACATGTAGGCCAGAGCAATCCTTGTACTGACCCACTCTGTTGATGCTGTCTGGCCTCTTCTGGGACCGTGAAAGAGAATAGACAGGTAGGTAGACTTTCTGAACTCTCTGGTTAACTCTAAATACTGTAGGAGGAATCTCCTGACATCTAGTGTGTGAAACTCTCGTTCCCCTTCATTGTTATGGTTATCACAAAATGATGGCAGAACCATCTCCTGGGACCTGTGAAAGATTGCTACTACCTTGGGGAGGAAGGCTGGGTTGTGGCTGAGAATGACCCTATCTGTCAATAATCTTGTAAAAGGTTTTTTCACTGACAGTGCGTGTAGTTCACTAATCCTCCTAACTGATATAAGGGCTATTTTCAGTGTCAAAGTCCTAATTGGGCATTCTAATAAAGGTTAAAATGGAGCTCTGGTTAGGACTTTTAGTACTAAGTTTAGGTCCCAAGGAGGAGCTTGAGGCTGTGGAGATCTATTGTAACTTCCCACCTCTTTAAAAAATCTAACCATTACAGGGTGATCATCAATTTTCCAGTCAAAAGGGGCCCCCAGCACTGCAGTGTTGACTTTTAGGGTACTAGATTTCAAACCTTTTCTCCCATCCTCTTGTAACAACTCTAGAATAGACACCCAAGGCACTGGGTTGTTTCTTAGTGGTCTGACCCTGAAAAGTCTAGTGATTTTCTCAATACTCTAGCACAGTGTTTCTCAACTCCAGTCCTCAAGACCCCACAATAGGTCATGTTTTCAGGATTTCCTTAGTATTGCACAGGTGATGGAATTAATGCTTGAGCAGTTGATGAATTTATCACCTGTGCAATACTAAGGAAATCCTGAAAACATGACCTGTTGTGGGGGCTTGAGGACTGGAGTTGAGAAACACTGCTCTAGCATAAATATCCTGTCACAGAGTTACTGCAACAGTGTGGAGCTAGAGGACTGCAGCACTGCTCCTACTCCAGCACTGAGAAGAAGCACTTCTCTTTCATTTTAATAGTGTTTATGTTAGATGTCGAGTTCCCACCTCTGCACAGGGGGAATCTTGAACCATCTCCGCTGCGGTCTTCCATTCTTCTCCAGCCGCAATGGAGTCTGCTCAGCGGAGACGTCGGTCCCAGCATCTTGCTCGGTCTCACTCTGTGCATAGGGTTACTGCTGCTTTTCCAGCTTCTGCCATTGAAGCCAGTGCTGGGCAGCGGTGAGCAGATGCTTTTGGGACTAATGCATGTAGAAAAGCCGCGGAGACACCATCATGTGTTTCTCAACGCAAGCAATGAATAGCCAGATCTTTCACCGGAAAGGAACAACCACGGGAAGGGCAGCATCCAATAAAGGAAAACCACCTATGCCAAAACATGGTATCCATCCACAGACAGCTGTTTCGGGGTATTTGCAGTGCCTAGTGAAAGGACTATAAACATAAGGATGAATGACCTTGGGGAGATCAAAACATCCAACACTGCGGAGACACTTTTGGGACTAAGTCCTGCTTTTCCCCTTCAGAGCATGCCCAGGGCAAGATCTCCCACTGGAGATCGAGGGTCACATGCTCAGATACTGCAGCGGATCCCATTGGTCCTCCAGGAAGGTCCTGAAGGTGCTCAACTTCTGTGGCAGCCTCCCATTGGTTCTTCCGGGAAGGTCCTGTACATGCTGCAGCTATAAAAGGTTCGCATGACCGCACGGCCATGCGCTACTGTACATTTGTATTCGTGTGTGTGTTGATGAGTGCAAGTCGTCCTTAAATATCCTAACCCTATTGAATGACTGCTCGCGTAAGGTGGATGATTGCTGTCTAGCGCCCGACTTAGCCATCAGCACGTAACACACAAAACAGCGTCTATTGCTGTGACCGCCAGTGCGGCACCGTGCGCTTTCACAGCGCTTTCCTGACCCAAGCCTGGGTGGTTAGTGGCGTCCGCCAGTGCGGCACCGCACGCACTCTCGTGCATCTTTATTAATATTATTTCTTTCTCTCTGACACCCCAGTTGCGGTGCCGAGCGCAAGAGGTCTATATGAACTCAAACCCTGTGTCTTGGGATTGAGTTCTGGGACTCCTTGCTTGCGCTCTTGGTGCGGTATCGCGGCCCTGTGACGCAACAGAGTTCGCTTCCTCCACACAGGGTGAAGTTATCCTGTGTGTGTGTTTCCACATTGTACCGCCATATAGTCCGTCATTACTTAGCAGCAGGTTCCATCTCTGCACGGTGGACCCCGGGCTGCGAACGCACCTTACTCTATCTTCCTAATTATTTGGTGCGTTCCGCTAGCCCTAACAGTTTATTACTTCTGGCAGAACAAGGGTTAATCGGCCATGTTGGAAATCCCTGGGCTCACAGCTGAGCTCAGTTAGCCACTCCTTTCCCCTTTAAAATCTGGGCTCTGATACAAATCCTTGTCAGAGCAAGCATTTGCTGCATGGCTAACTGAGGGAGAGGAGTTCTTATGAAGAGAGTTGGAGGAGCTATCTGTGACTGTTGTTTGGTTTGCATGTTTGGTAATGCCCTATCCTCTATTTTGGTTTATTCCCCTACCTTCACACTCCAGTGCATTCCTCTGTTATGTGTGAGTGAATATTTTGTATGCCTGCAGTTTTCTGTTAATCCTTGTTTGTGTTGCCTTGTTTGTCGGATTGGCCCCTCTTCCCTGGGGGAGGAAGAGAACAGACAGAGGGCTAACTCAGGAGATAAGGCAAGGGCGGAGGCCCTGGCATCTTCACCTTCAGAAGTATCTCGGGGAGTAGGGCGAGCTAGGGCGCCCCCTAGTGTTATGGACAGGCAAGGAGCCCCTGGTCACGGGTCACCTGACAGCGATGTCGTGACATTTCTGTTGTAATTTTTTCCCGGGAGTTCATAAGGGTGGAGATTAGATTTTCTGAGCATCCTCTGGCCGCTTGCAGTTTACGCTCAAATGTCATAACAATAACTGGAGATCCCTCATGTTGGGATGTAGTATGGGTCCCTGGAATAATAGCTCTGGGATTTCCAGAATCACCCATGAATCTACCATGGCTAACAGGTATAGCCAGGTGAACCAGAATGTCCTAGGCCAAAAGGCGGCTATCAGTATCAATTCGACTTGATCAGTCCAAGTTTTCCTCAGCACTATTGGAATTAAAGAGATTGGAGAAAATGCATAAACTAGTTCAACCGGCCATCTGTGGAGGAGGGCATTGACTCCGTAGGGAAGGTCGTTCGGATTTAAGGAGATGAATTTTCATTTTTTTTGTTTGCTCTGCTTATAAATAAATCTATTCGTGGTCTCCCTCAATGATCGGTGATATGCTGGAAAACCCCAGGGTTTAAAGACAACTCATCTTGGTCTGTTAGGTGACTACTTAGGTAAACTGCCTCTGAGTTCCCTTCTCCTGTTAGATAATTTGCTGATATTGATTTTAAATTAATTTACTTTGGCTAAGGACATTATTCCCCATTGTTGGACCTCGTGCCTCCTTGTTTGTTTACATATGTCATGGCTGCTTTGTTGTACTACAGAACTTTCACATGGTGGCCTCTTATGTCTGGTAGGATTATTAGCAGAGAAAGCCTGACAGCTGCTAGTTCTTTCCTATTGAAGGATAAATCTACCAGATCTTGAGGCCATCCCCCTTGAAGAAATTTACCATTCGTGTGTGTGCTCCCCAGCCGAAAGGACATGCATCTCAGGTGACTACTTTGGGATTCCATATCTCTCATGGATCCCCCAGAGAGAGATTTCTTTTGCATTGCCACTACTTTGAAGATTCTTTTGAACTCAAGATAACAATCTCTGAAGATGTCCAAAAAGACGTGAAAAAAGACGACTTCAAGAAAAACACGGTCAGCGTTTTCTAAAGCGTTTTCCTATAGCTAAAGCAATGCAGGTGCATCTGCCACTTACAGGCACCAAGTACCAAGTGCCATCAGGCCTGCCATGTACAGAAGCCTGTTAGACCCTTCCTAAGTGCAAAAGGTTGCCGGATTGACATTAACAGACATATTATATGCTGAAATTCAGAAGTATTCCAGCACAATATATAAATGATCATAAGATTTCATGTCCCTACTTTAGAATAAAGAATTGCAAGTAAAAAAATACAAACTTTACACAGTTATATATTTTCATAAAAAGAATGAACAATGTAAAAAACCTAAAATATCTATCGTAACATTTGTAATGACTCATAGAATGAAATGATCACAATATTAAAAGGATTTTGGCTTTTAAAACATAGAGATCAGTATATATTAGTGTTAATAAGTGCCTTGCTAGGATATATCATTACGCAATTAAATCATGTTCACACACGATATATTTCACGTTTTGTCCACTGCAGTAATCCACGAGATCAGACGTCACATAATTGCTAATTTTCTCTAGTTATTGTGTTTTTGCCATACTGGTATTTGAAGTGTGAAATGCGTGATCTCGCTACTTTTATATGCTGCCACCTAGTGTTGAATATTAGCTACTTGTTACTATTTATTACGTTTTTTGTAAACGCTTTATAAATAAGAGCTGTAACCAGCCTGGCTGCTGTGAACAACTTCTCGTCACTTTCCCATGACTTTTGATTAACAAAATGCAGCTTTAACAGATGAGTAAATGAAAGTTTAGCTATGGGTATGTGCACACGTTGGGTATTTACATCGGATTTTTCTGCGCAAAAAATCAGAGCGTTGAGAAGAAAACCGCTGTTTAAAATAGGTGCTTTTTTATGTGTTTTTTTTACTTATTGAGTTGAACTGGCGAAAAATAATGCAAAAACTCTAAAAGAATCTACATTGTGCAGAGTGTAAACAAGTCCTAAATCTTCAGTAAACCACACAGTTCTAATTGTATAGCAACGCCATAAAAATCACCATCACAACTGATCCATGAAACAGGACCCCTAGAAAAATCCTGCCATCGTTATTTTATAAAATAAGTCATAAAACGCCTAAATAATACAACTCAGTCCACACATAAGACTGCCATATAGTGCGCTCACAATACTCTTCTTCATTGCCCAAATAAAACATATAGGGCCTGATTTATTATTGCATTTGCGTCTTTATTGTCCAATATTTGTTTTTTTTCGCCTGTTTGTTATTTGCACCTTTTTAACCCCTTAACGGCCAGAGGTATTTTTGTTTTTGCATTTTCGGTTTTGCTCCCCTTCATATTTTTTTTTCAAAATGACCATGTGATGGCTTGTTTTTTGCAGGATGAGTTATTGTTTTGAACAGCACCATTGCTTTTAACATATTGTGTGCTAGAAAACAATTCCAAGTGCGGTGAAATTGCAAAAAAAGTGCAATCCCACACTTGTTTTTGTTTGGCTTTTTTGCTAGGTTCAGTAAATGCTAAAACTGACCTGCCATTATAATTCTCCAGGTCATTACGAGTTTATAGACATCAAACATGTCTAGGTTCTTTTTTATTTAAGTGGTGAAAAAAATTCCAAAGTTTGTTAAAAAAAAAGAATTGCACCATATTCTGATACCCGTAGCATCTCCATTTTTCGTGATCTCGGGTTGGGTGAGGGCTTATGTTTTGCGTGCCGAGCTGACATTTTTAATGATACCGTTTTAGTACAGAGATGTTCTTTTGATCATTGATCAAAAAAACCCGTAATTCTGGCGATTTTTCTCGCTACGCTGTTTAACAATCGGGTTAATTCTTTTTTTATTTTGATAGATCGGGCGATTCTGAATGCAGCGATACCAAACATGTGTATATTTGATTTTTTTATAGTTTTATTTTGAATGGGGAGAAAGGGGGGTGATTTTAACTTTTATATTTTTTTTTTTTAAACATTTTTTTTACTTTTTGCATGCTTCAATAGCCTCCTTGGGAGACTAGAAGCTGAAGCTGTCTGATCGGCTCTGCTACATACAGGCGATGATCAGATCGCCTCCGTGTAGCAGAATTGCTGACTTGCTATGAGCGCCGACAACTGGCTGGTGCTCGTAGCAATCTGGCTATGACAACAATAGAGGTCTGCGGGAGACCTTTGGTTGTCATGCCGACCCATCGATGACCCGTGATCAAGTGACGGAGTCACCGATGGGTGGGTTTAGTGACGCACTTCCGGTAAGCAGAGATTGACTGCGGCACTTGACAAGTTAACAGCCATTGTGGGCACATGTCAGCTGTATATATCAGCTGTCATGTGCTTGGAAAGGTGCGGGTTCTGTGCTGGAGCCCGCACGAAACAGGGGGAGTCTGACATCAGCATACTATTACGCCCGATGTTGGAAAGGGGTTAAAGTCTCCTTTATACGTGTTCTCTTGGGTTATTTATGCTCAGGGTGGGATTTGTTGTTTTCAGATGTTTTTTTCTGATTCTGTTTTTTAGGTTACGTGCCCACGATCAGGAATAGTAGCATTTTGGACTTAGCATATTTTTTCTGCATCCAAAATGCATTCTAATTACTGCACTTGTCAAAATCCGCAGCGGAGGCTAGCATCTATGCTACAGAAATTGACATGCTGTGGCCTACTCAGCACCGTGGGGGAGTTTACGCATCATTAAAAAGAAGCACAGTGGGCATGCATCCTACCCCCTGGAGAGATTTATATATATATGTAATTTTTATACAGATTTTTAGTGGATTGTGTGACTTTTTGCTCTAAAAAAGGTAAAAGACAAAAATGAAGAATTTGGGGCAAAAAACATCAACAAGCACCACAAGATGAAAAAAAATAAATAAAGCAAAATGATGAACCAGGCCTTAACTGTCACATAGCACCGCCCAGCAAGGTCATCTCTTGAAACAATTTCCACATACAGTACAGCCCCCTAGTCATTGTAGTGAAGTCCCTCTGCCATGTGGGGGATTTCCAGACTATTAGTTTACTACAGGGCCAGGCAACAAGTAAAGGTACCGTCACATTAAGCGACGCTGCAGCGATAGCGACAACGATGCCGATCGCTGCAGCGTCGCTGTTTGATCGCTGGAGAGCTGTCATACAGACCGCTCTCCAGCGACCAACGATGCCGAGGTCCCTGGGTAACCAGGGTAAACATCGGGTTGCTAAGCGCAGGGCCGCGCTTAGTAACCCGATGTTTACCCTGGTTACCAGCGTAAAAGTAAAAAAAACAAACACTACATACTCACCCAGCATCCCCCAGCTTCTGCTTCCTGACACTGACTGAGCTCCGGCCCTAACAGCACAGCGGCTTTCACTTTCACTTTCGGGCCGGCGCTCAGTCAGTGTCAGGAAGCAGACGCTGGGGGAGGTATGACGCTGGGTGAGTATGTGCTGTTTGTTTTTTTTACTTTTACGCTGGTAACCAGGGTAAACATCGGGTTACTAAGCGCGGCCCTGCGCTTGGTAACCCTATGTTTACCCTGGTTACCAGTGTAAAACATCGCTGGTATCGTTGCTTTTGGTGTCAAACACAACGATACACGGCGATCGGACGACCAAATAAAGTTCTGGACTTTATTCAGCGACCAGCGACATCACAGCAGGATCCTGATCGCTGCTGCGTGTCAAATTAAACGATATCGCTAGCGAGGACGCTGCAACGTCACGGATCGCTAGCGATATCGTTTAGTGTGACGGTACCTTTAGGAACTCTCTAGAAGATAGTAGAGTCTTCCTAATACAGCGACTGACCATTCTAATGTTTCCTAAGGGGGAGGGAGCCGATAAGACATCCAGCAGCTGTTCCTAAAAATAGTAGGACTTTTAGTTGTGGTCACAAGAGCTGTATGGGCAGTCCCTCATCTACAACAGGAGCTGAACCATCTTTTAGGAGCATTTCACAGGATTACCATGAGGTAAGGACAGATCGAAGACGGTCATCGTTGTCATCATGGGGGCAGGGTTGAACGCTGTGATGTCCTCGGCGATTACTCTTCTCATTCTGGTCATGGAATTTTTTTGTGCCTGGTTTATGAAAGCTATATTAGAAGAGATAAAAAATATAATAAAATAAGTTTTACTGAAAAATCCACATATCATTCAAAAATGGAAAGCAAAGAAATGCTGCTTCTCCTTAGTCAGCTGCAGAGGTTTATCTCCTGGCCATGTTACCCACATTGGACAATATAGGTATGTTGTTTCTTTATGCACAGTTTGGCTATACTCATGTTCTAAATGATTTTACAATACTAATGATTACCACAGTTTATGATCATTACAATTGACTCTACTGTACTTCAAGAAAAATACATGTAAGGCCGGCGTCACACTAGGCGTATGAAAATATGGTCCGTTTTTTACAGCCGTAATACGCAGAAATGTTCCCAAAATAGTGATCCGTATGTCATCTATAGGCAGGGTGTGGCAGCGTATTTTGCGCATGTCATCCTCCGTATGTAATCAGTATGGCATCCGTACTGCGATATTTTCTCGCATGTTTGCAAAACCGACATACAATGGATCCATGGGCTCAAATATTCGTTAAAACATATATACAGTCTCTATCTATATATATATACTAGCTGAAGAGCCCGGCGTTGCCTGGGCATAGTAAATATCTGTGGTTAGTTATAGCACCTCACTTCTCTTATTTTCCCATCACGCCTCTCATTTTCCCCATCACATCTTTCATTTTCCCCCTCACATCTCTCATTTTCTCCCTCACACCTCTCATTTTCCCCCTCACTCCTCTTATTTTCCCCCTCACTCCTCTCATTCCCCCCTAACACTTGTCATTTCGACCTCACATCTGTCATTTTCCGATCACTCCACTATTTTCCCTAACTCCTCTCATTTTGCACTCACACCTTTTCATTTTCACCTCACACCTCTCATTTTCATCTCAGTATATATATGTTTGTCATCTCCCTTATATATAGTATACACCTGTATGTCATCTCCTGTATATAGTATATACCTGCATGTCATCTCCCCTGTATATAGTATATACCTGCTGTGTGTCATCTCCCCTGTATATAGTATATACCTGTATGTCATCTCCTCCTATATATAGTATATACCTGTATGTAATCTCCTCCTGTATATAGTATATACCTGTGTGTCATCTCACCTATATATAGTATATATCTGTGTGTCATCTCCTCCTGTATATAGTATATACCTGTATGTCATCTCCTCCTAGACATAGCATATACCTGTATGCATCTCCTCTTGTATATACTATATACCTGTAGGTAATCTGCTCCTGTATATAGTATATACCCGTGTGTCATCTCCTCCTGTATATAGTATATACCTGTATGTCATCTCCTCCTGTATGTAGTATGTACCTGTATGTCATCTCCTCCTCTATATAGTATATACCTGTGTGTCATCTCTCCTGTATGTAGTATATATCTGTGTGTCATCTCCTCCTGTATATAGTATATACCTGTGTGTCATCTCCCCTGTAAATAGTATATACCTGTGTGTCATCTCCTCCTGTATATAGTATATATCTGTATGTCATCTCCTCCTGTATTAGACCTCATTCACATGTTATTTGGTCAGTATTTTTACCTCAGTATTTGTAAGCTAAATTGGCAGCCTGATAAATCCCCAGCCAACAGTAAGCCCTCCCCCTGGCAGTATATAATAGCTCACACATACACATAATAGACTGGTCATGTGACTGACAGCTGCCGGATTCCTATATGGTACATTTGTTGCTCTTGTAGTTTGTCTGCTTATTAATCAGATTTTTATTTTTGAAGGATAATACCAGACTTGTGTGTGTTTTAGGGCGAGTTTCGTGTGTCAAGTTGTGTGTGTTGAGTTTTGTGTGGCGACATGCGTGTAGCAACTGTTTGTGTGTCGAGTTGCATGTGACAGGTTAGTGTAGCAAGTTGTGTACAGCAAGTTTTGCGCATGGCGAGTTTTGCGCATGGCGAGTTTTATGTGTGGTGCCTTTTGAGTATGTGCAAGTTTTGTGTGAGGCAACTTTTGCATGTGTTGCAACTTTTGTGCATGTGGCAATTTTTCCGCGTGTGCAAGTTTTGCGTGTGGCGAGTTTTCCATGAGGTGAGTTTTGCATGTGTGGCGAGTTTTGCATGTGGAGAGTTTTGCGCGTGGCGAGTTTTGAGCGGCGACTTTTGTGTTTCGACTTTTATGTGGCGAGGTTGGTGTATGTGTGGTGAAATGTGCGCTGAGGGTGGTATATGTGTTCGAGCACGTGGTAGTGTGTGGCGCATTTTGTGTGTGTGTTCATATCCCCGTGGTGGTGTGGTGATTATCCCATGTCGGGGCCCCACCTTAGCAACTGTACAGTATATACTCTTTGGCGCCATCGCTCTCATTCTTTAAGTCCCCCTTGTTCACATCTGGCAGCTGTTAATTTGCCTCCAACACTTTTCCTTTCATTTTTTCCCCGTTATGTAGATAGGGGCAAAATTGTTTGGTGAATTGAAAAGCGCGGGGTTAAAATTTCACCTCACAACATAGCTTTGACGCTCTCGGTGTCCAGACGTGTGACTGTGCAAAATTTTGTGCCTGTAGCTGCGACGCCTCCAACACTTTTCCTTTCACTTTTTCCCCATTACGTAGATAGGGGCAAAATTGTTTGGTGAATTGGAAAGCGCGGGGTTAAAATTTCACCTCACAACATAGCCTATGACGCTCTCGGGGTCCAGACGTGTGACTGTGCAAAATTTTGTGGCTGTAGCTGCGACGGTGCAGATGCCAATCCCGGACATACACACACACACACACACATACACACATTCAGCTTTATATATTAGATATATATATATGTCAGTGAGATATATATATATATATATATATATATATATATATATATATACTGTATTCATATTTAATTCAGCGCTAGATAGCAGAAAAGACGGTAATTTAATTGCCGGCTTTTCCTATCTCCTTCACAAACCCGACATGATATGAGACATGGTTTACATACAGTAAACTATCTCATATCCCTTCTTTTATTACATATTCCTCTTTACTAATGTAACAAGTGTCTTGGTGTCAAATTTGTGGGCTCTAGCTATTAAAGGGTTAAATCGCGGAAAAAAACTGGCGTGGTCTCCCTCTCAATTTTCTCCGCCAGAGTGGGAAAGCCAGTTACTGAGGGCAGCTATTAATAGCCTAGAGAGGGACCATGGTTATAGGACCCCCCCTGGCTAAAAACATCTGCCCCCAGCCACCCCAGAAAAGGCACATCTGTAAGATGCGCCTATTCTGGCACTTAGCCTCTCTCTTCCCACTCCCGTGTAGCGGTGGGATATGGTGTAATGAAGGGTTAATGTCACCTTGCTATTGTAAGGTGACATTAAGCCAGGTTAATAATGGAGAGGCGTCAATTATGACACCTATCCATTATTAATCCAGTAGTACGAAATGGTTAATAAAACACACACATTATTAAAAAGTATTTTAATGAAATAAAGACACATGTTGTTTTAATATTTTATTATAGTCTTAATCCACCTGAAGACCCTTGTCACCTGAAATAAAGTTAAACAAAACAAACAACAATATTCCATACCTTCCGTTGTTCAGTCTTGTCCCACGCTGTAAATCCATCTGAAGGGGTTAAATCATTTTACACCCAGGAGCTCTACTAATGCAGCTGTGCTCCTGACTGTAAAACTTGGTGAATGAATGGAATGCAGGGGAATGTACTGTAGTTACCTCGAGTCGCGGTGATGCGCCCCCTTCTGGATGAACTTATATGAACTCGAGCCTGGGAACTTTTCAGAATATTCTCTCATGCTCGAGTTCATATGAGTTCATCCAGCAGAGGGCGCATCACCGCGACTCGAGGTAACTACAGTACAATATATATATATATATATATATATATATATATATATATATATATATATATATACCTATTCTATGTGTACACATTTATTCTACCTATTCTATTCTGTCAGTGTGATTTTACTGTACACCGCCCTGAATTACCGGCTTTTCTATAGAACACAGCTGCGTATTTCTCGCAAGTCACACTGCTGGTCCGTGTGTAATCCGTAATTTTCTCACCCCCATAGACTTTCATTGGCGTATTTTTTGTGCAATACGCTGACAAACGCAGCATGCTGCGATTTTCTACGACCGTACAAGACCGTATAATACGGATCCGTAAAATACAGCAGATAGGAGCTGGACCATAGAGAATCATTGTACCGTATGCAATCCGTATTTTCTGCACCTCTCATACGTCCGTAAAACACGCCAGTGTGACGCCGGCCTGATGCTATATGATGTACAATAACAAATTGCATTGTGTTACCGTGAATACTTTTCTGCCCAATGATGACAAAAGTATTCTCAGAGTGATACCTTTATTGGCTAACCAGAAAATAATATGTTTGGCAAACATATTATTTTCTGGTTAGCCAATAAAGGTATCACTCCTTAGAATACTTTTGTCGTCATTGGGCAGAAAAGTATTCACATCAATGTAATGCAATAGAAAGACATTAATGAAAATGTCCATATTATGGGAACTAAAGATTCAGAAGCAACCTTTTATCAGTGAGCCATTTTATCAGCCTGCCAAAGAATATCTGGGGCGAAGCTTCATGCCAGAGACATACAGCTAACAAAAAATTTAGAGGCTAACTAGGACTGGCCCACAGGAGAACAGGAGAATCCTCCGATGGGCCCTCGTGCAAGAGTGGCCGCCACCCACTTTTATGAGCAGTACTTGGCACAATACACTTGATTCACTAGTGTACAAAAACAGCATATTATTCATTAAACAGTCTACCCAATTCATGGTTATATAAATTTGTGAATAAGGATAATGTCACATTTGCATGCAGTTGAAAAATGGAGCCCTGGACCCTGGAGTTGGTTACTGGTGGGCCCTTAGCAAACCAGTCCAACACTGCAGGTTTACTTGCATGGATCCCACAACCTTAAAGGGGTTGTCCAGGATTTCAGACATTTATGACCTATCTTAAGGATAGGCCATCAATATTTATCACTGGGGATGCGAGACCCGATACCCCCACTGATCAACTGTTCCAACTGGCAGCAGCCATAAGTGCTCAGTTGTGGAACTGCACAGCACAGCTCTATCAACTGCACATCCGCCACCTATTCAAATCAATGGGGCCATCAATGTTAAAGTCCCGCACAACTCCATTAAAGGAGTAATACCATCGAGTATATTTATCGCCTACCTACAGGAGATGCCATAAATGTAGAATAGATGTGGATCCTACTAATTGGACAAACATCTATGTCAAGAACAGGGCCTTAATGTGTGCTGCTGGCAGTAGAGAGATTGGTGGAATTCGCTTTCATTTCTATGGCAATTCTGACCATCTCTCCTCTGAAAGCAGTGCACAACAGGGTCCAGTTCTAAAACAGATGCAGCTTCCATTGGTAAGATCTACATTTATTATAATAATAATAATAATAATAATAATAATTTTATTTATATAGCGCCAACATATTCCGCAGCGCTTTACAACTTATAGAGGGGACTTATACAGACAACAGACATTACAGCATAACAGAAATCACAGTTCAAAACAGATACCAGGAGGAATGAGGGCCCTGCTGCTCGCAAGCTTACAAACTATGAGGAAAAGGGGAGACACGAGAGGTGGATGGTAACAATTGCTTTAGTTATTTGGACCAGCCATAGTGTAAGGCTCGGGTGTTCATGTAAAGCTGCATGAACCAGTTAACTGCCTAAGTATGTAACAGTACAGACACAGAGGCTATTAACTGCATAAAGTGTATGAGAACATGATGGAGGAACGTGATTATGTTGTTGTTTTTTATTAATAGGCCACATATTATACATTTATAGTATAGCCTGTGGACACGCCATATATGTACATGATGGGATTATATCTTTGAACCTCTTACCACATATCTTGGATACTTCTCTAAGGGTATGTGCACACGTTGCGGATTTCCTGTGGATCCGCAGCGTTTTTTTTCTGTGCAGAAATGCAGCAGATCCGCAAGTGATTTACAGTACAATGTAAATCAATATTGAAAAAAAATGCTGTGCTAATGGTGCGGAAAATTCTGTGCGGAAACGCTGCGGATTAAAAAAAGGAGCATGTCACTTCTTTTTTGCGGATCTGCAGCGTTTTTGTACCCATTCCATTATAGAAATCCACAGGGGTAAAAAACGCAGTAAATCTGCACAAAATCCGCACAAAAAACGTGTCAAATCCGCACCTGCGTATTCTGCCAAGAGATGCAGAATCGGCACCAAAAATTCCTAAGCCTAATCCGCAACGTGTGCACATAGCCTAAAGAAAAACTTGGCCGAAGGTCTAGTCTTCAGCTGGATTGCCTGCATGCCGCTGTATAGATAAGGCTCAATAAGGTCGGAGCTGCATTACGTACATTCAGTTTATGTGCTGGGAAAGGATCTGACCATGTCATAAACCACATGAAGTGCCTTCTGGCATACATTTTCGGATTTGTGTCTCAGCTGCACTGAGCAGTGAAGTTGACCACACAACTATGCCTACACCTGCATGCATTCTTTAGGATGTTTCTGATGTGCCCGAATACATTGTGAACCTAGCAAGCTTTAAGCTGGATTCACACATGGTGCCCGAGAAAGGCATAGAAGAACCTCACATGATTAATTGCGAAATACTATAATTTCATGGTAAGTACAGGTGACATTCTCAAGTCATAATCCATGTGTTTTACCTTTACTTCAAATTCAGTTTGGGGTAAACTATGTGCAGTTTTGCCGTTCAACAATGGGCCACCCTGCAGATTAAAATCAGCTGATTCCACAAAGAATCGGATTTACTATACATCTAAGTTCAGGTACAGACGACTGTAGAGTCTCTCATTGGAGAGAATCGTACAGATATACAAATGATGCTTTGATCAAACTCTGATCAGTGGAGAGCATAATGTGATCCAATTCTCTCAGATGAGAAGAAGATGGAGCATAAAATGTCTCCATCTTCTCCATTCTATCAATGTGCAGAAATCTGTCAGCCTAGTACAGTCCGACGTTGTCCACACACTCATTGACATGCATGGCTGAGTGGGATCCAAATATTTGATCAAACTCCGGCATGTGATTTTTTTTTTTTCCTTGGACAGACTCTGAGAAACATATCGGACACGTTCATGGCCCTATACACTAACATTGGTCAGATTGCGATCCAACCTTTGTCAGATCGCACTCGGACCAAAAAGTACGCTAGGCTGGACCTGTCCTCATGTGTGTGGTGGCCTCCTGATTGTTGTCCATTGGCAGATGTGAAAGCACGGATGGGGCATACTGAATGCCAGATGGTATTCTTCTACCATCAGATAAGCCATGTCCGCCTCTCCACATTGAAACATGCACATTCTGCTCGACTTTTCAAGTCTACAAATTGAGTCCAGTTTTCTGGCACTTTCCATAAAGCATCACGTTCTTCTAAAAACAGAGGTTGTTTTCATGACATCACATTTGGCAGTTCTTCCACATTTGAAGGTGAGTCATTTTCATATGTGATAGCAGCGATGCCATATTACACCTGTGTTATCCTTTCTGGCTTCTGGGTTACTTTTACTGATCTCATGAATTGATATTTTCTTGTATGATAATGTCAGAATTATGTATTAGTTGTATGTTTGTTTTTGTAAACTCCTAATGTATTGCATGGACTTTTTTTCAAGGCAACCAGCTAAAGTCCTTTGGTATGACCGAGCAAAGTACGTGTTTCTGGAATTCTGTGTTGAGAACAGCCAGAATGTAAAAGTGGACATAGAAGACCATAAGGTCATTTTCAGGTGGGTAATGATAGATAGATAGATAGACAGACAGATAGATAAAATATTCAATTAATAATGAAAATAGCAACAAATGTGAAATTAGTTTTTATTTATGTGCATATACAGTACAGACCAAAAGTTTGGACACCTTCTCATTTAAAGATTTCTCTGTATTTTCATGACTATGAAAATTGTACATTCACACTGAAGGCATCAAAACTATGAATTAACACATGTGGAATTATATACTTAACAAAAAAGTGTGAAACAACTGAAATTATGTCTTATATTCTAGGTTCTTCAAGGTAGCAACCTTCTGCTTTGATGACTACTTTGCACACTCTTGGCATTCTCTTGATGAGCTTCAAGAGGTAGTCACCGGGAATGGTTTTCACTTCACAGGTGTGCCCTGTCAGGATTAATAAGTGGGATTTCTTGCCTTATAAATGGGGTTGGGACCATAAGTTGTGTTGTGCAGAAGTCTGGTGGAAACACAGCTGATAGTCCTACTGAATAGACTGTTACAATTTGTATTATGGCAAGAAAAAGCAGCTAAGTAAAGAAAAACGAGTGGCCATCATTACTTTAAGAAATGAAGGTCAGCCAGTCTGAAAAATTGGGAAAAAACTTTAAAAGTGTCCCCAAGTGCAGTGGCAAAAACCATCAAGCGCTACAAAGAAACTGGTTCACATGAGGACCGCCCCAGGAAAGGAAGACCAAGAGTGACCTCTGCTTCTGAGGATAAGTTTATCCGAGTCACCAGCCTCAGAAATCGCAGGTTATCAGCAGATCAGATTAGAGACCAGGTCAATGCCACATAGAGTTCTAGCAGCAGACACATCTCTACAACAATTGTTAAAGGGCCACTGTCACCCCCCCCCAGCCGTTATAAACTAAAAGAGCCACCTTGTGCAGCAGTAATGCTGCAGTCTAACAAGGTGGCTCTTTTAGTTTTTGATTCATTTATTACCTCAATAAAGCGTTTTAAAAATTGGCCACAAATACCAGATATTGTACCGGGAGGCGGTCCGAATCGTCCTCTATCAATTTCCCAACTGCCGTCACTCTTCTCTTCAGGGGCGATGGTCACTGCCCCCTTCGCGCTGTTGCTTCTTAAATCCGGCGCCTGCGCTGTGCGTGCCTGCCTGGGGCAGGCGCAGTCTTCATTGTCAGTCACAGCTCAGACGCAGGGTGCCTGACTGCGCCTGTGCGGCCACCCTGTTCCTGAATCCCCGCCCCGCACTGTGTTATTCATTATGCACAGTGCGGGGCTGGGGTTCCTGGGCATGCGCACTGCGCTTGTCAGACGCTCCCCCGGTCCCCCGCCTTCCAGCGTTGTTCTTTGTGGCTGTTCAAAACGTCGGCAATGAAACCTGTATATTCCGGCAATGCTGGAAGGCGGGGGACCGGGGGAGCGTCTGACAAGCGCAGTGCGCATGCCCAGGAACCCCAGCCCCGCACTGTGCATAATGAATAACAGTGCGGGCCCCAGGCAGGCACGCACAGCGCAGGCGCTGGATTTAAGAAGCAACAGCGCTCAGGGGGCGGCGACCATCGCCCCTGAAGAGAAGAGTGACGGCAGTTGGGAGATTGATAGAGGACGATTCGGACCGCCTCCCGGTACAATATCTGGTATTTGTGGCCAATTTTTAAAACGCTTTATTGAGGTAATAAATGAATCAAAAACTAAAAGAGCCACCTTGTTAGACTGCAGCATTACTGCTGCACAAGGTGGCTCTTTTAGTTTATAACGGCTGGGGGGGGGGTGACAGTGGCCCTTTAAGAGGAGACTTTGTGCAGCAGGCCTTCATGGTAAAATAGCTGCTAGGAAACCACTGCTAAGGACAGCAACAAGCAGAAGAGACTTGTTTGGGCTAAAGAACACAAGGAATGGACATTAGACCAGTGGAAATCTGTGCTTTGGTCTGATGAGTCCAAATTTGAGATCTTTGGTTCCAACCACCGTGTCTTTGTGCGACACTGAAAAGGTGAACGGATGGACTCTACATGCCTGGTTCACACCGTGAAGCATGGAGGAGGAGGTGTGATTGTGTGGGGGTGCTTTGCTGGTGACACTGTTGGGGATTTATTCAAAACTGAAGGCATACTGAACCAGCATGGCTACCACAGCATCTTGCAGCGGCATGCTATTCCATCCGGTTTGCATTTAGTTGGACCATCATTTATTTTTCAATAGGATAATGACCTCAAACACACCTCCAGGCTGTGTAAGGGCTATTTGACCAAGAAGGAGAGTGATGGGGTGCTACGCCAGATGACCTGGCCTCCACAGTCACCAGACGTGAACCCAATCGGATGGTTTGGGGTGAGCTGGACCGCAGAGTGAAGGCAAAAGGGCCATCAAGTGCTAAGCATCTCTGGGAACTCTTTCAAGATTGTTGGAAGACCATTCCCGGTGACTACCTCTTGAAGCTCATCAAGAGAATGCCAAGAGTGTGCAAAGTAGTCATCAAAGCAGAAGGTTGCTACCTTGAAGAACCTAGAATATAAGACATAATTTCAGTTGTTTCACACTTTTTTGTTAAGTATATAATTCCACATGTGTTAATTCATAGTTTTGATGCCTTCAGTGTGAATGTACAATTTTCATAGCCATGAAAATACAGAAAAATCTTTAAATGAGAAGGTGTGTCTAAACTTTTAGTCTGTACTGTATTATAAAAGCAAAAGTGTGGCAAATCTAGAGTACAGAGGTAGCACTTATACTTGGGCACTGGTGGCTAAGGCCACGTGCACACAGTCAGTATTTGGTCAGTATTTTACCTCAGTATTTGTAAGCCAAAACCAGGAGTGGGACAAAGACTGAACGTTTGAACGTGGCCTAAAGGGGTTAAAATTTCTTCTGCAATGTATGAAGACATCATTATTATAAATGATGCATAGGATGTTCCAAATCTGTTTTCTCTGCATCGTTTTTGGCAACTCATTGATTATAAAGTCTGGTTCACCAGTCAGATCTTTCAATGGATAACTTCTAGATAGTCAACTGGAACCAAATAGGGATTAGGTCTCATTCAGATATTTTCATGTACGTGTTCTATACATAGTTTTTACTGGCAGAACGAGTATCCATTGTAATTGCTGGGCTTACTGTTTTGTGGACGGTGTGTTTGAAAAAAATAAATAAATCACGGATCGGCATCACCCATACCAGTCTCAGTCTCATCAGTATGCAGTTTGTGTGCTGTCTATTAACATTGCGAAGGATAGGAGAAGCTTTGTAATTTAATAATGTATCCCTGTGTGAAAACATTGATGAAACACTGATGGCAAAAACTGACCAAACACTGATAAAACTCGGATCCAAAACTGATGACACTTGGTGCTTTTTTACATGTGCAAAAAACAGTTCGATGTCTGAATGAGGCCTTACATGTAATTGGGCATAGTTTCCACTGCAAGCAATGCCAATCCTCCATATCAGTGATTGTAGAGTGAGGAAATAAATTTTACATAAAATAGAGGAATAACCAGATTTTCTTTTCCTTTTGCTGCGCAGTTGTCTAAATGAAGATAACATTCAAATCTATAATGAGATTGTGGTGTACGACAGAATACAACCAAAGGTAAGAAGGCGCTATAACTAATGAGGGTAATAAACTTCATCCAACCCTAGATTTCAAAATACAAATTGCATATATTTAAAAAGGTTTCTTAGACCGGATGAGGCTCATGTACTTAATTTAATAATCCACATAAGGCCGGTTTCACACGTCTAGATAATTCCGGTACCGGAGAAATCGGTACCAGAGTTATCCGTGTCCGTGTGTCCGTGTGCTCACGTGGCACATCAGTGTGGCACACGTGCGACAGCCGTGTGCCACCTGAGGACCACACGAACTGTGCAGGTGACACAGCGCTACAGTAAGCGTTGTCCCCTGCTTGTGCTGAAGCCGGCATTCATCCCTTCTGTCCTGCTCGGCTGAAAGCAGCGCTTGCAGGAGAGAAGGGAGGAAAGATCAAGTTGTTTTTTTAAATAAAGTTTGGGGGTCACCTCCCTCCTCCCATCCCCTGTGCGCCCGCCCGCTTGCAGAGAAATACTCACCCAGCTCCCGTGATGTCTCCTCTCAGCGCTGGCAGCTTGTCCTGTGTGAGCGGTCACGTGGTATTAAAATAAGCGTTTTAAGAGTCCATCTGTAGCTGTAGTTTGGCTTTCCATTCCTTTTACTTTCAAGATGATGACATCATAATGTTTTCCTTTTATACTGGAAAATCTGGTGACAGATCTGCTTTAAAGGAGTTTCCACTACTAGGATAACCCTTTCTTGAACTAAATGCTTGGCCGTAAGAAAATAAAAAAACCTATACTCACCTTCCATCCTGCCGCCATTCCATCTGTGTCAGCACTTGCGGTCCCGGGTCTCTCATGCGGTGTTGTGACACATGATGCTCGGCACCCAATCAGCGCTGGCATCACTGTCCCTACCTTCATACGGATTGAACATGAAGAGGAAGCCAGGGATCAGCTGCAGCCCAGATCCTAGTAGTGGACAACCACTTTAAAGCAGCACTATGACTTTTTTTTATTTCATCGCTTGACTTTTGGATATGGGATGGACCCCACTCCTTCTTAAAACCACCATAACTACTGTAAACCTAGGTACTAAAATAAATACACAAAACACATTATTTTGGTTGTCAAAATGGCCACAGCTTTTATTCAAATCACAGGATTAAATAATCACAGTAGGAGTCAGGTGGAGTGCTAGTACATTGGGATTCACAAGTACTGCGATATCCCCATCTGTCTGACATACAGCACCAGGACAGACAGCCATAAAGGGGCGGCACGCACTGGCTTGCCATTCAAGCAGAGCCAGTAAACTTTCAGGGCACCAATGACCCTATTATCCTCACTCCTGTGCTTAACCACTGTGCCCGCCCCTGATTGATGTTACCATTACAACGTCCTTGAGGCTGGCCACCAAAGCCGAGCCTGCTCACCACCATGAGGTTTTACATCCTCTATTAGTTAAAATGAGTCCACCTTAACTTGTCTGCAACTTCCACCTGACTCCTAAACCACAAAGCCGTGACGGGTTAAATATTCCAAGTCTCATTTGACACCTTTTTTTTTTTTTTTTTTTTTTTTTTATAAATAATTAAATCATTTTTGTAAACTTAAAAACTAGAAGTCCCTGCAAAAGCATTAGTGGGACTAAACTTGGCAAACCCCCGACTCACAAAGAGTCATCCTACAGCGCTCAGGAGAGGAAAAACCCCCTGTGGAGGAAACCTCCAGGGAACCATGGCTGAAGGATTGCCCTTCCCTTGGGCTTAGAAGGTTACCACAAATAATAACTCTTTATAGCCAATATACAATTGAACATGGTACAAGATATACAATGACAAATTCAAAAATACAATGAAAAATTTATCATTAAACAAGCAATAATTAAAAAGTTTAAGGACAAAGATTATAAACAGGGCGGGAGGGCGGGTAATGTTTCCTCCTGTCCATCCTGTGAGAGAGAGAGGGAGAGCCAGAGTTGCCTCCCCTATATAAGCCCCACCCTCCTCACAGTAATACACCAGGCACAAACATCTAAACTTCCTCTTAAAGCAACAACACTCTTGTTTAAAATCTACACCGCAATACAAACAAAAGCTGCAGGAGTTCTCGGTCCACCCATCCCCAAGTCATGTCCACCTCCATCTAGTCTCCGGTGGTTTCTTGACTTTTGGATATGGGATGGACCCCACTCCTTCTTAAAACCACCATAACTACTGTAAACCTAGGTACTAAAATAAATACACAAAACACATTATTTTGGTTGTCAAAATGGCCACAGCTTTTATTCAAATCACAGGATTAAATAATCACAGTAGGAGTCAGGTGGAGTGCTAGTACATTGGGATTCACAAGTACTGCGATATCCCCATCTGTCTGACATACAGCACCAGGACAGACAGCCATAAAGGGGCGGCACGCACTGGCTTGCCATTCAAGCAGAGCCAGTAAACTTTCAGGGCACCAATGACCCTATTATCCTCACTCCTGTGCTTAACCACTGTGCCCGCCCCTGATTGATGTTACCATTACAACGTCCTTGAGGCTGGCCACCAAAGCCGAGCCTGCTCACCACCATGAGGTTTTACATCCTCTATTAGTTAAAATGAGTCCACCTTAACTTGTCTGCAACTTCCACCTGACTCCTAAACCGCCACCAGCGAGGCCATTTGACACCTTGAATGGACTCGACCCCCATCACCCATCCTAATAAAGTCATCAACGAGTTCTGCATGCTATGGAAAGACTGTGCATATAAGTAACAAAATTCCAGGACTACAGATTAATTTTAACAATGCAACACTACCAAATTATGATCAATAATACGGTAACTACAGCAAAATAACAGCCGCTAAACATGCTGCAATGCGGATCCTATAATGGGTAATGCAGAAACTAAACCATAATAAAGGGGGTAGCCACAGTCTGACTACCTGTATAATGACATCTGTCATGCCTCAAAAACTATTATACCGCATGTATTGTAGCCAGCTCTAATAACTCACTAATTCACAGATTTTTGTTCTAGAAACCACCATTACATACAGTTGCTGGGCTGTGTAGTAACCAATTCTTAAACCCACTTACTATTACTACCCAAAAAAGTGATGAGTGTATATAAAGAGAAAGATATTATAAACAAGGAGAAATTAAAAGCCATACACCATATAATATCAACATTATAACCGATCATTAAATAATTTGAACAATTTCTGTAATATTTGGACATAGTAAATGAAATAAGCCTATAGCAGAAAATTCTACAAAGGCATTATTAATAACCTTGCCACGCCATTGTTAATTGCTTTACAGGCATTTGATAACAAATACCATTAACCCTCTCCAACTGGGACAAAGGCATTGGGAATAGGCACATCGCCCTTCGTGTTAATGCGCTTGATTTCTTCACCCTTAGCCGCTCCCACTGGCTCAAGGGCATCGAGATGCACTTTATTACTTTTCCCTTAGTCACTCCCACTGACTCCAGGGCACCCATATTAGGTACATTGCTCTTCAGTTTAATGCCCCAGATTACTGCATTGTCCAGAGGACAACCTTGAAAGAAACAAGAGTTAGTCAATATAAACAGTCAAAATCTGTGCCTCAGCATTCTCAAGTCACATGAAAAAAGAGAGCGTCCTTGAAGCTAACGATTGTATTGAAATGCATGCCTTTTTTTTTTTTTTTTTTAAGCTATTGTTCCTAGCTCATAGGACCCAATTTAATTTGTAGGCATGTAGAATATGATTGCCATGTCCACAGGGACTTTACCCTAACTGGGTCTTGTAGGATATAAATGCTTCTGGAGACCAGGGGGCCATACTGTGATGGTCACTCCTCCACACCAGGGGGCCATACCAAAGATGGCTACCCCTCCATACCAGGGGGTCATACTATGATGTACACCCCTCCATCCAGGGGTCATACCCGAGATGTTTACTCCTCCACACAAAGGGTCATACTATGATGAATACCCCCCTAAACAGAGGGTCCATACCTGAGATGGTTACCCCTACTGACCAAATCATAATTAGCTTCAAGGACCCACTAAAAAAGAAACAAATAAGTGCTTTTTTTTTTTCTTTAATACCTTTATTAAAAACAAACATACAATAACCCAACAAAGCATAAATAACCTTAGCTCGCTGGGAGGAGTCCTTGAAGCTCATAAGATCTGGCGATTACCAAACATAAAGTGAACATAAAATGTACCAACAATTACTCCCAGCCGTTACCCCACCAGCTCGGGAGCACCATAACCACAGGGTTCCAATGTTCACTTGCACCTCCTGAGGATCCGACAAACCCTTGCCGAAACTCCCCTCCACATTTCACCAGATCCAGAACCATATTTAATACCAAACGGAAGAATCCATATCCCAATGGATCCCCCAGACCAATTTGCAACCAACTTCAAGGACCCCCCCAACTGCCCGGCTCCAGGTAATCCACTCAGTCTGTGCTATCCACCATCTTAGGTAATATAAAATTAAGCACTCGGTGGGTATACACCATTCCTGCAAATATATGAAGGGGACAATATAAGAATTAAAACAGCATACAATAAAACATCAAAGCATAAAGAACATTAACATGCTGGGAGGAGTCCTTGAAGCTCATAAGATCTGGTGATTACCAAACAAAAAGTGAACATAAAATGTACCAATTACTCCCAGCCGTTACCCCACCAGCTCGGGAGCACCACAACCACAGGGTTCCAATGTTCACTTGAACTTCCTGAGGATTCAACAAACCCTTGCTGAAAATCCCCTTCCACCATTCACCAGATCAAGAACCAAATTAAATTCCAAAAAGAGGAATCCATATCCCAATGGATCCCCCAGACCAATTTATCACCAACTTCAAGGACCCCCCCAACTGCACAAGATGTGGGAGAAGTGAAGATGAAAACACCATGTAAGTTTACAACCAAGGTATATTACAGGTTGATACTGGAAAATGTCCCATCATAAGGTCAGATAAATTCGATGATGGGCAATGCTGTGTTATATGCTGTAACAATAAAGAAGCCACCTGCTCCTCTCCAGCAGTTACAGAAAGGCTCTCTTATCACCAGCTGCACATATATCGTAAGAAAATATAATATGTAGGTCTAGTATAAGCTGCATGCAGCCATAAGTGTACGTGCAGAAAACTGCAAGGTCTGTGTCCCCAGTCAGTCACGCTACCTACATACAATAGACAGGGATGAAAACTGGGCCCATGAAGTGTTCTCCAGAGCAAGGTGCAGCATCACACTAGGAGTCCCCACTCACTGCCCGCCATGTGCTGAGTTATTAGTGCCCACTCACTGCCAGCCATGACTGCGTTAGTAGTGCCCACTCCCTGCCTGCCATGTGCTGTTATTAGTGTCCATTCACTGCCCGCCAAGTGCTGAGTTATTAGTGCCCACTCACTGCCTCCGCCATGTGCTGAGCTATGTCCACTCACTGCCTGCCATATGCTGCATTATTAGTGCCCCACTCACCACCACGCCATGTGCTGAATTACTCCCTGAATATTTATTGACACCTGATAATATATATATAGTAAGGCTCCAGGTAATGCACTCAGGCTTGTGCTATCCACCATCTTAGATATATAGAAAAAGGGGGGTGGATATATCAGGCAGGACAGCATGCAACATAATAGGACTAAAGGCTGCCATATCTCCAGAAATAAAGCACGGATTTGGAAGTCATACACAAATTATATGTGCAGCAAGGAAAGTAACCTGGAGACCCAGGATCTAACATGTACTCAAAGTCTGTATACATGATAAGCATGCTGCACAGAGATGGAGCCTTTACTCATATATCACATATATATAGTGAGAGTAACCTGGTTATGCTGGATCTGTACCCCCAGCATCACCAGACTGTACTGTAGCAGAGATGAGGTCACATACAGGTCACCAGACTCCATAAATGGGAAGGGGGGGAATCAGCACACTGCCAGGCAGCATGCAATGCACAGACATGAAGTGCAGCCTCTTACCCTCATATATATACGGTATATATACCATCCCATTACTGCTCCCCCTCACCAGTGACTAGTCCCTGTAACTGCCCAGTTCCGCGCTAGCAATAGCAGACACTGTATGTGTCAATCCTCTGACCCATCATACAGATGCTCAAAACTCATGAAGACTCTGTATAATACAGCAGAAATGTGATACAGCAGCCATGTCTGTAAGGAGATCACACAGGAGCTGTCTCTGCAGTGTGTGAGGCAACTTGTAACAGACCCATGAAGGAACATGGCAGCTACATGAATCTCTGAGGTAATACTGCTCCCAAATAAGATGTAAGACCTGATACTACACTGATACATGATTAATATGGAGTAGTATATCAGCCATGTCTGCAGGGAGGTACACATGAGGGAACATGGCGGCTACATGAATTTCTGAGGTAAAATTGATCCCATATATGATGTAGGAGCTGATACTACACTAATACATGATGTGTGAGGTGCATGTACTCCTATCAGCTATAATGTGAGGTGATAACCCCAGTATTATACTCCCTGAAACTGCAGACATGTTTCCTCCTGTCCATCCTGTGAGAGAGAGAGGGAGAGCCAGAGTTGCCTCCCCTATATAAGCCCCACCCTCCTCACAGTAATACACCAGGCACAAACATCTAAACTTCCTCTTAAAGCAACAACACTCTTGTTTAAAATCTACACCGCAATACAAACAAAAGCTGCAGGAGTTCTCGGTCCACCCATCCCCAAGTCATGTCCACCTCCATCTAGTCTCCGGTGGTTTCTGGAGTGGTGTCACTATTGTAAGTCTCCAGCCCCCAGTAATTTACTCACCAGTCACCGTCTTCAGCTGTTCCAGACGCCACTCCTGTTGACTTCTGCAGGTTATGACCTGCCGGACCACGCCAATGTTCGCTGGGCGAGCCGGAAGTAATTTCTTAACCCCTTAAGCCCCAAGGGTGGTTTGCACGTTAATGACCAGGACAATTTTTAAAATTCTGACCACTGTCCCTTTATGAGGTTATAACTCTGGAATGCTTCAACAGATCCTGATGATTCTGACACTGTTTTCTCATGACATATTGTACTTCATGATAGTGGTAACATTTCTTTGATATTACCTGTGTTTATTTGTGAAAAAAACGGAACATTTTGAAAATTTCGCAATTTTCCAACTTTGAATTTTTATGCCCTTAAATCACAGAAATATGTCACACAAAATACTTAATAAGTAACATTTCCCACATGTCTACTTTACATCAGCACAATTTTGGAACCCAATTTTTTTTTTGTTAGGGAGTTATAAGGGTTAAAAGTTGACCAGCAATTTCTCATTTTTACAACACCATTTTTTTTAGGGACCACATCTCATTTGAAGTCATTTTGAGGGGTCTATATGATAGAAAATAACCAAGTGTGACACCATTCTAAAAACTGCACCCGTTAAGGTGCTCAAAACCACATTCAAGAAGTTTATTAACCCTTCAGGTGTTCCACAGGAATATTTGGAATGTTTAAATAAAAATGAACATTTAACTTTTTTTCACAAAAAATTTACTTAAGCTCCAATTTGTTTTATTCTGCCAAGGGTAACAGGAGAAAATGGACCCCAAAAGTTGTTGTGCAATTTGTCCTGAGTACGCTGATACCCCATATGTGGGGGTAAACCACTGTTTGGGCACATGGCAGAGCTCGGAAGGGAAGGAGCGCTGTTTGACTTTTCAATGCAAAATTGACTGGAATTGAGATGGGACGCCATGTTGCGTTAGGAGAGCCCCTGATGTGCCTAAACATTGAAACCCCCCACAAGTGACACCATTTTGGAAAGTAGACCCCCTAAGGAACTTATCTAGATGTGTGGTGAGCACTTTGACCTACCAAGTGCTTCACAGAAGTTTATAATGCAGAGCCATAAAAATAAAAAATTGTATTTTTTCACAAAAATGATCATTTCACCCCCAATTTTTTATTTTCCCAAGGGTAAGAGAAGAAATTGGACCCCAAAAGTTGTTGAGCAATTTGTCCTGAGTACGCTGATACTCCATATTTGGGGGTAAACCACTGTTTGGGCGCATGGCAGACCTCGGAAGGGAAGGAGTGCCGTTTGACTTTTCAATGCAAAATTGACTGGAATTGAGATGGGACGCCATGTTGCGTTTGGAGAGCCACTGATTTGCCTAAATATTGAAACCTCCCAAAAGTGACACAATTTTGGAAAGTAGACCCCCTAAGGAACTTATCTAGATGTGTTGTGAGAGCTTTGAACCCCCAAGTGTTTCACTACAGTTTATAACGCAGAGCCGTGAAAATAAAAATTATTTTTTTCCCACAAAAATTATTTTTTAGCCCCCAGTTTTGTATTTTCCCAAGGGTAACAGGAGAAATTGGACCCCAAAAGTTGTTGTCCAATTTGTCCTGAGTACGCTGATACCCCTATGTGCGGGGAACCACCGTTTGGGTGCATGGCAGAGCTCGGAAGGGAAGGAGCACCATTTGGAATGCAGACTTAGATTGGTCTGCAGGCGTCACATTGCGTTTGCAGAGCCCCTAATGTACCTGAACAGTAGAAACCCCCCACAAGTGACCCCATATTAGAAACTAGACCCCCCAAGGAACTTATCTAGATGTGTTGTAAGAACTTTGAACCCCCCAAGTGTTTCACTACAGTTTATAACGCAGAGCCGTGAAAATAAAAAATCATTTTTTCCCACAAAAATGTTTTTTTAGCCCCTGAAATTTGTATTTTCCTAAGGGTAACAAGAGAAATTGGACCCAAAAGTTGTTGTCCAATTTGTCTTGAGTACGTTGATACCCCATATGTTGGGCTAAACCCTTGTTTGGGCGCACGGGAGAGCTTGGAAGAGAAGGAGCATTGTTTTACTTTTTCAACGCAGAATTGGCTGGAATTGAGATCAGACGCCATGACGCGTTTGGAGAGCTCCTGATGTGCCTAAACAGTGGAAACCCCCAATTCTAACTGAAACAATTACCCTAGCTCCAACCCTAGCCCCAACCCTAACACTATCCCTAGCCCCAACCCTAGTCCTAACCCTAGCCCTAACCCTAACTCTAACCCTAGGCCTAACCCTAACCGTAGCCCCAACCCTAGCCCTAACCCTAGCCTTAACCCTACCCCTATCCCAAACTCTAGCCCTAACCCTAGCCCTAACCCTAAAGGGAAAATTGAAATAAATACATTTTTTTAATTTTATTATTTTTCCCTAACTAAGGGGGTTTGATTTACTATTTATAGCTATTTTTTATCGGATTTTTATGATTGGCAGCCGTCACAGACTAAGGCTGGTTTCACATTTGCGTTTTTTGCCGCTGCGTTTTAGTGCAAAAAAAGCATGCGTTTTTTTTCTATATTTAACATTAAAAACGCATGACGACGCATGCGTCTTTTCTATGCTTGCGTTTGGTTGCAGAAATGCAACATGTAGTAATTTCTAGAGGCGTTTTTTTGCCGCATGCGTTTTGGTTGCGTTTTAAACGCATGCGTTTTAATAGAAAAAAACAATAATACACACTGATAAGCCACCCCCACCATCAAGGTGATAAAGGGATCCAAACCCTAACCCTAACCCTAACCCTGATAAGCCACCCCCCACCATCAAGGTGATAAAGGGATCCAAACCCTAACCCTAACCCTGATAAGCCACCCTCCACCATCAAGGTGATAAAGGGATCCAAACCCTAACCCTAACTGTACCCCTAACCCTAACCCTGATAAGCCACCCCCCACCATCAAGGTGATAAAGGGATCCAAACCCTAACTCTACCCCTAACCCTAACCCTGATAAGCCACCCCCCACCATCAAGGTGATAAAGGGATCCAAACCCTACCCCTAACCCTAACCCTAACCCTGATAAGCCACCCCCCACCATCAAGGTGATAAAGGGATCCAAACCCTAACCCTCTCTACCCCTAACCCTAACCCTAACCCTGATCCTGATAAGCCACCCCCCACCATCAAGGTGATAAAGGGATCCAAACCCTAACCCTACCCCTAAGCCTAACCCTAACCCTAACCCTGATAAGCCACCCCCCACCATCAAGGTGATAAAGGGATCCTAACCCTAACCCTACCCCTAACCCTAACCCAAACCCTAGCTATTTCTATTTATAGTGGGTTTTCTAGATGATTTTGATGATTGGCAGCTGTCACACACTTCTCAGCATGCGTTTCAAAAACGCAAACGCAGGAAAAAACGCATGTAAATGCGGCAAAACGACGCTTTTTTTTTACCGCATGAGAAAACGCATGCGTCTAAAAAACGCAGCATTTGCACGCGTTTACATGCGTTTTTTCACCACCTGCGTTTGCGTTTTAAACGCTGCGTTTTTAAACGCAAATGTGAAACTAGCCTTAAAGACGCTTTTTATTGCAAAAAATAGTTTTTGAGTCTCCACATTTTGAGAGCTATAATTTTTCCATATTTTGGTCCACAGAGTCATGTGAGGTCTTGTCTTTTGCGGGACGAGTTGACATTTTTAATGGTAACATTTTTGGGCATGTGACATTTTTTGATCGCTTTTCATTCCGATTTTTGTGAGGCAGAATGACCAAAAACCAGCTATTCATTAATTTCTTTTTAGGGGGGCGTTTATACCAATCCACGTTTGGTAAAATTGATAAAGCAGTTTTATTCTTTGGGTCAGTATGATTACAGCGATACCTCATTTATATCATTTTTTTATGTTTTGGCGCTTTTAAACGATAAAAACTATTTTATAGAAAAAATAATTATTTTTAAATCGCTTTATTCTGAGGACTATAACTTTTTTAATTTTTCGCTGATGATGCTGTATGGCACCACGTTTTTTGCGGGACAAGATGACGTTTTCAGCGGTACCATGGTTATTTATATCTGTCTTTTTGATCGCGTGTTATTCCACTTTTTGTTCGGCGGTATAATAGTAAAGCGTTGTTTTTTGCCTTGGTTTTTTTTTTTTACCGCGTTCACTGAAGGGGTTAACTAGCAGGACAGTGTTATAGGTGGGGTCGTTACGGATGCGGCAATACTAAATATGTGTGCTTTTATTGTTTTTTTTTATTATTTAGATAAAGAAATGTATTTATGGGAGCAATATATATATTTTTTCTTTATTTAGGAATTTTTTTTTTTTTTTACACATGTGAATATTTTTTTTTTACTTTATAACATTGCCCCGGGGGTGGGGCATCATGTTATAGCGTCAGATCGCTGATCTGACACTTTGCACAGCACTGTGTCAGATCAGCGATCTGACATGCAGGGCTGCAGGCTTACCAGAGCTTGCTCTGAGCAGGTGCTGGTAAGCCACCTCCCTGTGGCCATTTTGGATCCGAGGCCTGCAGGGATGAGACGCTCGGTACAAGGTGAGCACATCGCCTTGTACCGAGGGTCTCAGGGAAGCACGCAGGGAGCCCCTCCCTGCGCGATGCTTCCCTGTATCGCCGGAGCGCTGCGATCATGTTTGATCACAGTGTTCTGGGGGTTAATGTGCCAGGGGCGGTCCGTGACCGCTCCTGGCACATAGTGCCGGATGTCAGCTGTGATGGTCAGCTGACACCCGGCCGCGATCGGCCACGCTCCCCCCGTGAGTTCGGCCGATCGCATATGACGTACTATCCCGTCACTGGCAATTAAGTCCCAGGTCACCTCGACGGGATAGTACGGCATATGGGATTAAGGGGTTAATGAAAGTCTCAGAACCAGAACGAGGTTCTCATAGACTTTGGCCGGGGTCACACTTGCGAGTGCAATGTGAGAAACTCGCACGAGCCTCTCGCATCAATACCCGGAACTGCCTCCGGCACTCGGGACCGGAGCGTTCAGCTGCATAGAAATGCATGCAGTCGCACACTTCGGTCCCGACTGCCAGCGGCAGTGCTGGGTATGGATGCGAGAGACTCATGCGAGTTTCTTGCATTGCACACGCAAGTCTGACCCCGGCCTTACACTGAGAGCTTGTAACCGTTACCTCTGACTCAGTTAAAAGCTGAGGTCACAGCATGGCAGATCGGGAATGGAACGGTACCTATAAAAGATGAAGACGTTGCATTTTAATGTTTTGCAAGGAGAATGTATAATTGGTGAAGAACCGTCCATCAAGTTCAACCTATGTCTTTTTCCACCGATAACTATGTATGTAAATACAACAGACTTATCAGGTCTAAGAGACCTATTTAGTAAATTGAATGTGTCACATGACAAACTGCATACATTATGCTCAGTGGGATTAAAGGTATGGGGCTTTCACAATATTAGGCACCTAAGGAGACTCCAAGATGACCATTTGGCAATCCAATGTAGTCGAGAAGGAGAGAGGTGGCATGTGCATGTGCAGCGCCCCAGAGTCCTGGTCGTTGCAGTAGCATGGTTCAGCCACTAAGGGGGGCCATGCTGCGTTCGATGGCACGGAAGGAGTTCTCTGAGCAGGTATCACAGTCACCAATACATTTCACAGCTGGGCCTCCGGGGGGAGCTAAGGGTGCTATTCATTAGGCCACTCCCCACCATAGTGGGTAAACTGGGGGTCAGGCAGGAAGTTAGAGAGAGAACGCTGACGGGATTGAACGGAGCAACACCTGGTGGCAGAGGGTGTTGTGAAGGGAGAGACTGTAGGGTCTCTGCCAGGGGTGGGATCCTGGCAGAGGCTTGGCATGGAAAGAACGTAAAGGGACCGTGCCTGCTCAGCATAGCGGCGGTGCCCAAGGAAGGACTAAGAAGCGAGATAGATTGTGCTGAGTGAGAAACGAAATCAAGCGAAAGGAGATACCAGTGAGGGTTGTGCTGAAAGAGGCAGCACCTTACTGAGGCGCACTACCGGTGGCCGGAACGCCGAGGAGGTAAAGAGTTTCAAGCCATACCTCAGACCTACGGCAGGGCAGTTAGCTTGAGGCGGACTGTCTCACGCATCACCCAGGAAGGCAAAGGGGGGTACCAACAGGAGAGGGGCGCAGATAGAGTCCCGGAAGATCTCCGAGCCTCCCCGTCATACGGGTGCGTTCCTACGATAGTATCTGGAGGGACGAGGAAGATCATTGCGAATTAAGTTGTTGTGAGGGAACACGAGAAACAGACACAACAGTTGTGGGGTACTTTCCGTAAGCACAGCAGGGAAGGACTGCAACACATAGCGCTAGAAGGAAGGCACCGATTTCCACCTGCAAGGAGAGCTCTGGAAGTGCCATTGGACCGGCCGGACTTGCGCAGCCTGGTGAGCCGTATTCCGGACTGAGGACCCAGAGAGCTTCAGTAAAGAGGTAAAGAGACTGCAACCTGGTGTCCTCGTTATTTACCGCGACCTGCACCCCACAACTGCACCGCTACAACATCACTTATTGCACCGGACGTCCCCCACTGACAGACAGGGCCACGGACCGGGTCTAGCTACCGTGACAACCCCAGGACTGAGACCTAGAGGCCCGGCTCCGGGTACCCCTCGGCCCTGCGGCGGTGTGGGGGCGCTCCAACTTGGCGTCATGAACAGGATCTACTTAAGCCTGAAGAATCAGGTCATGTGTGCCTAGAGACTGTGATTTACTGTGCTTGGACTGTACTTTATTGTAAGACTGTGCTGCGCCATTAGCCGCCAGAAGTTCCCGCCAAAAGGCGCCGCCATTGCTACACCCCAGGAGAAGGAGGGTGTGTTATGGGCGGAGACTCTCAGTGTGGCGCGAGAAATGGCTACCGCCCCCTGCACTTCTGGCTGCAAAGAGATGACCTGCCCCAAAACAGAAGACAACCCCCTGAGATGCAACGGCGGGAAGCGGGTGATGGAGAAGCCCGACCTCAGAGAAATGGCGGAGTTAGGTGCATGCACTGCCAGCGATTATCAGGCGGCGATGATGAACGGCGAGTGCCTGAGCGAGGAAGAAGCAGTTCCGGCCTGCCCTTCTTCACCGGAGATGGACCGGAAGCCTGCGGATCCGACAGCGGAGTTACGTTCACCAATCCCGACCTCGGAGTTAGAGGAGGAGGAACCACAGCCAGCGGAGCCGAATCCGAGCATCCCATTGGAGGAGCCCCGGTCCGGGCTGCAGCAGATTCCAGCGTCTTTGTTAACGGACCGGAGCGGCACCGATGGAACCACATCAGGCGCAGGTATGGGCGGCGCCCTACTCCCCTGGACGGTTCTGCTCTCCCGACCGATCCTCCCCACAACAGTAACCCCGCGTTTACAATCGACCGAGCGGTTCTCACCCCCGGTGCGTTGGGGAAGTTGTTACCACCATTGCCAACCAGGTGGGGAGAGCCCATAGAAATGGACCCAGGAGGGGTGATGTTCCGATGGGATGTTCCCTGGGTCGAGCAGGATGGGATTCCAATGGAAGGTCTCACTATTGCGATACTTACCTGGGACCAATACAAACAATGCGTGCTCCAGCATTGGGGACAGCGCACCGAAGTTGAAAGACGGGAACTGCAGAGCAAAAAAATGATCTATGATGGGACGGATGCTGTCAGGCGAGGGACGGTGGCGGCATTCCACCCAAAGAAGGGGTGGGGTTCCATTTGGGAGTCGGGTCTACCTACTGGCATCTTCGTTGCCGGCTACGATGTGGAGACCCCCTGCTGTGATCGAGAAAGTGAACCACTCCGGGAGGGGGATCAGGTGACATATACCCGCCACTGGAACACACAAGGATGGCGTGCCCGGAAAGTTCAGCGATGCGAGTCTGAGAGAATGGCACCTGCGGCCCCAACTGTGGTCAATCCAGGGCTGCCAGATCTTGTTACTGTTTCTACTGTACGCTTTGTAGCAGCTCCTGAACTTGCCGACAGAGTTAGGCTTCAAATTCAGACAGCAGGCGACCAGGTGGTCCCTGCGGAGCTTGCCGCTGGTGTCCGTGCTACAGTGGCCGGGGTTCAGGAGCCCGAGCCACCTGAAAAAGAATAAACCTCGATACCATGAAAATGTAAATAGTTACTGTTTGTCTTTTATTCCTTTAAGTTGCTGCTAAACCCGCCCAGGGTTAATGGATCCCTTTGTTGACCCGGGATCCCTGTGTTTGTTTTCCTTTTCTGAAGTTGTTGCACAAAAGTTATACAAACTGCAGAAATCATGGACTGTGCATGATTCGAACTTCCCTTGTAAATAGTTTGCACCTTCTTAAAGGTGCTCCCTACTGGTTTTAGCCAAAGACACTTTGCGAAGATATTTGTCCTATTTGTTTGAGCTAAAGACACTTTGCGAAGATACCATGCCGGAACCTTTGCATGGGCCGGTAGGCTGAGGAGACAAGCTATCTTAGAAAGACTTGGTCTCCTCTTAAAGGGGATGTGAGAAACTGAACTTGAGAGAGATACTGTTGCAGAACAGTAATGCCATAATGATGCCTTGAAAAGAAATGTAACTGTTTTACATGCTAAGTTATATGTGTTGAATTTGTTAAAATGTGAAATTTGAATAATGTTTTGAAGACAGGAAAGATGCAGAGAGCCCGTAGGGGTAGAAGTAGAGGTCTGCATAGTTGAAAGTAAGAGAAGTAATAATGAGGGTGAGGATAGAAGGTAAACCCTGCGTCCCCATTGAAAAGTTACTTTATTGCTAAGGACAGAGAGTGAACCCGTAGGGGTTAGAGAGTGAGTCCTTAAAGGGGCCGAGTAGAGCTGGCTCAGAGTTCTTCAACCGTAAGGAATGTTATGTCTATACTGTGTATAGTAGCGAAAGGCAGTAGGCCCTGGCTGAACAGGGCGGTCCTGTAGAAGAAAGGAGAGGCAGTAGGCCTGGTGCCGTAGGGACAGGCGGTCCTGCAGGTTCACAAGAAGGAGAATGTAAAGTTGAAATGCCTTATAATGTGATTATAGGAAGGCCTTTGATAGACTAAGAGTGTGAGTTTCTTAAAGGCAATGTTAAGTTATTATTTCAAAAATTGCACTAAATAGAATACCCGGTTGGGTAACAGAAGTTATTTATACTCTGTAAATTATAAGGTTAATTATGTTTGTAACGTTACAAGTGTCCTCACCTCCCATAAAGGGAAGCCTACTTAAGTATACTTATTGTTATTTGCACTCAACAAAATTGTATGTCTTTTTGCTAACCTGTATTGTTGTTTTTCTTCCCAGTCCCGGAGTACTGTGTTTAACCAGGGGGGAGTGCAGCGCCCCAGAGTCCTGGTCGTTGCAGTAGCATGGTTCAGCCACTAAGGGGGGCCATGCTGCGTTCGATGGCACGGAAGGAGTTCTCTGAGCAGGTATCACAGTCACCAATACATTTCACAGCTGGGCCTCCGGGGGGAGCTAAGGGTGCTATTCATTAGGCCACTCCCCACCATAGTGGGTAAACTGGGGGTCAGGCAGGAAGTTAGAGAGAGAACGCTGACGGGATTGAACGGAGCAACACCTGGTGGCAGAGGGTGTTGTGAAGGGAGAGACTGTAGGGTCTCTGCCAGGGGTGGGATCCTGGCAGAGGCTTGGCATGGAAAGAACGTAAAGGGACCGTGCCTGCTCAGCATAGCGGCGGTGCCCAAGGAAGGACTAAGAAGCGAGATAGATTGTGCTGAGTGAGAAACGAAATCAAGCGAAAGGAGATACCAGTGAGGGTTGTGCTGAAAGAGGCAGCACCTTACTGAGGCGCACTACCGGTGGCCGGAACGCCGAGGAGGTAAAGAGTTTCAAGCCATACCTCAGACCTACGGCAGGGCAGTTAGCTTGAGGCGGACTGTCTCACGCATCACCCAGGAAGGCAAAGGGGGGTACCAACAGGAGAGGGGCGCAGATAGAGTCCCGGAAGATCTCCGAGCCTCCCCGTCATACGGGTGCGTTCCTACCATAGTATCTGGAGGGACGAGGAAGATCATTGCGAATTAAGTTGTTGTGAGGGAACACGAGAAACAGACACAACAGTTGTGGGGTACTTTCCGTAAGCACAGCAGGGAAGGACTGCAACACATAGCGCTAGAAGGAAGGCACCGATTTCCACCTGCAAGGAGAGCTCTGGAAGTGCCATTGGACCGGCCGGACTTGCGCAGCCTGGTGAGCCGTATTCCGGACTGAGGACCCAGAGAGCTTCAGTAAAGAGGTAAAGAGACTGCAACCTGGTGTCCTCGTTATTTACCGCGACCTGCACCCCACAACTGCACCGCTACAACATCACTTATTGCACCGGACGTCCCCCACTGACAGACAGGGCCACGGACCGGGTCTAGCTACCGTGACAACCCCAGGACTGAGACCTAGAGGCCCGGCTCCGGGTACCCCTCGGCCCTGCGGCGGTGTGGGGGCGCTCCACATGCATGTGGCTTCCTCTTTGCAATTTAAAGGGCCACTGTCACCCCCTCCAGCCGTTATAAACTAAAAGAGCCACCTTGTGCAGCAGTAATGCTGCAGTCTAACAAGGTGGCTCTTTTAGTTTTTGATTCCGTTATTCCCTCAAAAAAGCGTTTTAAAATTTACCCTAACTACCTGTCTGCAGACCTGGAGGCGGTCCGAAGCCTCCTCTGTGAATCTCGCAACGGCCGTCACTCTTCTCTTCTGGGGATGTGGTCACCGCCCCCTTCGCCCTGTTTCTTCTTAAATCCGGCGCCTGCGCTGTGCGTGCCTGCCTGGGGCAGGCGCAGTCTTCATTGTCCTTCATAGCTCAGATCCAGGGTGCCTGACTGCGCCTGTGCCGGCAGTGCGGCCACCCTGTTGCTGAATCCCCGCCCCGCACTGTGTTATTCATTATGCACAGTGCGGGGCTGGGGTTCCTGGGCATGCGCACTGCGCTGTTCAGACGCTCCCCCAGCTCAGACGCTCCCCCAGCTCCCCAGCTCCCCCGCCTTCCAGCGTTGTTATTTGCGGCTGCTTCATTCCAAACGCTGGCAAGGAAACCTGTATATTACGGCAACGCTGGAAGGCGGGGGACCGGGGGAGCGTCTGAACAGCGCAGTGCGCATGCCCAGGAACCCCAGCCCCGCTCTGTGCATAATGAATAACACAGTGCGGGGCGGGGATTCAGCAACAGGGTGGCCGCACTGCTGGCACAGGCGCAGTCAGGCACCCTGGATCTGAGCTATGAAGGACAATGAAGAATGCGCCTGCCCCAGGCAGGCACGCACAGCGCAGGCGCCGGATTTAAGAAGAAACAGGGCGAAGGGGGCGGCGACCACATCTCCAGAAGAGAAGAGTGACGGCCGTTGGGAGATTCACAGAGGAGGCTTCGGACCGCCTCCAGGTCTGCAGACAGGTAGTTAGGGCAAATTTTAAAACGCTTTTTTGAGGGAATAACGGAATCAAAAACTAAAAGAGCCACCTTGTTAGACTGCAGCATTACTGCTGCACAAGGTGGCTCTTTTAGTTTATAACGGCTGGAGGGGGTGACAGTGGCCCTTTAAGGTAGTCTATATAATTCCAATCAGAGGAGAGTGCCCTGTGTATTGCGGCCATCCCCTATACGGGGTAAGTGAGGTCTGTGTCCTATCAACTTTGTTGCGCAGTGAACTTCACCAACCTTAATTCATTCTGTTTTATGCAATGTAGTGATCAGTATTTCCATATTTAGGATTCCAGAGAGAAACGCTCGGACCGGTCAATTACTTGTTTCCTCAGGAAGTGGAAAGAGAAAGTAGCTTGGCCAAGACTAACCAAGGACAATCACAAGGTGATATCTGACTGTTAACAATTATGTTTTGGTTATTCAGAGGGCAGACCTAGACTTCTAAACAATGGGGCCAGGACTGGTAGTATGAGTCCAGTCGTGCAATCATGTCATTGTGAGACCCTTTACCATTCAGCAGCATATTGAGTAGTACCAGCGCAGACTCATTACACTTTCCCTAACCAAAATTGAATTTTTCCAATTGGATATGCTGCCATAGATAAATGTCTAATGACTGGTTTCTGGTCTTTTGTTTGTAGCCTGCCTGGTTATCTGTGGATTTTGACAACTGGAGAGACTGGGATACAGAAGAGGAAGGAGAAATGGCATTAGCAGAACATTACCTAGATGTAAGTCGTGTAACATATCGTGATATTACGTTGCATGATAATAATAATGATAAATAATAATCTTTATTTTTTTATAGCGCTAACATATTACGTAGCGCTTTACAGTTTTGCACACATTATCATTGCTGTCCCTGATAGGGCTCACAATCTAAATTCCCTATTAGTATGTCTTTGGAATGTGGGAGGAAATCGGAGTACCCGGAGAAAACACACTCAAACAGAATCCATTACTGTTCACATTCATTATATCATCAAAGATGCCTTAGAAAACAGAAGACTTGTCGTCAATGTAATCAAAATTTCATATTTACAATGTCAATCCATTCAGTGCATAAAAAAACTAATAGGTAATAATTTGTTCTTTAGTTGATTAACAACGTGAAGGATAAGGGAGCACCCCCTAGTATGGATGACCTGGACGATTTGGATGTGAGTATCACAGATTACAGAAATAACATATTCCAAGAGTGCCTAAACCTCCACATAGTCTAACGCCCCCCCATAGTCTTCCATATAGTAAAATGTGCCCCATAATCCTCCATATACTATAATACAAGCCCCATAGTATAATACACTCTTCATAGTCCTCCATATAATATAATACACTCCCCATATCCTCTCTATAGTATAATGAACTTCCCTGAGTCCTCCATATAGTAAAATGCATCCTCATAGTATAATGCACCTCATAGTCTTTCATATATATAATGCATTCCCCATAGTTATCGAAACAGCATTATGCAGGTCCCATACAGTACAGTGTAATGCACTCCCCATGGTCCTTGATAAATGCATGCCCCATATAGTACATATAGTACATAGTCCTTAATAGAGTAAGATGCTGCACCCCTCAAAGCATAATGCACCCTCCCCTCATACAGTATAATGCGGCCTCCCCTCATAAAGAACAATACAACCCTCCTCAGAGAACATAATGCAGCCCCCTATACACAGTATAATGCAGACAGACAGACACACACAATAATGCAGCCTCACAGTATTATAAAAAATAAATAAATACAATACTGACCTCTCCGTTACCCCGCTGCTTTAGCTTCAGCAGTGCGTCTCATCAGCTCCACTGCTGGCACAGCGTGGCGCATGATGAAGTGATGAGGGAGAGTGATGGGAAAGGGAGCATGATGTGAGCCTCTCTCCTCCATCATTGGTTTCAGCTGTATCGGCATCTATCCTAAAAAGTTGAATACGTGATGCGGAGGGGGGGGGGTGGCGCCAGGCCCCCCTCACTCATGGGCCCCATAGCGGCCACGTGGTGTGTCGCTGTTAGCGGCGCGCCACTGGCTGGGGGCCGCTGGGGAGGCGGAAGCCCTACACAGATGCCTAGTCTGCCTGCCCTTAATGCCAGCTCTACCACTGAGGTTATTATAGGGGTATTGCTAGGATATGCCATGACATTCTGATCGGGAGTTTGATCTTAAAGGGAATCTGTCAATAGGATCAACCCTCCTAAGCAGAATATATGTAAATGCAGGCAGTAGAAAGTTGAATAAAATGATATCTTGATATCTGTGATGTGATATTTTATTCCAGAGAAGCCCACATTTTTCCTAATATGTAAATGAGCTGTTAATATCTATGTACCAGGCATGGATCTCCCTGAGAATCTGCTTCCTGAGCTTATTTCAAATGAAAGGGGACACTACATTTCACGACTGACAGTCTGTTCTCCTGATCTTTTGGTCTCCCCCATACGCCAGTAAGGGCAGTAATGCCCTGATTACACAGCTATATCGACAGAAAAATGAACACATGATGGGTCTCAGAAAATGGTGACAAGCTAATTTTTTTAATTTAAATTTTATATTCTACCCCCCAAAAAAGCAGAAACAAAAAAAAACCCATACCAGTTTATTATCTTTAATATTGCCACAATTGCACTGACCTGAAGAATGATGTGATCAGGTCATTTGTACAGCACAATGAATGCTAGAAACACAAAATCCAATAAATAATTGTGGAATTACTTTTCCCCTGACAGTTTCACTGCACTTGGATTTTTTTCCATTTCCTTCTACACTATATAGTAAAGTGGACGTCAAATCAAAACTACAACTCACCCCGCAAAAAAACCAAGCCCTTATTCAACTATCGATAGAGAATTAAAGTTATGGCTCTTGAAAGGGGAGGAAAAACAAAAATCGTAAAGACTAAAATTGGCTGCATCCATTATGTGTTAAATGAAGTTGAGAATAACCAAATATAATATTACATGAAATACCGATAGTATATTTCTTTCGCCAGGATGATGTATGAGATGTGGTTGTGATCCCATCCCCATGACAGGTAAGATGCTAATCTATGTTTCAACATACAATGTCTCTTTTGATTTCAAAGGGATATTCCCACCTCGGACATTTATGGCATTCACAGAATATACCGTGAACGTGTTATAAATGTGAATCCCACCTTTAGGAACTGCACTAATGTCCAGAAGAGGGACTACACAAGTATGGAACTTAATTGGGAGTTCCTACAATGGCCAAGTGTGCTCATAATTTCTTTGCCCACCACTCCACTAAAACTGCCCTAACCAAAATAACTAACTACTTACTAACCACTAAAGCTAAAAGACAATATTCTATACTCCTCCTTCTACCTATCCTCTTCCTTCGACACAGTTGATCACTCCCTCCGAGTACAGATCATCTGTTCCCTTAGCAATCAAAGACCTTGCCCTCTCCTGGATCTCCCCTTAGCTCACTAACTGCACATTTATAGTCTCCTAATCCCATACTAGGGGCATCATTCTGTCCTCTGTTGGTTTCCCTCAAGAATGTGTCCTAGGATCCCTACTCTTTTACTAATTTATACTTTTGGCCTAGAATGACTCAAACTCCCATGTCTTCCAGTATCGGTACCACCTATACGCTAAGGACACTCAGATCTACCTCTCTGGCCCAGATGTTGGCTCTCTAACCCCAGAGTGTCATATCAGCAATACAAATCCTCCTCTTCTAAAATTCAACATGGACAAAACCAAACTCATCTTTCGTCCATCTCACTCAACCCACTACCGGATCTATTTATCACTATAAAAAAAATCTCGCTTTACCCTATACCACAAGTTAGTTGCCTTGGTTTAACCCTTGACTCTGACCTGTCCTTCAAACCGCACATCTATACTGTTACCACCTCCTGCTGCCTCCAACTTAAAGGGAACCGGTCGGCAGGATTGTGCTGAGTAACCTACAGTGTCAGGTCAGTGCCGTTATACTGATTAAAATGATACCTGGGTTGATGAAATCCATTGTTGTTTAATCTTTATTTTCAGTTTTGAGTTAATGACATGCTCGTGCTCCGGGGCGGCCTGTGGGGGGGTCTTCATGTGGTGCTCTGCTTAGGTATTCACCAATATGGCTTCTGACAGGTCACTGATCCCTCACTGACCTGCCCCCTAGTTTACATAATGAATATTGTATATATTGAAAAAAAAATCACCTTAAGCAGGCAGGCAGCGGCGCTTGTGCTTCAGCCTGATCGCATGTATAATGTGTATTTAACTCTTTTATTTGATGCTATAAATAAATTTGTAAAAAAAAATCTGTGGCAAAATAGCACCGCATGCGCCTGTGCAGTAGCAGCTATCAGCGATCCAATAGATGATGCTGCCCGGGCAGCGCCATCTTGCTAGAGAAAAAAAAAGCCTCCTCTAAGCTGGCGCCTGCACAGTAGCATCTATTGGATCACTGACAGATGCTACTGTGCAGGCGTTGTCATCCTGCTAGAGAAAAAAAATTGCCTCCTCCAAGATGATGGGGCCTGCGCAGTAGCATCTATCGGATCGCTGACAGATGTTACTGCGCTGGCGCTATCTTGGAGGAGGCAATTTTTTTTTTCTCTAGCAAGATGGCGCCACTGTCACCTGCCCAGTAGCATTTATCGGCGATCTGATAGCTGCTACTGCGCTAGCCCAGCTGTCACTGTTTTGCCACAGATTTTTTTAATTAATTTATTTATAGCATCAGATAAAATAATTAATTGCGCATTGTACATGCGATCATGTTGCAGCGCAGGTGCCTGCCTGCTTAAGGTGATTTTTTATTTTAACCCCTTCACCCCAAAGCCTGTTTTCACCTAAGTGACACGGCCAATTTTTACAATTCTGACCACTGTCACTTTATGAGGTCATAACTCTAAAACGCTTCAACGGATCCTGGTGATTCTGAGATTGTTTTCTCGTGACATATTGTACTTTATGATAGTGGTAAAACTTCTTCGATATGACTTGCATTTATTTGTGAAAAAAACAGAAATTTGTCGAAAATTATAAAAATTTAGCAATTTTCAAATTTTTCGTTTTTATGCCCTTAAATTAGAGAGTTATATCACATAATATAGTTAATAAACAACATTTCCCACATGTCTGCTTTACATCAGCACAATTTTGGAAACATAATTTTTTTTTGTTAGGGAGTTATAAGGGTTAAAAGTTGACCAGCGATTTCTCATTTTTGCAACAAAATTTGCAAAACCATTTTTTTTACGGACCACCTCCCACTTGAAGTGACTTTGAGGGGTCTATATGACAGAAAATGCCCAAAAGTGACACCATTCTAAAAACTGCACCCCACAAGGTACTCAAAACCACATTCAAAAAGTTTATTAACCCTTCAGGTGCTTCACAGGAATTTTTGGAATGTTTAAAAAAAATGAACATTTAACTTTTTTTTCACAAAATTTTTACTTCAGATCCAATTTGTTTTATTTTACCAAGGGTAACAGGAGAAATTGGACCAAAAAAGTTGTTGTACAATTTGTCCTGAGTACGCCGATACCCCACATGTTGGGGTAAACCATTGATTGGGCACATGGCAGAGCTCGGAAGGGAAGGAGCGCCATTTGACTTTTCAATGCAAAATTGGCTGGAATTGAGATCGGAACCCATGTCGTGTTTGGAGAGCCCCTGACGTGCCTAAACAGTGGAAACCCCCACAAGTGACACCATTTTGGAAAGTAGACCCTCTAAGGAACTAATCTAGATGTGTGGTGAGCACTTTGAACCTCCAAGTGCTTCACAGAAGTTTATAATGTAGAGTCGTAAAAAAAATTAATATTAATTTTCACAAAAAATGATCTTTTTGCCCCAAATTTTTTATTTTCCCAAGGGTAGCAGGATAAATTGGACCCCAAAAGTTGTTGTGCAATTTGTCCTGAGTACGCTGATACTTCATATATGGGGATAAACCACTGTTTGGGCGCATGGCAGAGCTCGGGAAGGGAAGGAGTGCCATTTGACTTTTCAATGCAAAATTGGCTGGAATTGAGATCGGAACCCATGGCGTGTTTGGAGAGCCCCTGATGTGCCTAAACAGTGGAAACCCCCACAAGTGACAACATTTTGGAAAGTAGACCCTCTAAGGAACTAATCTAGATGTGTGGTGAGCACTTTGAACCTCCAAGTGCTTCACAGAAGTTTATAATGTAGAGCCGTAAAAAAAAATTAATATTAATTTTCACAAAAAATGATCTTTTTGCCCCAAATTTTTTATTTTCCCAAGGGTAGCAGGATAAATTGGACACCAAAAGTTGTTGTGCAATTTGTCCTGAGTACGCTGATACTTCATATATGGGGATAAACCACTGTTTGGGCGCATGGCAGAGCTCGGAAGGGAAGGAGCGCTATTTGACTTTTCAATGCAAAATTGGCTGGAATTGAGATCGGAACCCATGTCGTGTTTGGAGAGCCCCTGACGTGCCTAAACAGTGGAAACCCCCACAAGTGACACCATTTTGGAAAGAAGACCCCCTAAGGAACTTATCTAGATGTGTGGTGAGCACTTTTAACCCCCAGTTGTTTCACTAAAGTTTAGAATGTAGCGCTGTGAAAATTAAAAAATCATTTTTTCTTTACACAAAATGATGTTTTAGCCCGCAATTTTTTTTCCCCAAGGGTAACAGGAGAAATTGGACCACAAAAGTTATTGTCCAATTTGTCCTGAGTACGCTGATACCCCATACATTGGGGGGAACCACTGTTTGGGCGCACGGCAGAGCTCGGAAGGGAAGGAGCGCCGTTTGAAATGCAGACTTAGATGGATTGGTCTGCAGGTGTCATGTTGCATTTGCAGAGCCCCTGATGTACCTAAACAGTAGAAACCCCCCACAAGTGACCCCATATTAGAAACTAGACCCCCCACGGAACTTATCTAGATGTGTTGTGAGAACTTTGAACCAACAAGTGTTTCACTACAGTTTATCACGCAGAGCCGTGAAAATAAAAAATATTTTTTTTTCCACGAAAATTATATTTTAGCCCCCACGTTTTTATTTTTCCAAGGGTAACAGGAGAAATTGGACAACAAAAGTTGTTGTCCAATTTGTCCTGAGTACGCTGATACCCCATATATGGGGGGGAACCACTGTTTGTGCGTACGGCAGAGCTCGGAAGGGAAGTAGCGCCGTTTGAAATGCAGACTTAAATGGATTGGTCTGCAGGTGTCATGTTGCATTTGCAGAGCCCCTGATGTACCTAAACAGTAGAAACCCCCCACAAGTGACCCCATATTAGAAACTAGACCCCCCACGGAACTTATCTAGATGTGTTGTGAGAACTTTGAACCCTCAAGTGCTTCACTACAGTTTATAACGCAGAGCCGCGAAAATAAAAAATATGTTTTTTTCCACGAAAATTATATTTTAGCCCCCATGTTTTTATTTTCCCAAGGGTAAGGCTGGTTTCACACTTGCGTTTTTATCTGCATGCGTTTTTTTAAAAAACGCATGTGTGAAAAAACGCATGTAAACGCGGTAAAACGCATGCTTTTTTTAGAAAAACACAAGAAAACAAGAAAAAACCAAAAAACCCTACCCCTAACCCTACCCCTAACCCTAACCTGAAATACGTGGCACTGAAATACGTGGCACTGAAATACGTGGCACTGAAATACGTGGCACTGAAATACGTTTATATACGTATATACGTATATAAGTGCCACGATATTTCAGTGGCCACGTATATAAGTGCCACGATATTTCAGTGGCCACGTATATAAGTGCCACGTATATAAGTGCCACGTATATAAGTGCCACGTATATAAGTGCCACGTATATAAGTGCCACGTATTTCACGTAAATGCCACGATATTTCAGTGCCACGTATTTCACTGAAATATCGTGGCACTTAAATACGTGGCACTGAAATACGTGGCACTGAAATATCGCGGCACTGAAAGACGTGGCACTGAAAGACGTGGCACTGAAATATCGTGGCACTGAAATACATGGCACTGAAATATCATGGCACTGAAAGACGTGGCACTGAAATACGTGGCACTGAAATATCGTGGCACTGAAATACGTGGCACTGAAATATCATGGCACTGAAATATCGTGGCATTGAAATACGTGGCACTGAAATACGTGGCACTATGACTGTCAGAAAATGTTCATTAAACGGTTAGGGGTGAGTTTAGGGGTAGGGTTAGGGTTTGGATCCCTTTATCACCTTGATGGTGGTGGGTGACTTTTCAGTGTGTGTTCTGGTTTTTTTCTATAAAAACGCATGCGTTTTTAACGCAAACGCGTTGAGATCGGACGCCATGTCGCGTTTGGAGAGCCCCTGATGTGCCTAAACAGTGAAAACTCCCCAATTCTAACTGAAACCCCAACCCTAACCCCAGCCCTAACCCTAGCCCTAACCCCAACCCTAACCCTAGCCTTAACCCTAGTCCTAACCCTAGTGCTACTTTCACACTAGCATTTTTTTGCATACGTCGCAATGCGTCGTTTTGGCGAAAAAACGCATCCTGCAAAGTCATCTGCAGGATGCGTTTTTTCCCCATAGACTAACATTAGCGACGTATTGACACACGTCGCAAGCGTCGTGCGACGGTTGCGTTGTGTTGTGGCGGACCGCTGGCAGCAAAAAACGTTACATGTAACTTTTTTTGTGCCGACGGTCCACCATTTCCGACCGCGCATGCGCGGCTGGAACTCCGCCCCCACCTCCCCGCACCTCACAATGGGGCAGCGGATGCGTGAAAAAACAGCATCCGCTGCCCCCGTTGTGCGGCGCTTGCACAGTATGCATCGGTATGTCGGGCCGACGCAGCGCGACGGCCCCGTACCGACGCTAGTGTGAAAGTGTGGGAAAATGGAAATAAATATATTTTTTTAAATTGTACTATTTTTCCCTAACTAAGGGGGTGATGAAGGGGGATTTGATTTACTTTTATAGCGTTTTTTGGGCGGATTTTTATGGTTGGCAGCCATCACACACTAAAAGACGCTTTTTATTGCAAAAAATAGTTTTTGCATCACCACATTTTGAGAGCTATAATTTTTCCATATTTTGGTCCACAGAGTCATGTGAGATCTTGTTTTTTGCGGGACGAGTTGACGTTTTTATTGGTACCATTTTCGGGTACATGACATTTTTTGATCGCTTTTTATTCCGATTTTTGGGAGGCGGAATGAACAAAAACCAGCAATTCGTGAAATTCTTTTAGGGGGGGTGTTTATACCGTTCCGCGTTTGGTAAAAAGGATAAAGCAGTTTGATTCTTCGGGTCAGTACGATTACAGAGATACCTCATTTATGTAATTTTTTTATGTTTTGGCGCTTTTACACAATAAAAACTATTTTATATAAAAAAATAATTGTTTTTGCATCGCTTTAGTCTGAGGACTATAACTTTTTTATTTTTCTGCTGATGATGCTGTATGGTGGCTTTTTTTTTGCGGGACAAGATGACATTTTCATAACCATGGTTATTTATATCCGTCTTTTTGATCGCGTGTTATTCCACTTTTTGTTTGGCGGTATGAGAATAAAGCGTTGTTTTTTGCCTCGTTCTTTTTTTTTTTTTTACGGTGTTCACTGAAGGGGTTAACTAGTGATATAGTTTTATAGGTGGGGTCGTTACGGACGCGGCGATACTAAATATGTGTACTTTTATTGTGTGATTTTTTTTAATTTAGATAAAGAAATGTATTTATGGGAATATTTTTTTTTTTTTTTCTTTATTTAGGAATTTTTTTTTTTTTTTTTTTTTTTTTTTTTACACATGTGGAAAATTTTTTTTTTAACTTTTTTACTTTGTCCCAGGGGGGGACATCACAGATCGGTGATCTGACAGTGTCCACAGCACTCTGTCAGATCACCGATGTGACAGCACATTGCAGAGGCTTGCCGGCGCCTGCTATGAGAAATTCTCAGCAGACGCCGGCAAGCAGGGTCATCTCATGACCCGGAAGGAGTCCCGCGGCCATCTTGGATCCGGGGACTTCTTCCAGGTCACCGGAGCAGCGCGATCTCATCGCGTTGCTCCGGTGGGAGAGCGCAGGGAGCCACCGTCCCTGCGCGATCCCCCTCTATGCCGCTGTCACTATTGACAGCGGCATCAGAGGGGTTAAATGCCCGCGATCGGCGACAGCGCCGATCGTGGGCATTGCTGCGGGGTGTCAGCTGTCATATACAGCTGACACCCGCACCCGATCACCGCGGCGCTCAGCGCGAGACCGCGGTGATCGATGCGCCGTACTAGTACTGCGGCTGGCACTAATGCAGTGCCGGCAGCGCCGTACTAGTACGGCGCATGGCACGAAGGGGTTAATATATGTAATATTCATTATGTAAACTAGGGGGCAGGTCAGTGAGGGATCAGTAACCTGTCAGAAGCCATACACATGAATACCTAAGCAGAGCATCACATGAAGATCCCCACAAAGGACGCCCCGGGGCACGAGCATATCATTAACTCAAAACTGAAAATAAAGATTAAGCAACAACCACAAGACGGATTTCATCAACCAAGGTATCATTGTAACCAGTATAATGGTGCTGACCTGACACTGTCTGTAGGTTACTTGTTATGGTTCTCAATGGCAAGAGAACATAGCCCAGCATACATAGGAACTAGCTCTTGGAAGGATGGAAACTTAAACTGACCATGAACTAAACCTGCCGCACAACTAACAGTAGCCGGGTAGCGTAGCCTGCGTTTTATCCCTAGACGCCCAGCGCCGGCCGGAGGACTAACTAATCCTGGCAGAGGAAAATATAGTCCTGGCTCACCTCTAGAGAAATTTCCCCGAAAGGCAGACAGAGGCCCCCACATATATTGGCGGTGATTTAAGATGAAAATGACAAACGTAGTATGAAAATAGGTTTAGCAAAATCGAGGTCCGCTTACTAGATAGCAAGAAGACAGAAAGGGTACTTTCATGGTCAGCTGAAAACCCTATCAATACACCATCCTGAAATTACTTTAAGACTCTAGTATTAACTCATAACATCAGAGTGGCAATTTCAGATCACAAGAGCTTTCCAGACACAGAAACGAAACTGCAGCTGTGAACTGGAACAAAATGCAAAAAACAAACAAGGACAAAAGTCCGACTTAGCTGGAAGTTGTCTGGTAGCAGGAACATGCACAGAAAGGCTTCTGATTACAATGTTGACCGGCATGGAAGTGACAGAGGAGCAAGGTTAAATAGCGACTCCCAAATCCTGATGGGAACAGGTGAACAGAGGGGATGATGCACACAAGTTCAATTCCACCAGTGGCCACCGGGGGAGCCCAAAATCCAATTTCACAACAGTACCCCCCCCTCAAGGAGGGGGCACCGAACCCTCACCAGAACCACCAGGGCGATCAGGATGAGCCCTATGAAAGGCACGGACCAGATCGGAGGCATGAACATCAGAGGCAGTCACCCAAGAATTATCCTCCTGACCGTATCCCTTCCATTTGACCAGATACTGGAGTTTCCGTCTGGAAACACGGGAGTCCAAGATTTTTTCCACAACGTACTCCAACTCGCCCTCAACCAACACCGGAGCAGGAGGCTCAACGGAAGGCACAACCGGTACCTCATACCTGCGCAACAATGACCGATGAAAAACATTATGAATAGAAAAGGATGCAGGGAGGTCCAAACGGAAGGACACAGGGTTAAGAATCTCCAATATCTTGTACGGGCCGATGAACCGAGGCTTAAACTTAGGAGAAGAAACCCTCATAGGGACAAAACGAGAAGACAACCACACCAAGTCCCCGACACAAAGCCGAGGACCAACCCGACGCCGGCGGTTGGCAAAAAGCTGAGTCTTCTCCTGGGACAACTTCAAATTGTCCACCACCTGCCCCCAAATCTGATGCAACCTCTCCACCACAGCATCCACTCCAGGACAATCCGAAGATTCCACCTGACCGGAGGAAAATCGAGGATGAAACCCCGAATTACAGAAAAAAGGAGACACCAAGGTGGCAGAGCTGGCCCGATTATTGAGGGCAAACTCCGCTAAAGGCAAAAAAGCAACCCAATCATCCTGATCTGCAGACACAAAACACCTCAAATATGTCTCCAAAGTCTGATTCGTCCGCTCGGTCTGGCCATTAGTCTGAGGATGGAAAGCAGACGAGAAAGACAAATCTATGCCCATCCTAGCACAGAATGCCCACCAAAATCTAGACACGAATTGGGTTCCTCTGTCAGAAACGATATTCTCCGGAATACCATGCAAACGAACCACATTTTGAAAAAACAGAGGAACCAACTCGGAAGAAGAAGGCAACTTAGGCAGGGGAACCAAATGGACCATCTTAGAGAAACGGTCACACACCACCCAGATGACAGACATCTTCTGAGAAACAGGAAGATCCGAAATAAAATCCATCGAGATGTGCGTCCAAGGCCTCTTCGGGATAGGCAAGGGCAACAACAATCCACTAGCCCGAGAACAACAAGGCTTGGCCCGAGCACAAACGTCACAAGACTGCACAAAGCCTCGTACATCTCGTGACAGGGAAGGCCACCAGAAGGACCTTGCCACCAAATCCCTGGTACCAAAGATTCCAGGATGACCTGCCAACGCAGAAGAATGAACCTCAGAAATGACTTTACTGGTCCAATCATCAGGAACAAACAGTCTACCAGGTGGGCAACGATCAGGTCTATCCGCCTGAAAATCCTGCAAGGCCCGCCGCAGGTCTGGAGAAACGGCAGACAATATCACTCCATCCTTAAGGATACCTGTAGGTTCAGAATTACCAGGGGAGTCAGGCTCAAAACTCCTAGAAAGGGCATCCGCCTTAACATTCTTAGAACCCGGTAGGTATGACACCACAAAATTAAACCGAGAGAAAAACAACGACCAGCGCGCCTGTCTAGGATTCAGGCGTCTGGCGGACTCAAGATAAATTAAATTTTTGTGGTCGGTCAATACCACCACCTGATGTCTAGCCCCCTCAAGCCAATGACGCCACTCCTCAAAAGCCCACTTCATGGCCAAAAGCTCCCGATTCCCAATATCATAATTCCGCTCGGCGGGCGAAAATTTACGAGAAAAAAAAGCACAAGGTTTCATCACGGAGCAGTCGGAACTTCTTTGCGACAAAACCGCCCCAGCTCCGATTTCAGAAGCGTCGACCTCAACCTGAAAAGGAAGAGCAACATCAGGCTGACGCAACACAGGGGCGGAAGAAAAGCGGCGCTTAAGCTCCCGAAAGGCCTCCACAGCAGCAGGGGACCAATCAGCAACATCAGCACCCTTCTTAGTCAAATCAGTCAATGGTTTAACAACATCAGAAAAACCAGCAATAAATCGACGATAAAAGTTAGCAAAGCCCAAAAATTTCTGAAGACTCTTAAGAGAAGAGGGTTGCGTCCAATCACAAATAGCCCGAACCTTGACAGGATCCATCTCGATGGAAGAGGGGGAAAAAATGTATCCCAAGAAGGAAATCTTTTGAACCCCAAAAACGCACTTAGAACCCTTCACACACAAGGAATTAGACCGCAAAACCTGAAAAACCCTCCTGACCTGCTGGACATGAGAGTCCCAGTCATCCGAAAAAATCAGAATATCATCCAGATACACGATCATAAATTTATCCAAATAATCACGGAAAATGTCATGCATAAAGGACTGAAAGACTGAAGGGGCATTTGAAAGGCCAAAAGGCATCACCAAATACTCAAAGTGGCCCTCGGGCGTATTAAATGCGGTTTTCCACTCATCCCCCTGCTTAATTCGCACCAAATTATACGCCCCACGGAGATCTATCTTAGAGAACCACTTGGCCCCCTTTATGCGAGCAAACAAATCAGTCAGCAGTGGCAACGGATATTGATATTTAACCGTGATTTTATTCAAAAGCCGATAATCAATACACGGCCTCAAAGAGCCATCTTTCTTAGACACAAAGAAAAAACCGGCTCCTAAGGGAGATGACGAAGGACGAATATGTCCCTTTTCCAAGGACTCCTTTATATATTCTCGCATAGCAGCATGTTCAGGCACAGACAGATTAAATAAACGACCCTTAGGGTATTTACTACCCGGAATCAAATCTATGGCACAATCGCACTCCCGGTGCGGAGGTAATGAACCAAGCTTAGGTTCTTCAAAAACGTCACGATAGTCAGACAAGAATTCAGGAATCTCAGAGGGAATAGATGACGAAATGGAAACCAAAGGTACGTCCCCATGCATCCCCTTACATCCCCAGCTTAACACAGACATAGCGTTCCAGTCGAGGACTGGGTTATGAGATTGCAGCCATGGCAATCCAAGCACCAACACATCATGTAGATTATACAGCACAAGAAAGCGAATAATCTCCTGATGATCCGGATTAATTCGCATAGTTACTTGTGTCCAGTATTGTGGTTTATTACTAGCCAATGGGGTGGAGTCAATCCCCTTCAGAGGTATAGGAGTTTCAAGAGGCTCTAAATCATACCCACAGCGTTTGGCAAAGGACCAATCCATAAGACTCAAAGCGGCGCCAGAGTCGACATAGGCATCCGCGGTAATAGATGATAAAGAACAAATCAGGGTCACAGATAGAATAAACTTAGACTGAAAAGTGCCAATTGAAACTGACTTATCAAGCTTCTTAGTACGCTTAGAGCATGCTGATATAACATGAGTTGAATCACCACAATAAAAGCACAACCCATTTTTTCGTCTAAAATTCTGCCGTTCGCTTCTGGACAGAATTCTATCACATTGCATATTCTCTGGCGTCTTCTCGGTAGACACCGCCAAATGGTGCACAGGTTTGCGCTCCCGCAGACGTCTATCGATCTGGATAGCCATTGTCATGGACTCATTCAGACCCGCAGGCACAGGGAACCCCACCATAACATCCTTAACGGCATCAGAGAGACCCTCTCTGAAATTCGCCGCCAGGGCGCACTCATTCCACTGAGTAAGCACAGACCATTTACGGAATTTTTGGCAGTATATTTCAACTTCATCTTGCCCCTGAGATAGGGACATCAAGGCTTTTTCCGCCTGAAGCTCTAAATGAGGTTCCTCATAAAGCAACCCCAAGGCCAGAAAAAACGCATCCACATTGAGCAACGCAGGATCCCCTGGAGCCAATGCAAAAGCCCAATCTTGAGGGTCGCCCCGGAGCAAGGAAATCACAATCCTGACCTGCTGAGCAGGATCTCCAGCAGAGCGAGATTTCAGGGACAAAAACAACTTGCAATTATTTTTGAAATTTTGAAAGCAAGATCTATTCCCCGAGAAAAATTCAGGCAAAGGAATTCTAGGTTCAGATATAGGAACATGAACAACAAAATCTTGTAAATTTTGAACATTCGTGGTGAGATTATTCAAACCTGCAGCTAAACTCTGAATATCCATTTTAAACAGGTGAACACAGAGCCATTCCAGGATTAGAAGGAGAGAGAGAGAGGAAGGCTGCAATATAGGCAGACTTGCAAGTGATTCAATTGAAAGCACACTCAGAACTTTCTCTGCCAATTAATTTAACCCTTTGTGGGCCGGTCAAACTGTTATGGTTCTCAATGGCAAGAGAACATAGCCCAGCATACATAGGAACTAGCTCTTGGAAGGATGGAAACTTAATCTGACCATGAACTAAACCTGCCGCACAACTAACAGTAGCCGGGTAGCGTAGCCTGCGTTTTATCCCTAGACGCCCAGCGCCAGCCGGAGGACTAACTAATCATGGCAGAGGAAAATATAGTCCTGGCTCACCTCTAGAGAAATTTCCCCGAAAGGCAGACAGAGGCCCCCACATATATTGGCGGTGATTTAAGATGAAAATGACAAACGTAGTATGAAAATAGGTTTAGCAAAATCGAGGTCCGCTTACTAGATAGCAAGAAGACAGAAAGGGTACTTTCATGGTCAGCTGAAAACCCTATCAATACACCATCCTGAAATTACTTTAAGACTCTAGTATTAACTCATAACATCAGAGTGGCAATTTCAGATCACAAGAGCTTTCCAGACACAGAAACGAAACTGCAGCTGTGAACTGGAACAAAATGCAAAAAACAAACAAGGACAAAAGTCCGACTTAGCTGGAAGTTGTCTGGTAGCAGGAACATGCACAGAAAGGCTTCTGATTACAATGTTGACCGGCATGGAAGTGACAGAGGAGCAAGGTTAAATAGCGACTCCCAAATCCTGATGGGAACAGGTGAACAGAGGGGATGATGCACACAAGTTCAATTCCACCAATGGCCACCGGGGGAGCCCAAAATCCAATTTCACAACAGTTACTGTGCCCAATCCTGCTGACAGGTTCCCTTTAAAAGTATTTTCAGAATTCTTCCTTTCCTCAACCCTGACTCTACTGTTAGTGCATCCCTTCATCATATCTCACCTTGACTATCGCAATAGCCTCCCCTAGTGGCCTCCGTGCTTACACGGTCACACCTCTCCAGTCCATCCTTAACTCTACTGCATGATTAATCCACCTCTCTCCTTTGCCAATCCCTTCTCTGGCTTTAAATTGCCTAGCACATCCAGTTTAAATTACTAATAATGACCTTCAAAGGCGTTCATAATCTGGTCTCCCATAATCCCCAAATTAATCTCCAGATCTTCCCACACGTAATCCTCAGAAGACTTACTTCTCTCCTCTGCTTTCATACGTTCCTCACCCAATCACTTCCAAGACTTCTCCTGAACATTCCCCATCCACTGGAATTTACTACCTAAGCAAGTCCATTTGTCTCTCACATTGGCAACCTTCAGACACAGCTTGAAAACTCATCTCTTCAGTAAAACCTACAGCCTGCAGTAACCCCACTGCCACCTCACCATTGTCGTAGCTGTTTTCGTTCTGACCCAATGTCAGCTGACAGATCACCAGTGAGACCCAAATCAAGTAGTTACGCCCGTTATTTTACAAGCGCGCTTGGAGACAAAAAGACACCTCACACATATCCTGTGAGCAAGTCACTTTTATCTGATATATTAAAAGCCAAAGCAATGTTTTATACCATTTACAACAAATGCATTTCAATGTAACTCATGTAGCCCCCACCATCACCCAGGGTCATACTTTATTTACCATAACTCAGAACATGTTGTGGCTGACTATTGAAAGCATACATGATAAGAAGTATAGTCTCCTTGAAGGGGAGACCATCAGACTACTGCGTCAACAGATTCTAGTAATTCTAGCAATTAAAGGCAAGAGGTACTTAAAGGCAACCTATTAACCCTTCTATAACACCATCACCAGAGGCACTACAACCCCCGACCTACTGTCTCCTTCCTCATTAACCTGCAGATTATAATCCCTTAAAGACAGGGCCCTCTTCCCTCTGTACCAGTCCGTAACCATTTGTTCATTATAATGTATATACAGTTGTGCTCAAAAGTTTACATACCCGGCAGAATATTTGCTTTCTTGGCTTTTTTTCAGAGAATATGAATGATAACCCCAAAACTTTTTCTCCACTCATGGCTAGTGATTGGGTGAAGCTATTTATCGTCAAACTACTGTTTTCTCTTTTTAAATCATAATGACAACCCAAAACATCCAAATAACCCTGATCAAAAGTTCACATACCGTGGTGATTTTGGCCTGATAACATGCACAGAAGTTGACACTTATCAGTTTGAATGGCTACTAAAGGTAACATCCTCACCTGTGACCTGTTTGCTTGTAATCAGTGTGTGCATAAAAGCTGAGTGAGTTTCTGGGATCCAGACAGACTCTTGCATCTTTCATCAAGCCACTGACGTTTCTGGATTGTGAGTCATGGGGAAAGCAAAAGAATTGTCAATGGATCTACGGGAAATGGTAGTTGAACTGTATAAAATAGGAAAGGAATACAAAAAGATATCCAAGGAATTGATAATGCCAGTCAGCAGCGTTCAAACTGTGATTAACAAATGGAAAATCATGGGCTTTGTAAAAACAAAACGACGGTCAGGTAGAACAACAAAAATGTTGTCCACAACTGCCAGGAAAAGTGTTCGGGATGCAAAGAAAAACCCACAAATAACATCAGCTGAAATATAGGACTCTCTGAAAACTAGCGGTGTGGCTGTTTCAAGATGCACAATGAGGAGGCACTTGAAGAAAAATGGGCTGCATGGTGGAGTCGCAAGAACAAAGCCACTACTGCACAAATGCCACAAAGTATCTAGCCTACAATGCGCAAAACAGCACAGAGACAAGCCTCAAAACTTCTGGAACAAGGTCATTTGGAGTGATGAGACCAATTGAACTTTTTGGCCACAACCTTAACACTAGAAGTCCCAGAAATTTCGAGCTCTCTGGGTTCCAAAGGTAGAAATGTTAAATGACCCCTCTCTGGGACTTCTAGTGTTAAACGTTAGATTTGGCGAGAGGTCAACAAGGCCTATGATGAAAGGAACACCATTCCTACTGTAAAGCACGGAAGTGGATCGCTGATATTTTGGGGAAGTGTGAGCTACAAAGGCACAGGAAACTTGGTCAAAGTTGAAGGAAAGATGAATGCAGCAAATACTGGAGGCAAATTTGCACTCATCAGGCCGGAAGCTGCGCATGGGACATACTTGGACGTTCCAACATGACGACGATCCAAAACACAAGGCCAAGTCGACCTGTAATTGGCTACAGCAGAACAAAGTGAAGGTTCTGGAGTGGCCATCTCTGTCTCCTGACCTAGTTTTATTGTCAACTAGTTTGATAATAAATAGCTTCACCCAACCACTAACCATGAGTGGAGAAAAAATGTTGCTGTTATCAATCATATTCTCTGAAGAAAGGCCAAGAAAGCAAAAATTCTGCTGGGGTATGTAAACTTTTGAAAACAACTGTATGTAAGCCATAAAAGTAAAATATAAAATAAATAATAGTTATTAACCTGACGGGATCATGCACAGACCATATAAAGGAAAATATTTTGACACCTTTGTATTTTCAGAGTCCAAGTCCTGAGCTACGTACAAGATGATGAATAAAGATGGAAGTTACAGTGCAACCCTTCCTTTTTGTAACTTTTTGTGTTTGTAATAAAAGTTTTTTTTTTTAGATGTGTTTTATTTTGAGACTAAAACTTCTAGTTACATAAAGTTAAGCTATGTTCACATTAGGCATTTTTTTTGTGCAAATTTTCAGCTGCGTTTTACAGTACCAGCTATGTCTATGAGATTTCAGAAATCTCATGCACACACCTTGTTTTTTTTGTCATCAGTATTTTGTGCTTTGTATGTTTGTATGTTTTTTTTTTTACATAATAGAGCTTGTCACTCCTTTCATGGTGTTTTCAGCATTTTTCACCCACTTACATTAATCGGTGGTGAAAAAACACTGAACATCCATAGCAAAAACACAGGTATTAGGCTTTGCTGCCTTTTTTTGTGCCAAAACCTGATTCTGTACACTAGGACTTTTTTTTTTGCACTAAACTTTATCAGCATAAACAAGAGACAAATCTAGCATGCAAAAACCGCAGCAAAAATACAGCAAAAAAACTTAAGAAAGACCAAGCAAAACCTGTTTTTTTTGCAGCTTCTTTCCTGCCAAGATATCAGGTATTGCTGCAGGGAAAAAAAGCTGAAAAAACAGCTACTGTGAACTTACTCTTAGGGGTAAAAAGAACGGAGAGAGCAGAACTGGCGCATTGAGAGAAAATGATTCAGATTGTCTTCTAACCAGAGTATATTGCGCCTCGGAGGGTAGTAATGGAAGACCCACTGACACATAACTTTCTATAAATAGTATACAATAACAGAACAGCTTCTTCACATTCTCCCCATTATATGTGTTCACTCAAGTGTGAACGGATGCAAGTCAATAAAGCTAAGAAAAAACAGCTGCACTCTGAAATGCTATAATATGCATACATTGGATAGATGAAATTGGAATTGCATTACTGCTATAAAAAATACGTTGAAAATGAAGATACCTAGCTCCGAAATTAGCCAATGCGTGTGAGCCCAACAGCCAGTGACAAGATGTACCCCTTTGTTGGGACCCTAAACTAAACTGATGCCTCTCCCGAGCTAAAAGCCTACAATTATATGGGCAGTTATGATTAAGCTAATTAAAAACGCCTTAGACTGATGGCAGGAGTGCTCAGTCAGAAGGTGTGTGTTACAAATATAAAAAGACTGACTAGCACCTCCAAACAGAACAAGATGCTGGTCAATCTTTTTGATATCTGCAGCACACTCCTTCTGACTGAACACTCCTCCCATCAGCCTAAGTACCTTCAATTTTAACGTATTTTCTATAGCAGTAATACAGTTCTAACTTTATATATTCTGCAAATTCAGGGTGCCAATCTGGGTCATCCTCGTTGAGATGCTGCAGCAGCTGGATTTTGTAAGGGTGCCATTTGTGAGTAGCTAATATCCTCTAAGAGTTGTTCGACTGATGCCAGATCGGCGTGCTGAATTTACAGAATGGGCAAAACAAAAATTGGAACAGGACCCTCAGTTTACACAGAACATTATGTTCAGTGATGAGGCAAACTTTTTTGGGGTGGGCCATTTATATGGATACACCTAAATAACATTGGAATGGTGACAGTTTTCTTGCGTAGGGTGTCTTGCATTGAAATCTGCTGCAATGACCCGGGTACTGCATTCACCAGACATCAACACAATTTCTATCCGCTCCTCACGTGTTAACCTCAGCGACATGTCAATGGCTGTAAACAAAGAGAAACTTGTAAATAACTAATGAAAGAATAAAGCTACATTAAAACCAAGCACACCATTGCTTTTCTTGTGAAATTCTCAATAAGTTTGATGTGTCACATGACCCTCTTCCCATTGGAAAAAATAAAGTTGGATCCAAAATGGTCAACTTCAAAATGGCCGCCATGGTCACCACCCATCTTGAAAAGTTTTCCCCATCCCATATACTAATATGTCACAAACAGGAAGTTGATATCACCAACCATTCCCATTTTATTTAGGTGTATCCATATACTGTCATGTCGGATGCTGTTCACACTAGGGCGTCCGACAGACAGCGGTAATTCCACATACGTCCACTACACGCTCAGTGGCGTCAGCTAGACTTTATCCAGCTTGCTCGGGGTTAATCTAGCTGGTAATTTGGTTGGAGGCTGGGTCACGCCCACGGCCTTTAAATAGGTCGTGCTGGACTTTGGGCGTCGCCGATTATAGCTTGTGCTTTGTGCCTAGTGATTCCGGTCTGGAGTGGTGGTCTTGCTGTAGGAATATCGTATCTGGTGGTGTATTATCCTTTGTCATATTCCTCCTTCCTATATTTGTATTTGTTTTGCCCTGTGCACATTATAGTGTATTCCTGTGTGTCTGCGGCGTGGTGCGTTTTTTAGTTTTCCCTGTCTGTGCTTCCTGTGGGGATTGGTGTGTGGTCTCTTCACTGGGTGGCGGGTGGTGGTTTCAGCTTAGGGCTGAAACAGGAGACAGGGTCAGGCCTGGCGGCCCAGACATGCACACCTTTAGTGTAACTTCTGGGAAACGGTCAGACAGGGTTTCCCTAGCCTGAGAGATATCGCAGGGGCCCGGGTAACCAGCCTTAGTCTACCCAGTACTCCCGTGAAATTATAATCGGCCCCCCCCCAAAAAAAAAGGAAAGTTTTTTTTATGTCATGGATCCCATGACTTCCATAACCCGCCAGTTGGAGGCGCTGTCCTTACAGGTCACTGAATTGAAGGGGGCGGTTCACCAACAGGGTCTAGTAGTATCTAATGTGCAAGTGGAAACTGCAGGTAGAGTTGCAGAGCCAAAAATCCCTTTACCTGAGAGGTTTGCTGGGGAACGCAGTAAATTTGTTGTTTTCCGTGAAGCTTGCAAATTATATTTTCGTATGCGCCCGCTTTCTTCAGGTAATGAGGCTCAGCGTGTGGGCTTGGTTTTGTCATTACTGAACGGAGATCCCCAAGCATGGGCGTTTTCATTACCTTCTGATTCTGCTGCATTTAACTTAGTGGAGAGTTTTTTTTCTGGTCTTGGACTCATATATGATGATCCTGACAGATTGGCTCTAGCAGAATCTAAAATAGGAGGGGAGCGAATGGCGGAGGATTACTGTTCTGAATTTCGCCACTGGGCGGTGGACACACAATGGAATGACCCGGCGCTGCGGAGTCAGTTTGTATATGGGGTTTCGAGAAGGGTTAAACAAGCCCTCCTGATGTATGAGACTCCTGCTTCTCTAGAGTCTGCCATGAGTCTTGTTGTCCGCATTGATCACTGTTTGCGTCAGGGGGCGCTAGAGACGCCGCCTATGGGGGAGGTCGTAGGTGCACGTGAGGTTGCTGCAGGTGAGCCCACGGAGCCTATGCAAATCGCAGGGGTGTCACGTCAGCAAGCCCCCTCTCTCAGGAAGCAGGGAGCCTGTTTTTGCTGTGGTAAAAAGGGGCATTATGTAAATGCTTGTCCTCTGTTTTCTAAGAAAAGCGCAACGGCGGAAAACTTCTAAGCTCAGAGGGTGTGGAGGAGGCCAATCTGAGCTTATGCATATCCTCCATGGTGGTCTCTCAATGTATGCTCCCTGCCAGAGTTATGGTCGCTGGCAGAGAGCTGCCAATCACTGTTTTTGTGGATAGTGGTTCGGCCACTAATCTCATTGATGAGGAGTTTGCGCGCACGGCCGGGTTCACGGTCGAAAAATTGCCTCATCCTATCCGGGTGGTCACCATCAATGCTACCCCTCTCCCACAGGGGGAGATTACTGAGTTTGTGGCTGAGGTGAAACTCCACATTGGGGTCCTACATTCTGAGCAGGTTACATGTAGGGTGCTCCTCAGTAATCTTCCTGCACAAATGGTTCTGGGTTTTCCATGGTTATCTATGCACAACCCGGTTATTGACTGGAAAACTCAGGACACAATTCAGTGGAGCGGATTTTGCCAGGAGAATTGCCTGGCTACATGTGTGTCCGCTGTGACTCCAAGCATTCCTGAGTCACTGCTGGATTTTGCGGATGTGTTCTCAGAGAAGGGTTGCTCACAATTGCCACCACATCGCCCCTATGACTGTACTATTAGGTTTAAACCAGGGGCCAAATTGCCAAAAGCTAGGATGTTCAACATCTCTGGTCCTGAGAGGCAAGCGTTAAAAGACTACATTGCTGAGAGTCTGAGCAAAAGGCACATCAGGCCTTCATCCTCGCCGGTGGCAGCGGGGTTCTTCTTCATTAAAAAGAAGGATGGCGGACTACGCCAGTGTCTGGATTTCAGGAGGTTAAACCAGATTACGGTTCGTGATCCATACCCTATGCCACTGATACCTGATTTGTTCAACCAGGTGGCTGGTGCTAAGTCGTTTTCCAAGCTTGACCTCAGGGGGGCGTACAACCTCATAAGAGTCCGTCAAGGTGATGAGTGGAAGACGGCTTTTAATGCTCCTGAGGGTCATTTTGAAAATTATGTGATGCCATTTGGGTTGACAAACGCGCCTGCAGTTTTTCAACATTTCATAAATGATGTATTCTCGCATGTTCTGGGGAAATTCGTTATTGTGTACCTAGATGACATTCTCATTTATTCATTCGACCGTGATACTCATTTAGAGCATGTGAGGCAGGTGTTACAGCTACTCAGGGAAAATAAGCTCTATGCTAAACTTGAGAAATGTGTATTTTCGGTTCAGGAGTTGCCTTTCTTGGGTTATATTGTGTCTGCTTCAGGGTTTAAAATGGACGCCGCTAAGGTGCAAGCGGTGCTGCATTGGGAACGGCCTGATAACCTAAAAGCACTCCAGCGGTTCTTTGGGTTTTCCAACTATTATAGAAAGTTTATCAAGGATTTTTCTACCATTGCTAAACCGCTTACTGACATGACGAAAAAGGGTACCAATTTCTCCGCCTGGCCTCAGGCGGCTGTGCGCGCATTTGAATTTCTGAAGAACAGTTTTGCTTCGGCCCCCATTCTGGTGCAACCGGACGTATCAAAACCATTTACCGTGGAAGTCGATGAGTCTGAGGTTGGAGTGGGGGCGGTGCTGTCACAAGGCTCATCCTTGGGCGAGTTGCGTCCATGCGCCTACTTTTCCAAGAAGCTGTCGCCCGCCGAACGTAATTACGATATCGGCAACAGGGAGTTGTTGGCTATCAAGTTGGCTTTTGAGGAATGGCGACACTTTTTAGAGGGGTCGGTCCATCAGGTGACAGTTATCACCGACCATAAAAATCTGCTGTATTTGGAGTCAGCCAAGCGTCTGTCCCCCAGGCAGGCTCGCTGGGCATTGTTTTTCACGCGGTTCAACTTTTCTGTTACGTACCGACCTGAGTCTAAGAACACTAAGGCGGATGCTTTGTCCAGGTGTTTTCCGGGGGGAGAACCTTGGGAAGATCCGGTACTCATCCTCCAAAAGGGTGTAGAGGTCTCGGCTCTCACGACCGAAGTTGAGGCTGAGATTGCCGAGGCTCAGGAGGAGGTACCACCAGAGCTTCCCATTAATAAATCGTTTGTACCACTCCATCTTCGCCTAAAGGTGTCGGGTGAGCATCATGATGCTGTCCTGGCTAGCCATCCAGGGGTTAGGGGTACCTTGGAGTTGGTGTCACGTCGGTTTTGGTGGCCCAAAATCCGACAGGACATGGTCTCATACGTATCAGCATATACCACGTGCGCTAGGGCTAAGACGTCCCGCTCCCATCCTGCTGGCACACTACATCCTCTCGGGGTACCCAGTAGGCCATGGACGGAGATTTCCATGGATTTTATCACAGATTTGCCCTCCTCTGCTGGGAACACGGTCATTCTGGTGGTTGTTGATCGGTTCTCAAAGATGTCGCACTTTGTGTCCTTGCCTTCGTTGCCTAACGCTAAGACTCTGGCTCAGGTATTTGTGCAGGAGGTGGTCAGACTTCACGGGGTCCCATCTGACATCGTGTCTGATAGGGGTACTCAGTTTGTGGCAAAATTTTGGAAAGCTTTTTGCTCACGGCTGGGGATCAAGTTGTCGCATTCTTCTGCGTTTCATCCTCAGTCAAATGGTCAGACCGAGCGTATGAACCAGAATTTGGAGCAGTACTTACGCTGTTTTGTTTCTGACAATCAGGAGGAGTGGTCGACGTTCCTTCCTTTGGCTGAGTTTGCTATAAATAATCACCGTCAGGAATCGTCTGGGGAGTCCCCGTTTTTTTGTGTTTACGGGCTCCATCCTCAGTTTTGTACTCTGTGTCAGGGGGTTCTACTGGCGTCCCGGAGGAGGACCAGTTAGGAGCACAACTGGCATCCGTGTGGAGGAGAGTGAAACAGCGCTTGCTAAACGTAGGTGCAAGGTACAAACGAGTGGCTGACAGTAAATGTGTGACAGGTCTGGACCTGAGTGTGGGTGACTGGGTGTGGTTGTCCACAAAAAACATAAAACTCAAGATTCCATCCTTGAAATTGGGTCCAAGGTTTATTGGTCCATTTAGGGTTGCCGCCATCATTAACCCTGTAGCCTACCGTTTGGCGCTCCCTGCGGTATATAAAATACACAACGTGTCCCACAGATCTTTATTAAAAAAGGTGGTGGGTTCTGTGGACACGGCGCCTATGCCACCTCCAGTTTTGGTGGATGGCAATTTGGAGTTTGAAGTCTCCAAGGTGGTTGACTCTCGAGTAGTGTGCCGCACATTACAGTACCTGGTACATTGGCGTGGTTATGGGCCGGAAGAGAGGTCCTGGGTACCAGCCTCGGACATACATGCGGACCGGCTGGTCAGTATGTTTCACCGCCGCCATCCGGACAAGCCGGGTCCTATAAGTCGTGAGGGCCCTGGGGTCCCTCGTAGAAGGCGGGGTACTGTCATGTCGGACGTTGTTCACACTAGGGCGTCCGACAGACAGCGGTAATTCCACATACGTCCACTACACGCTCAGTGGCGTCGGCTAGACTTTATCCAGCTTGCTCGGGGTTAATCTAGCTGGTAATTTGGTTGGAGGCTGGGTCACGCCCACGGCCTTTAAATAGTCGTGCTGGACTTTGGGTGTCGCCGATTATAGCTTGTGCTTTGTGCCTAGCGATTCCGGTCTGGAGTGGTGGTCTTGTTGTAGGAATATCGTATCTGGTGGTGTATTATCCTTTGTCATATTCCTCCTTCCTATATTTGTATTTGTTTTGCCCTGTGCACATTATAGTGTATTCCTGTGTGTCTGCGGCGTGGTGCGTTTTTCAGTTTTCCCTGTCTGTGCTTTCTGTGGGGATTGGTGTGTGGTCTCTTCACTGGGTGGCGGGTGGTAGTTTCAGCTTAGGGCTGAAACAGGAGACAGGGTCAAGCCTGGCGGCCCAGACATGCACACCTTTAGTGTAACTTCTGGGAAAGGGTTAGACAGGGTTTCCCTAGCCTGAGAGATATCGCAGGGGCCCGGGTAACCAGCCTTAGTCTACCCAGTACTCCCGTGACATATACATGGCCCACCCTGTATATATACAGGGTGGTCCAAAAGTAGTTGGACCAAAAGTAGGAGGACAGAAAATAATACCATTTATTTTTATTTATATATAGAATTATATTTACTAACACAAGCATAACATTGACAATTACATTTTATTCTGAACAATAATACAAAAGACCTTAAATTTTATCAGCGGAGGTGCTCAAACTGTTTTCCATCACAATTGGCACAGCTTTGAAGTCTGCCTCTTATGCTTCGACAAACATTTTTGCACAAGTCTCCTTTGGTATTAATTTCTTGAAATGCATCTCTTATGTATTTTTTCAAATCACTGACACTTTTTGGTTTTCGACTATAAACTTTGTCCTTGAGTACTCCCCAAAAGAAAAAATCCATTGGGGTCAAGTCTGGTGAACGTGCCGGCCAATTCATTTATTAGGAAATGTTTCATCAAGATACTTATAGACTACTCCTGAATGATGTGGAGGGGCCCCATCTTGTTGGAAATAAAGGTCATTTGAATTAGGCTGTTGCTGTAACTGGGGAACAACTTGATTCATTAGAATTTCGAGATACTTACAGTATCTCCTGTGACTGTTCCATAAAAAAAATGGTCCAAAAACACCAAATCTTGAAATACCACCCCAAACATTGACACCAAGCTCATTTAGTTGTTGCTCTAATGTTAAATGCATGTTCTCATTATACCAGTAAATACAATTATGTCTGTTAATATGTCCAGATAATTTGAAAGAAGCTTCATCACTCCACATAATGTTATCTAAAATTACTGAATTTTCTTCAATTTCGTTAAGCATAATCTCACTAAATTGCAGCCGCCTGTCTGGATCATCCTCCAATAAACCATGAATTAGACGTGGACGATAAGCTTTCCACCCAATAGATTTCAGGATTCGCATGATGGAAGCTCGTGAAATTCCCAGTTCTAAAGAGACTCTTCTGGTGGACTTTTTGGACTCTGAACAAATGTTTCAGCAACAAGTTGTTTTTTTATGTACAGGCTGTTTTGGGTCGACCAGTTTTTGGAGCATTAAGGATTGAGCCAGTGGCATCGAATTTGTCACGAATGCGGTAAATGTTTTGTCTCTGGGGTTTGAGTCCAAATGTTTCAACCCAATTTGCTCTGTTTCAGCATTTTGAGATTTCCAGTACTCTTTTAAAATCTATTTTCTTTGATCTGTATTTAAATTATTTGCCATTATGGGTTATCTGTATTATCTGAAAAGAAAAAACAGATTTGGGGGGGATTTATCTGTGAAAACTGGATCTGTGAAACTGACTCAGTTGCCCTTAGCAACCAATCAGATTCCACCTTTCATTTGCCAAAGAGTCTGTGAAGAATGAAAAGTGGTATCTGATTGGTTGCTAAGGGCAACTGAGTCAGTTTCACTTTACACCATGTTTGATAAATCTCCACCTTCTTAACCCTATTACACATACTGTCCACCTACTTTTGCAACACCCTGTACAGCTCTGGCAAAAATTAAGAGACCACTGCACAGTTTTATAAAAATCATCTTCTCTACATGTCTGACCGCTATTCCATTCCAGTGTCAGTTGAATTCCAACCAGAGTACACCTCATTCTACATAATGTGCTTCTGATTAGGTGATCACCTGAACCAAATCTTATTTAACGAAGGAAAGTATAAAAAACCCTGCTGTGGTGTTCACAATCCTCTTGCAATAGGACAAGCTGGATGGCAAAACCAGTGCTAGTAATATCCCAAAAGTAATAGGAATAAAAAAAATAACTTTTAACCATGCCAAAGGAGTTGAAAAGAAAAGTCTTGAGTGAGGAAAAGAAGGGCTCAATTCTGGCTTTACTATCAGAGGGATACAGTGGAGCCTTAAAATTTCTAAGGCTGTGTTTCCACGGTCAACCCGCAGTATCCAGTTCTTACAGCAGAGTGGAGGGAATTTCATGAAATCCCATCTCCACTATGCGTTCGGAGACGCAGGCGGCAGACCTGCGTATCCGAACATGTGGCGTGTCTTTCCCGACCGCAGCATGTCTATTTACAATGCGGAGACACTCCGTCCCCGCAGCGTAAGTTTCCCATAGACTATCTAACAATTAGTCACATGCGTAATAACTGCAAAAACACCGCTTACTACGCATGTCTACTAATTTAAATAAGGTCTTACCTGTCACACCGTTGGAAGTCCATGTCCACTGCAGTTCTCGCGATAACTTAGCTTACCACGAGAACTGCCGTGCATGTGACCGGGGGTTATCTCCGATCACCCCAGGCTAGTTCTCATGGTCAGCTGACCACAAGAGCTAGAGTGCAGGTGATCGCTGGAGAGTTATCTCCGGTGGTCATCTACAAGCTCTGCTGTGTCTGGATGTCAGGCATTCAGATGTAGCAGAGATGGATTCGTCGTGGGACACTCGTTATTAAGGACTGCGTCAGACCAGGGAGTATATTGTTGGTTTATTTATTTATTTTTTTTCAGAAGATCGATGGCGTCGCTAGGATTACCAGTATAATTATTATTATTATTCATTTTTATAGCGCCATTTATTCCATGACGCTTTACATGTGAACGGGGCAAATATAGACAAGTACAATAAACATGAGTAAAACAAGGCACACACAAGTACAGGAGGAGAGAGGACCCTACCCTTGAGGGCTCTCAGTCTACAGGGGATGGGTGAGGATACACAAGGTGAGGGTAGAGCTGGTCATGTGGCGGTTCAGTAGACTGGGGATCACTGCAGGTTGTAGGCTTGTCGGAAGAGGTGGGTCTTCAGGTTCCTTTTGAAGGTTTCCGTGGTAGGTGAGAGCTTGATGTGTTGGGGTAGAGAGTTCCAGAGTATAGGGTAAGCACGGGAGAAGTCTTGGATGCGGTTGTGGGAGGAAGAGATGAGAGAGGAGGAGAGGAGATCATGAGATGATCGAAGGTTGCATGTAGGTAGGTAATGGGAGACCATGTCACAGATGTATGGAGGAGTCAGATTGTGAATGGCTTTGTATGTCATTGTTAGTGTTTTGAACTGTAGCCTCTGGGCAATAGGAAGCCAGTGAAGGGCCGGGCAGAGAGGAGAGGCTGGGGAGTAATGGGGAGACAGGTGGATTACTCGGGCAGCAGAGTTTAGGATGGATTGTAGTGGTGCCAGAGTGCTAGAGGGGAGGCCAGAGAGTAGGAGGTTGCAGTAGTCGAGGCAGGAGATAATAAGGGCATGTACTAGTCTTTTTGTGGTTTCATGGTCAAGGAATGCACGATCCGGGAAATGTTTTTGAGTTGGAATCGGCAAGAGGAGGCAAGGGCTTGGATATGTGGCTGGAAAGAGAGGGTAGAGTCAAGGATCACCCTGAGGCACCGAGCATGCGGGACCAGGGAAAGTGAGCAGCCATTGACATTGATGGATAGGTCGGGTGGAGGGGTAGAGTGAGGTGGGGGGAAGATGATGATAATATGATGATGATAATAAAGATATCAAAACTGTGTGGTGTTTTATTTCATTAAAATACTTTATTCTGCATGTGTGTGTGTTTTATTAACCCTTTACCAACTACAGTGGGGCAAAAAAGTATTTAGTCAGTCAGCAATAGTGCAAGTTCCACCACTTAAAAAGATGAGAGGCGTCTGTAATTTACATCATAGGTAGACCTCAACTATGGGAGACAAACTGAGAAAAAAAAATCCAGAAAATCACATTGTCTGTTTTTTTATCATTTTATTTGCATATTATGGTGGAAAATAAGTATTTGGTCAGAAACAAACAATCAAGATTTCTGGCTCTCACAGACCTGTAACTTCTTCTTTAACCCCTCTGTGACCTTGGACGTACTATCCCGTCGAGGTGACCTGGGCCTATCTGACCCTCGACGGGATAGTACGTCATAGCCGATCGGCCGCGCTCACGGGGGGAACGCGGCCGATCGCGGCCGGGTGTCAGCTGACTATCGCAGCTGACATCCGGCACTATGTGCCAGGAGCGGTCACGGACCGCCCCCGGCACATTAACCCCCGGCACACCGCGATCAAACATGATCGCGGTGTACCGGCGGTATAGGGAAGCATCGCGCAGGGAGGGGGCTCCCTGCGGGCTTCCCTGAGACCCCCGGAGCAACGCGATGTGATCGCGTTGCTCTGAGGGTCTCCTACCTCCCTCCTCGCCGCAGGTCCCGGATCCAAGATGGCCGCGGCATCCGGGTCCTGCAGGGAGGGAGGTGGCTTACCGAGTGTCTGCTCAGAGCAGACGCTTGGTAAGCCTGCAGCCCTGCACAGCAGATCGCAGATCTGGCAGAGTGCTGTGCACACTGCCAGATCAATGATCTGTGATGTCCCCCCCTGGGACAAAGTAAAAAAGTAAAAAAAAAAATTCCCCACATGTGTATAAAAAAAAAATAAAAAAAATATCCTAAATAAAGAAAAAAAAAAAAAAATTATTCCCATAAATACATTTCTTTAGCTAAATAAAATAAAAAAAACAATAAAAGTACACATATTTAGTATCGCCGCGTCCGTAACGACCCGACCTATAAAACTGGCCCACTAGTTAACCCCTTCAGTAAACACCGTAAGAAAAAAAAAAAAAAAAACGAGGCAAAAAACAACGCTTTATTACCATACCGCCGAACAAAAAGTGGAATAACACGCGATCAAAAAGACGGATATAAATAACCATGGTACCGCTGAAAACGTCATCTTGTCCCGCAAAAAACGAGCCGCCATATAGCATCATCAGCAAAAAAATAAAAAAGTTATAGTCCTGAGAATAAAGCGATACCAAAATAATTATTTTTTCTATAAAATAGTTTTTATCGTATAAAAGCGCCAAAACATAAAAAAATGATATAAATGAGATATCGCTGTAATCGTACTGACCCGACGAATAAAACTGCTTTATCAATTTTACCAAACACGGAACGGTATAAACGCCTCCCCCAAAAGAAATTCATGAATAGCTGGTTTTTGATCACTCTGCCTCACAAAAATCGGAATAAAAAGCGATCAAAAAATGTCACGTGTCCGAAAATGTTACCAATAAAAACGTCAACGCGTCCCGCAAAAAACAAGATCTCACATGACTCTGTGGACTCAAATATGGAAAAATTACAGCTCTCAAAATGTGGTAACGCAAAAAATATTTTTTGCAATGAAAAGCGTCTTTCAGTGTGTGACGGCTGCCAATCATAAAAATCCGCTAAATAACCCGCTATAAAAGTAAATCAAACCCCCCTTCATCACCCGCTTAGTTAGGGAAAAATAAAAAAATTTAAAAAATGTATTTATTTCCATTTTCCCATTAGGGTTAGGGCTAGAGTTAGGACTAGAGTTAGGGCTAGGGTTAGGGCTAGGGTTAGGGTTAGGGCTAGGGTTAGGGCTAGGGTTGGGGCTAGGGTTAGGGCTAGAGTTAGGACTAGGGTTAGGGCAAGGGTTAGGGCTAGGGTTGGGGCTAGGGTTAGGGCTAGAGTTAGGACTACAGTTAGGGCTAGGGTTAGGGCAAGGGTTAGGACTAGGGTTAGGGCTAGGGTTGGGGCTAGGGCTAGGGCTAGGGTTAGGGTTGGGGATAGGGTTAGGGCTAGGGTTAGGGCTAGGGTTGGGGATAGGGTTAGGGCTAGGGTTAGGGCTAGGGTTAGGGCTAGTGTTACGGCTAGTGTTAGGGCTAGTGATAGGACTAGGGTTATTGCTAGGGTTAGGGCTAGGGTTAGGGTTGGAGCTACAGTTAGAGTTGGGGCTAAAGATAGGGTTAGGGTTTGGATTACATTTACGGTTGGGAATAGGGTTGGGTGTGTCTGGGTTAGAGGAGTGGTTAGGGTTACCGTTGGGATTAGGGTTAGGGATGTGTTTGGATTAGGGTTTCAGTTATAATTGGGGGGTTTCCACTGTTTAGGCACATCAGGGGCTCTCCAAACGGGACATGGCATCCGATCTGAATTCCAGCCAATTCTGCGTTGAAAAAGGAAAACAGTGCTCCTTCCCTTCAGAGCTCTCCCGTGTGCCCAAACAGGGGTTTACCCCAACATATTGGGTATCAGCGTACTCAGGACAAATTGGACATCATCTTTTGGGGTCCAATTTCTCCTGCTACCCTTGGGAAAATACAAAACTGGGGGCCAAAAAATAAGTTTTGTGGGAAAAAAAAGATTTTTTATTTTCACGGCTCTGCGTTGTAAACTGTAGTGAAACACTTGGGGGTTCAAAGTTCTCACAACACATCTAGATAAGTTACTTTGGGGGTCTAGTTTCCAATATGGGGTCACTTGGGGGGGGTTTGTACTGTTTGGGTACATCAGGGGCTCTGCAAATGCAACGTGACGCCTGCAGACCAATCCATTTAAGTCTGCATTCCAAATGACGCTCCTTCCCTTCCGAGCTCTGTCATGCACCCAAACAGTGGTTCCCCCCCACATATGGGGTATCAACGTACTCAGGACAAATTGGACAACAACTTTTGGAGCCCAATTTATCCTGATACCCTTGTGAAAATACAAAACTGGGGGCTAAAAAATCATTTTTGTGAAAAAAAAAGAATTTTTATTTTCACGGCTCTTCGTTATAAACTGTAGTGAAACACTTGGAGGTTCAAAGTTCTCACAACACATCTAGATAAGTTCCTTGGGGGGTCTAGTTTCCGATATGGGGTCACTTGTGGGGGGTTTGTACTGTTTGGGTACATCAGGGGCTCTGCAAATGCAACGTGACGCCTGCAGACCAATCCATTTAAGTCTGCATTCCAAATGGCGCTCCTTCCCTTCCGAGCTCTGTCATGCGCCCAAACAGTGGTTCTCCCCCACATATGGAGTATCAGCGTACTCAGGACAAATTGATCAACAACTTTTGGGGTCCAATTTATCCTGATACCCTTGTGAAAATACAAAACTGGGGGCTAAAAAATCATTTTTGTGAAAAAAAAAAAGAATTTTTATTTTCACGGCTCTGCGTTATAAACTGTAGTGAAACACTTGGGGGTTCAAAGTTCTCACAACACATCTAGATAAGTTCCTTGGGGGGTCTAGTTTCCAATATGGGGTCACTTGTGGGGGGTTTGTACTGTTTGGGTACATCAGGGGCTCTGCAAATTCAACGTGACGCCTGCAGACCAATCCATTTTAGTCTGCATTCCAAATGACACTCCTTCCCTTCCGAGCTCTGTCATGCACCCAAACAGTGGTTCCCCCCCACATATGGGGTATCAGCGTACTCAGGACAAATTGGACAACAAAGTTTGGGGTCCAATTTATCCTGATACCCTTGTGAAAATACAAAACTGGGGGCTAAAAATCATTTTTGTGAAAAAAAAAAAATAATTTTTATTTTCATGGCTCTGCGTTATAAACTGTAGTGAAACACTTGGGGGTTCAAAGCTATCAAAACACATCTAGATAAGTTCCTTAGGGGGTCTACTTTCCAAAATGGTGTCACTTGTGGGGTTTTTTAATGTTTAGGTACATCAGGGGCTCTCCAAACGCAACATGGCATCCCATCTTAATTCCAGTCAATTTTGCATTGAAAAGTAAAATAGCGCTCCTTCCCTTCCGAGCTCTGCTATGCGCCCAAACAGTGGTTTACCCCCACATATGGGGTATCGTCGTACTCAGGACAAATTGCACAACAACTTTTGTGGTCTAATTTCTTCTCTTACCCGTGGGGAAATAAAAAAATGGGGGCGAAAAGATCATTTTTGTGAAAAAATATGATTTTTATTTTTACGGCTCTGCATTATAAACTTCTGTGAAGCACTTGTTGGGTCAAAGTGCTCAACACACATCTAGATAAGTTCCTTAAGGGGTCTACTTTCCAAAATGGTGTCACTTGTGGGGGGTTTCAATGTTTAGGCACATCAGGGGCTCTCCAAACGCAACATGGCGTCCCATCTCAATTCCAGTCAATTTTGCATTGAAAAGTCAAATGGCGCTCCTTCCCTTCCGAGCTCTGCCCTGCGCCCAAACAATGGTTTACACCCACATATGGGGTATCAGCGTACTCAGGACAAATTGCACAACAATTTTTGGGGTCCAATTTCTTCTCTTACCCTTGGGAAAATAAAAAATTGGGGGCGAAAAGATCATTTTTGTGAAAAAATATGATTTTTTATTTTTACGGCTCTGCATTATAAACTTCTGTGAAGCACTTGTTGGGTCAAAGTGCTCACCACACATCTAGATAAGATCCTTAGGGGGTCTACTTTCCAAAATGGTGTCACTTGTGGGGGGTTTCAATGTTTAGGCACATCAGGGGCTCTCCAAACGCAACATGGCGTCCCATCTCAATTCCAGTCAATTTTGCATTGAAAAGTCAAATGGCGCTCCTTCCCTTCCGAGCTCTGCCCTGCGCCCAAACAATGGTTTACACCCACATATGGGGTATCAGCGTACTCAGGACAAATTGCACAACAATTTTTGGGGTCCAATTTCTTCTCTTACCCTTGGGAAAATAAAAAATTGGGGGCGAAAAGATCATTTTTGTGAAAAAATATGATTTTTTATTTTTACGGCTCTGCATTATAAACTTCTGTGAAGCACTTGTTGGGTCAAAGTGCTCACCACACATCTAGATAAGATCCTTAGGGGGTCTACTTTCCAAAATGGTGTCACTTGTGGGGGGTTTCAATGTTTAGGCACATCAGGGGCTCTCCAAATGCAACATGGCGTCCCATCTCAATTCCAGTCAATTTTGCATTGAAAAGTCAAATGGCACTCCTTTCCTTCCGAGCTCTGCCCTGCGCCCAAACAATGGTTTACACCCACATATGGGGTATCAGCGTACTCAGGATGAATTGTACAACAAATTTTGGGGTCTATTTTCTCCTGTTACCCTTGGTAAAATAAAACAAATTGGAGCTGAAACAAATTTTGTGTGAAAAAAAGTTAAATGTTTATTTTTATTTAAACATTCCAAAAATTCCTGTGAAACACCTGAAGGGTTAATAAACTTCTTGAAAGTGGTTTTGAGTACCTTGAGGGGTGCAGTTTTTAGAATGGTGTCACACTTGGGTATTTTCTATCATATAGACCCCTCAAAATGACTTCAAATGAGATGTGGTCCCTAAAACAAAATGGTGTTGTAAAAATGAGAAATTGCTGGTCAACTTTTAACCCTTATAACTCCGTCACAAAAAAAAATTTTGGTTCCAAAATTGTGCTGATGTAAAGTAGACATGTGGGAAATGTTACTTATTAAGTATTTTGCGTGACATATGTCTGTGATTTAAGGGCATAAAAATTCAAAGTTGGAAAATTGCGAAATTTTCAAAATTTTCGCCAAATATTCGTTTTTTTCACAAATAAACGCAAGTTATATCGAAGAAATTTTACAACTATCATGAAGTACAATATGTCACGAGAAAACAATGTCAGAATCGCCAAGATCCGTTGAAGCGTTCCAGAGTTATAACCTCATAAAGGGACAGTGGTCAGAATTGTAAAAATTGGCCCGGTCATTAACGTGCAAACCACCCTTGGGGGTGAAGGGGTTAAGAGTCTCCTCTTTCCTCCACTCATTACCTGTAGTAATGGCACCTGTTTAAACTTGTTATCAGTATAAAAAGACACCTGTGCACACCCTCAAACAGTCTGACTCCAAACTTCACTATGGTGAAGACCAAAGAGCTGTCAAAGGACACCAAAAACAAAATTGTAGCCCTGCACAAGGCTGGGAAGACTGAATCTGCAATAGCCAACCAGCTTGGAGTGAAGAAATCAACAGTGGGAGCAATAATTAGAAAATGGAAGACATTCAAGACTACTGATAATCTCCCCCGATCTGGGGCTCCATGCAAAATCCCACCCCGTGGGGTCAGAATGATCACAAGAACGGTGAGCAAAAATCCCAGAACCACGCAGGGGGACCTAGTGAATGAACTGCAGAGAGCTGGGACCAATGTAACAAGGCCTACCATAAATAACACACTACGCCACCATGGACTCAGATCCTGCAGTGCCAGACGTGTCCCACTGCTTAAGCCAGTACATGTCCGGGCCCGTCTGAAGTTTGCTAGAGAGCATTTGGATGATCCAGAGGAGTTTTGGGAGAATGTCCTATGGTCTGATGAAACCAAACTGGAACTGTTTGGTAGAAACACAACTTGTCGTGTTTGGAGGAAAAAGAATACTGAGTTGCATCCATCAAACACCATAGCTACTGTAAAGCATGGTGGTGGAAACATCATGCTTTGGGGCTGTTTCTCTGCAAAAGGGCCAGGACGACTGATCCGGGTACATGAAAGAATGAATGGGGCCATGTATCGTGAGATTTTGAGTGCAAACCTCCTTCCATCAGCAAGGGCATTGAAGATGAAACGTGGCTGGGTCTTTCAACATGACAATGATCCAAAGCACACTGCCAGGGCAACGAAGGAGTGGCTTCGTAAGAAGCATTTCAAGGTCCTGGAGTGGCCTAGCCAGTCTCCAGATCTCAACCCTATAGAAAACCTTTGGAGGGAGTTGAAAGTCCGTGTTGCCAAGCGAAAAGCCAAAAACATCACTGCTCTAGAGGAGATCTGCATGGAGGAATGGGCCAACATACCAACAACAGTGTGTGGCAACCTTGTGAAGACTTACAGAAAACGTTTGACCTCTGTCATTGCCAACAAAGGATATATTACAAAGTATTGAGATGAAATTTTGTTTCTGACCAAATACTTATTTTCCACCATAATATGCAAATAAAATGATAAAAAAACAGACAATGTGATTTTCTGGATTTTTTTTTCTCAGTTTGTCTCCCATAGTTGAGGTCTACCTATGATGTAAATTACAGACGCCTCTCATCTTTTTAAGTGGTGGAACCTGCACTATTGCTGACTGACTAAATACTTTTTTGCCCCACTGTATATGATTAGTAATGGTAGGAGTCTTATTGACAGCTCTCAATTACTAAGCCGGCTTAATGTCAGATGTGCCATTTCTGTGGAGGCTGGGAGCTGGTATTTGTAGCCGGGGGGGGGGCAATATCTATGGTCCCTCTCTAGGCTATGAATATCAGCCTGCAGCTGTCTGTGTAGCCTTTCTGGCTATAAATTATAGGGGGACCCCACGTAATTTTTTTGGGGGGTCCCCCTATTTTAATAGCCAGTAAAGGCTAAATATACAGCTGCAGGCTGATATTCATAGCCTGGGAAGATCCATGGGTATTAACCCCTTCCCAGGCTACAAACATCGGTCACCCAGTCGCTGGTTTTCCCTCTCTGGGGTTTTCCCCACGCCATTTTTTTCCAATTTTTTTAAAATTAAACATATTGCATTTAAGGCCGGGGTCACACTTGCGAGAAACTCGCATGAGTCTCGCACCTCAATACCCGGCACTGCCGCCAGCACTCGGACCGGAGTGTTCAGCTGCATAGAAATAACAATGGAAAAAGGATAAAAAATAACCCCCACTATATAGTATGCACACCACCCATAGAAATACATGCAGCCGCATGTGTGCCGGCGGCAGTATAGGGTATTGAGGCGCGAGACTCATGTGCAAGTTTCTCGCATGTGTGATCCTGGCCTAACCCTTTATGTACCATTTTATTATGTTTATTAGTAAACATCAGGCTTGGTATTATCTATACAGTAGATATATGTATCTATTATCTACTTATTATCTATCTATCATCTATCTATCAATATATCTATCTATCTATCTATAGATCTCTCTATCATATCTATCAATATATCTATTATCTATCTATCTAGATATCTATAGATCTATCTATAGAGTACTCTGGAACTCTCTACTCCAACACATCAGACTCTCGCTTATAAGGATTCAGAATAAGAATCCGAGAGTGGACTTTCTGGGTCGTGGATCTGGAGCCCCCGAGACCGAGTGGACCAGATGGAACCACCCCTATAGAGGGAGCGTTAGGAGCAGTCCCAAGGGGGATGGAGACACAACTGCTAGAGCCAAAGGGGCGACTACAAGGAGGAGAGGAAAAGAGACTGAAAACTGAAGGAAACCGACAGATGCAGGGAGAACTGGGAGGCGAGACTTGATCCCAGATTGGTACGGTTGAGACATGGGAGTGGCACCACAGAGACTCAGGTCAAACTCAGCAGAGACACAGGACTGGCATGGGAGAGACACCAGGCAAGCTCGACAGAGACACAGGACTGGTATGGCTGAGACACAGGGCAAGTGCGGCAGAGGCACAAGGCTGGCTTGGCAGAGGCACAGGGCAGGTACAGCAGAGACAGAGGGCTGGGACAGCAGAGACACGGCAGGAACAGCAGAGACACTAGGCAGGCACGGCAGAGACTCTGGGCTGGCACGGCATAGACACAGGGCAGGCACGGCAGAGACACAGGGCAGGAACGGCAGAGAAACAGGGCAGGAACGGCAGAGACACAGGGCAGGAACGGGAGAGACACAGGGCAGGCATGGCAGAGACTCTGGGCAGGCACGGCAGAGATACAGGGCTGGAACAGCAGAGACAAAAAGGGGCCTGAGGATAAAGAAGGCGCTGGCACGAAACACAACGTATTCCCTAAGAAGCACAGGCATCTTACCTAGGAAGACGCCGGGAAGAAATAGCCGATGGATGCCGCCATGTTGGGGAAGAGCCACCAGATCGCGACCTCCCAGGGAACACAGCAGCGGAGGAGACGTGACCGCGCATGCGCGAGGGAACGACGCGCCCAGATCCAGAGAAGACGGAGGAGGAGTGGCGAGGGACCGAGTCGGGAGCACGCCGAGGGATGGGAGAAGGCAGGTAAGTATCCGAGGCCGTGACAGTACCCCCCTCTTACTCCCCCTCTCTTTAGTGCTGGAATGGAATCTCATGATAAGAGGAGCATTGATGTTCTCTCGGGGCTCCCTTGATCTCTCCTCAGGACCGAATTCCCCCCAATCATTCAAAAAAAGGTTCTCCCCCTAATAGTCTTTTTGGCAAGAATATCCTTTACATTAAAGACACCATCAGAAGTGCTGGGTTGAGGAGAAAGAGAGAAGAGTAAAAATGATTAAAGACTGCGGGTTTGAGAAGTGACACATGGAAAGCATTAGGAATTCGTAGTGAAGCAGGTAATCTCAATTTGTAGGATACGTCATTGATGTGACTTAAGATCTGAAAGGGACCAATGTAACAAGGACCTAATTTGTTAGAGGGAATCTTAAGTTTGATATAATGTGAAAAGAGCCAAACCTTATCACTGGGACTATATGGAGGAGCGTCCAGGCGCTTCTTATCGGCATACCTCTTCATTCTGCAACTAGCCTTTTCAAGAGCCTCTTTAGTCTCCCTCCAGACTTTAGAGAATTCCAAGGACAAGAAATCCGCTGCCGGTACATCCGAGGTGAGAGAAACAGGAAGAGGAACACCAGGATGTTGCCCAAAAACTACAAAGAAGGGAGACTTGGAAGAAGATTCACTGGGGTGATTGTTATAAGCGAATTCAGCCCATGGGAGAAAAAAGACCCAATCATCCAGGTGAGCATTGGAGAAATGCCAGAGGTAGGAAGTTAGAACTTGATGGACTCGTTCCACTTGGCCGTTGGATTGTGGATGATAAGCGGAAGAGAAATCCAGGTTGATCTTCATTAATCCGCAAAGAGCTCTGCAAAAACGGGAGGTGAAGTGGACCCCTCGGTCGAACACAATATGTTGCTGGAAGCCATGAAGCCGGAAGACAAGGTGTAAAAATATTCCCGCCAACTCAGGCGCGGAAGGCAGTCCTGGCAAAGAAATAAAGTGGGCCATCTTGGAAACCCAATCCACGATTACCAGGATAACAGTACAATTTGAAGAATGAGGCAAGTCAGTAATGAAGTCCATAGCAATATGGCTCTAAGGGACAGAAGGCACAGGCAGTGGATGCAGAAGTCCGGATGGTAGTTGTCTGGGGACCTTGTTCTTGGCACAGGAAGGATAAGAAGCAATGAACTCCAAGATGTCAAGACAAAGAGACGGCCACCAATAATGGCGAGAGATAAGAGAGAGTGTCTTCTTGACTCCAACATGACCTGTAATCTTGGAAGAGTGTCCCCAATGCAAAACTCTCTCTCAGTCTTGATCCAGAAGCAATGTCTTGCCAGGTGGTGGAGAGGTCATTCTCAGGGGAGCTAGAGTGATGATCCTAGTCAGATCGATAATATGTGCCAGATTTTCCTCAACGTCCATTGACAAAAAAGATCTGGAAAGTGCATCCGCCTTGACGTTCTTATTACCGGGTCGAAAATGAAATTCAAAGTCAAACCGTCCGAAGAACAAAGACCACCTAGCTTGCCGTGGATTGAGCCTTTGAGCATACTGAAGATAAGCTAAATTCTTGTGATCTGTGTATATGATGAAAGGATGAACGGCTCCTTCAAGAAGATAATGCCACTCCTCTAAGGGTACCGTCACACAGTGCCATTTTCATCGCTACGACGGTACGATTCGTGACGTTCTAGCGATATCGTTACGATATCGCAGTGTCTGACACGCAGCAGCGATCAGGGACCCTGCTGAGAATCGTACGTCGTAGCAGATCGTTTGGAACTTTCTTTCGTCGCTTGATCACCCGCTGACATCGCTGGATCGTTGTGTGTGACACCGATCCAGCGATGTGTTCGCTTGTAACCAGGGTAAACATCGGGTAACTAAGCGCAGGGCCGCGCTTAGTAACCCGATGTTTACCCTGGTTACCAGTGTAAACGTAAAAAAACCAAACAGTACATACTCACATTCCGGTGTCTGTCCCCCGGCGTCTCAGCTTCTCTGCACTGTGAGCGCCTGCCGGCCGGAAAGCGAACACAGCGGTGACGTCACCGCTCTGCTTTCCGGCTATGGTGCTTACACAGTGCAGAGAAGCAGAACGCCGGGGGACAGACACCGGAATGTGAGTATGTACTGTTTGTTTTTTTTACGTTTACGCTGGTAACCAGGGTAAACATCGGGTTACTAAGCGCGGCCCTGCGCTTAGTAACCCGGTGTTTACCCTGGTTACCCGGGGACTTCGGCATCGCTCCAGCGCCGTGATTGCAAAGTGTGACCGCAGTCTACGACGCTGGAGCGATAATCATACGACGCTGCGACGTCACGGATCGTGCCGTCGTAGCGATGAAAATGGCACTGTGTGACGGTACCCTAAGGCTAACTTAATAGCTAGTAGTTCCTTATCTCCAATAGAATAATTTCGTTCAGGAGAGGTGAAGGCTTTGGAGAAGAAACCACAAGTAACTAAATGGTTAGAGGAAGATCTTTGCAAAAGGACGGCACCTGCTCCAACGGATGATGTGTCAACCTCGAGGATAAATGGCCTATTCGCATCTGGGCAATGAAGCACAGGAGCAGCAGTGAACTTTTGCTTCAGAGTCTGGAAAGCGTCTTCAGCTTCAGAGGACCAACAATTGGAGTTGACTCCTTTGTGAACAACAGCAGAAATAGAAAAATGAGGGATGAATTGTCTATAATAATTGGCAAAGCCAAGAAAACGTTGGATTGCTTTTATTCCAAGAGGACGAGGCCAGTTGAGAACAGCAGGTACCCTCTCGGGATCCATCTCCAGACCAGACTTCGAGACAATAAAACCAAGGAAAGGCAGAGAGGACTGCTCAAAGACGCACTTTTCGATCTTGGCAAAAAGATGATTCTCCCTTAGTCGTTGCAAAATTTGACAAACGTCTCATCTATGAGTGGAGAGATTTGGAGAAAAGATGAGAATGTCGTCTAGATAAACCACGACACTGGAGTAGAGGAGATCCCGGAATACGTCATTTACGAACTCTTGGAATACCGCAGGAGCGTTGCAGAGGCCAAACGGCATAACTAAATACTCATAGTGAACGTCACGAGTGTTGAATGCGGTCTTCCACTCATCCCCAGCACAAATTCGAACAAGATTATAAGCTCCACGAAGATCAAGCTTGGTAAATATCTGTGCTCCCCTCAAGTGATCGAAGAGCTCAGGAATAAGTGGCAGCGGGTATTTGTTCTTCACCGTAATGTTGTTTAGGCCTCTGTAATCAATACAAGGACGAAGAGAGCCATCCTTTTTCTTTACGAAGAAGAAGCCTGCTCCGGCAGGAGAAGAGGACTTCCGAATGAAACCCTTGGAAAGATTCTCTTGAACATATTCTGACATGGCTTGCGTCTCTGCAGGCGAAAGGGGGTAGATCCTTCCTCTAGGAGGAGTAGCTCCAGGAACGAGATCAATGGGGCAGTCGTAGGGTCGGTGCGGGGGAAGACTCTCAGCCTCCCTTTTGTCGAAGACATCCAAGAAGGAACTATAGACGCAGGGCAATCCGGAAGAGAAAGAAGGAGAAGGAGCACCTACTGGACGCACCGGCAGCAGACAACTCCCCCGGCAGAACTCTCCCCAGCGCAAAATATTACCATTATGCTCGTGGATCCGCAACCATGGAAGACCAAGAAGTACTGGATGAGAAAGACCGGCTAAAATATAAAATGCAATTTTCTCCCTATGCAAAGCTCCTACTTGAAGCTCCACCTCATGAGTAACTAGAGTAATGGTCTCCTGTAAAGGTTTACCATCTGCGGATGCAAGGATTCGGGGATTTTCCAAGGTCCTCACAGGAACAGATAATTTAATGACCTCCTCGAGCCTAATAAAATTCTCTGCAGCGCCCAAATCTACATAAGCGGCTAGTGAAAAACCTTTACCACCAACATGCAATAAGACAGATAAAGTAAGAGGTAGAGAGGTATCACATACACCTAGGGAGGCCTCTCTTACCTGACCTAGGCGGAGAAGTTTTCCGGATGTTCAGGACAAGCTCGCAGCAGATGGGAGGCACTCCCGCAATAGAAACAAAGTCCTTGAGTACGTCTCTCCTTACACCGTTGTTCCGACATCCTGAGACGATCGACTTGCATCGGTTCAGGAGCAGACGCCGTGGAGGACGTGCCAGGTCTAGGACTGGACGGTCTACGAGTGGAAGGTGAAGGGCGAAGAAGTCTCCTCTCTCGGGAATGCTCCTGGAAAAAAGATCAATACAGGTAGCCAGGGAAATCAAATCCTCCAAGACAGTTGGGGTGTCACAACCTGCTAGTTCGTCTTTTATACGACCGGAGAGGCCCCGCCAGAAGGCACCCACCAAAGCCTCATTATTCCAGCCTAAATCAGATGACAGAGTATGAAACTGGATAGCGTACTGGCCTACAGTTAGGGGCCCTTGGTGGAGGTTAAAGAGAGCCTCAGTAGTAGAGGTAAGACATCATGGAAAACACAACGAAAAGTCTCCAAAAATACAGACAACTGGGAGACTACGGGATCGTCTCGCTCCCAGAGAGGATTAACCCATGCCAAGGCGTCCCCCTCCAGATGGGAAATCAAAAAGGCCACTTTTGCCCGATCAGTAGGGTATTGCTGTGGCAAAAGTTCAAAATGGAGGCGACATTGATTTAGAAAACCCCAACACAGTTTGGGATCACCACTGTACCAAGGAGGGTGGGGGGCAGAAGCAGAGGCAGCTGTAGAAGCGGCCGACTGCAAAGAGAGCAACCGTTCGTCCACCGAAGCCATATAACTAAGAATATGAGCCTGGGTGTCACGCTGCTGAGCTAACTCCTGCTGTAGGCCAGCTAGCTTAGAAGCATTCCCAGGATCGGTAGACTGAAGCGAGGAGAGTCGGGCGTCCATCGTTTTCATGAGGGGCATGATACGGGTCTGATTCTTCCGTAAAAAGACCAGCTCTTTCTGAGCAGCAGAAGCTCAAGCGGGGTCCATGACCTGTGCTTACTATAAGAATTCAGAATAAGAATCCAAGAGTAGACCCTCTGGATCATGGCTCTAGAGCCCCCGAGGGCGAGCGGACCAGATGGAACCACCCCTATACAGGGAGCGTTAGGAGCAGGCCCAAGGGGGATGGAGACACAACTGCTAGAGCCAAAGGGGCAACTACAAGGAGAAGAGGAAAAGAGACTGAGGACTGAAGGAAATCGACAGATGCAGGGAGAACTGGGAGGCGAGACTTGATGCCAGATTGGTACGGTTGAGACATGGGAGTGGCACCACAGAGACTCAGGACAAACTCAGCAGAGACACAGGACTGGCATGGGAGAGACACCAGGCAAGCTTGACAGAGACACAGGACTGGTATGGCTGAGACACAGGGCAAGTGCGGCAGAGGCACAAGGCTGGCTCGGCAGAGGCACAGGGCAAGCATGGCAGATGTTATGACCTGGTGGTTAGGAGCACCTGGAATGACCTGATGGTTAAACTAGACGACAGGACAAGCTCTCCCTAGACGCCTCTTCACAGCCTAAGAGCTAACTACCCCTAAAGATAGAAAATAAAGCCTTACCTTGCCTCAGAGAAATACCCCAAAGGAAAAGGCAGCCCCCCACAAATATTGACTGTGAGTTAAGAGGAAAGTCACAAACACAGGAATTAAACAGATTTCAGCAAAGGAGGCCAGACTTACTAAATAGACTGAGGATAGGAAAGGGATCTATGCGGTCAGCACAAAAAAACTACAAAAAGCCACGCAGAGTGTGCAAAAAGACCCCCGCACCGACTCACGGTGCGGAAGTGCCACTCTGCACCCCAGAGCTTCCAGCTAGCAAGGCAATATCATGTTAGCAAGCTGGACTAGAACTTAGCAAGTACTAATAAATATATTCAGTACAAAATGAACAACAAATGAACTAGCAGGGACTTAGCTTCTGCTGGAGTAGACAGGTCATCAGAATGATCCAAGAGAGATCTGAACCAGTACCGATACATTGACAGCTGGCATGAAGTAACGATCTGAGTGGAGTTAGATAGAGAAGCCAGCCTAGCCGCAAACGAGGGCAGCTGAGGAAGCAACCTCAGAACCAGCAGTTCCACTCACAGCCACCAGAGGGAGTCCACGGACAGAACTCGCCGAAGTACCATTCATGACCACAGGAGGGAGTTCGAGAACGGAATTCACAACAGGCAGAGACACAGGGCAGGCATGGCAGAGACACAGGACTGGAATGGCAGAGACACTAGGCAGGCATGGCAGAAACTCTGGGCAGGTACGGCAGAAATACAGGGCTGGAAGGGCAGAGACAAAAAGGGGCCTGAGTATAAAGAAGGCGCTAGCACGAAACACTACGTATTCCCTAAGAAGCACAGGCATCTTACCTAGGAAGCACAGCCATAGTGGTGATACAGACTGGCATGGCACACATAGACTCGTGGCAAGTGTTCCCGCAGTCCATGGGCTTAGATGTCACCGAACAGTTACTAGCCCCATGCCCGGGCTCTGGTGCAACATCCTGAGTGGGTTTATACAGCTCAATGAATTCTATCAGCAGTTCCAGGGTGACTAGGTCCCTCAGCCAGACCCAACGCTGCATGTCGGCTGGCAGAGCCCTCACCATCCGGTCAGCCACGATTCTCTCCATCATCTCGAATGGGGAAAAAAACCCTCAGGCTGAGGCCTTTCCTCCACCAACTGCACTAAGTCATTTGCCTGAGACCTGGCTGATCGAGACTCTACATACAGTGCCTTGCGAAAGTATTCGGTCCCCTTGAACTTTTCAGCCTTTTCCCACATATCATGCTTCAAACATAAAGATACCAAATGTAAATTTTTGGTGAAGAATCAACAACAAGTGGAACACAATTGTGAACGTGAACGAAATTTATTGGTTATTTTAAATTTTTGTGGAAATTCAAAAACTGAAATGTGGGGCGTGCAATATTATTCGGCCCCTTTACTTTCAGTGCAGCAAACTCACTTCAGAAGTTCATTGTGGATCTCTGAATGATCCAATGTTGTCCTAAATGCCTAATGATGATAAATGTAATACACCTGTGTGTAATCAAGTCTCCGTATAAATGCACCTGCTCTGTGATAGTCTCAGGGTTCTGTTTGAAGCACAGAGAGTATCATGAAGACCAAGGAACACAGGCAAGTCCGTGATACTGTTGTGGAAAAGTTTAAAGCCAGATTTGGATACAAAATGATTTCCAAAACTTTAAACATCCCAAGGAGCACTGTGCAAGAGATCATATTGAAATGGAAGGAGTATCATACCACTGCAAATCTACCAAGACACGGCCGTCCCTCTAAACTTTGATCTCAAACAAGGAGAGGACTGATCAGATAAGCAGCCAAGAGGCCCATGATCACTCTGGATGAACTGCAGAGATCCACAGCTGAGGTGGGACAGTCTGTCCATAGGACAACAATCAGTCGTACACTGCACAAATCTGGCCTTTATGGAAGAGTGGCAAGAAGAAAGCCATTTCTCCAAGATATCCATAAAAAGTGTTATTTAAAGTTTGCAACAAGCCACCTGGGAGACACACCAAACATGTGGAAGGTACTCTGGTCAGATGAAACCAAAATCGAACTTTTTGGCAACAATGCCAAACGATATGTTGGCGTAAAGGCAACACAGCTCATCACCCTGAACACACCATCCCCACTGTCAAACATAGTAGTGGCAGCATCATGATTTGGGCATGCTTTTCTTCAGCAGGACAGGGAAGATGGTTAAAATTGATGGGAAGATGGATGGAGCCAAATACAGGACTATTCTTGAAGAAAACCTATTGGAGTCTGCAAAAGACCTGATGAGACTGGGACGGAGATTTGTCTTCCAACAAGACAATGATCCCAAGCATAATGCATAATCTACAATGGAATGATTCACAAATAAACGTATCCAGGTGTAATAATGGCCAAGTTAAAGTCCAGACCTCAATCCAATCGAGAATCTGTGGAAAGAGCTGAAAACTGCTGTTCACAAACGATTTCCTTCAAACGTCACTGAGCTCGAGCTGTTTGCCAAGGAAGAATGGGCAAGAATTTCAATCTCTCGATGTACAAAACTGATAGAGACATACCCCAAGCGACTTGCAGCTGTAATCGCAGCAAAAGATGGCGCAAGAAAGTATTAAGTTAAAGGGGCCGAATAATATTGCACACCCCACTTTTCAGTTTTTGAATTTCCCCCAAAATTTTGAAATAACCAATACATTTCATTCAACTTCACAATTGTGTTCCACTTGTTGTTGATTCTTCACCAAAAATTAACATTTGGCATCTTTATGTTTGAAGCATGATATGTGGGAAAAGGTTGAAAAGTTCAAGGGGGCTGAATACTTTCGCAAGGCACTGAAGGACCTCTCTTACACCCAATGATCGCCCCTTACCTTTGGGGTCTCTTCAGGACTCTGCTGATTGCCCCTCACTTTAGGGGTCTCCTTTTTTTACCATGCTCAAGCTCTGCTAGATTCCACTGTAGCGCCTCCTGTTGCCGTTGCAACTGCATCTCCTGCTGCAGAACCACTTGCTGAATCCTTTGCTGATTGGGCACAACCTGCTCCAAAAGTTCCTCCATTTCTCCAGCAGACTTGCCCAATGATGTGCAGCACTCTCTGGGGTATGCCTTAATTCACATGGCCCACATTCTTTCCATCATATGTAATGCAACGGTAGTACCGTACGCAGTGAAGATGGCAGTGACCCAAGCAAGTTCAAACAAAACGTTCCTTTAATGTGTTACTTCACGCAGTCCATAAGAATATATAGTTGATGACTTTATGTTTGCAGTCCCTAAACAGGCCGGACTTCCCTTTGTTCAGATTCCCTGGGCGACCGCATGCCGGGACCAAGTCTCTTTACTCACGCAGTGCACAGCACACTGTATCCTCTGGATTGCAGCCGGGTAAACAAAAGACAGCCTGAGACGCAGGGTGTCAGTCTTTTTGGTTCCTCTTGCCCCTGTGTTGCCTCACACAGGGAGTGCTCTGCAGACAACTGCTCGGTCTGCTTCCTAGACCAACACTGACACACCTCCCCCTCTACTACAGGGCTTTTAATCAGTCACTGCTTCACCATTCTAATCACAGCTACACCTGTGACTACAATACGCCCTCATGGCCTCACTCCACCTTTGTACACATTCTGGAGAGCACAAACAGCGCCCCTAGCTGTAACAGGGGTCACTGCCTCACAATATATATATTATCCATAGCAGTTTGACTATGAGGCATATTGATCCTTTGTGGTTTTAATTGCACTGCCCCTTGACTGGCCATTATGATCTGAAGGGTTATTCTTTGTTTGACAGGGACATCATATGTTATGTGGCTATGTGGTGGGTCATACTGTATATAGGATGATATCAGCATACTTAATTCTGCTCAATATTAAGTCATACAATTAATGTTAAAAACAATTATAAATTGATATGTTAACCCCTTCCAAACATGTGCCGTACATATACTGCTTTGCAGGAGCTGCGTTCCCGCAGACAGCAGTATATGTGGAGCGCCCCCAGACGCAGGGCCGCGGGGTACTCGGTACCGGGCCTCTCTGTCTTGGTCCTGGGGTTGTCACGGTGGCTAGACCCGGTCCGTGACGCTGCTAAGGGGCGTCCAATGAAAGGTGTGATGATGGTGCGTGGTGCAAGGCGCGATGAATAACGAGGACACAGGGTTGCAGTCTCTTTACCTCTTTACTGAAGGCTTCGGGATCCGCAATCCAGAGCACTGCTAACAGGGCTGGCTGAGACCGGCCGGTCCGAAGGCACATCCAGAGTTCCCTTTGCAGGTGGAAATCAGTGCCTACCTTCTAGCGCCTGTGTGTTGTAGTACCTCCCTGCTGAGCACCACGGGATAGTCCTCACAACTGTTGTGTCTGTTTCTGATGTTCTTTCTCTCTCTGTCCCCCAGATGATATGGATAGGACGCACCCGTATGATGGGGTAGGCCTGGAGTTATTTTATAGGGACCCTAGAGACGCCCCTCTCCCACAATTGCCTCCGTTGTCTGCTTAGGTGAATTAGGTGAGACAGCCAACCTAAAGTTAACTGTCATGGTTCCCAATGGCAAGGGAACGTAAGAAACATATAAGTAACGAACGAGCTCTCGGGTGATGGAAACTCGAGTTGACCGTGAGCTAAATCTACCACACAACTAACAGTAGCCAGGGAGCATACCTACGGCTTCCTATATGCCACGCGCCAGCCGGAGGACTAACTACGCCTGGTAGAGGAAGAAACAGACCTGGCTTACCTCTAGGGAAATACCCCAAAAGATGATAGCAGCCCCCCACATGTAATAACGGTGAATTAAGAGGAAAAGACATACACAGTATGAAAGTAGATTTAGCAAAGAGAGGTCCACTTACTAGATAGCAGAAGGATACAAAAGAGGACTTCACGGTCAACTGAAAACCCTTTCAAAAACCATCCTGAAATTACTTTAAGACTCCTGTGTCAACTCATGACACAGGAGTGGCAATTTCAGCCCGCAAGAGCTTCCAGCTACAGAGAATTACAAAAACTGCAAACTGGACAAAAGGTACAAAACAAAAGGACAAAGTCCACTTAGCTGATCAGCAGACTAGTAGCAGGAACATGCAACCGAAGGCTCTGGTTACAATGATGACCGGCAAGGGAATGACTGGAGAGCAAGGCTAAATAGGAAACTCCCAAACACTGATGGAAGCAGGTGAACAGAAGAAGCAAAGTGCAAACAAGTCACCAGTACCACCAGCAACCACCAGGGGAGCCCAAAAAGCGGATACACAACAGTACCCTCCCCTTAAGGAGGGGGCACCGAACCCTCACAAGAACCGCCAGGGCGATCTGGATGAGCCCTATGAAAGGCACGAACCAAATCCGAGGCATGAACATCAGAGGCAGTTACCCAAGAATTATCTTCCTGACCATAGCCTTTCCATTTAACCAGATATTGAAGTCTCCGTCTGGAAATACGGGAGTCCAAGATCTTCTCTACGACGTACTCCAATTCACCCTCCACCAGCACAGGAGCAGGAGGTTCAGTAGAAGGAACCACCGGTACCTCATATCTCCGCAACAACGACCGATGGAACACATTATGGATAGCGAAAGATGCCGGGAGGTTCAAACGAAAGGAAACAGGATTAAGAATCTCCAAAATCCTATAAGGACCGATGAACCGAGGCTTAAATTTGGGAGAAGAAACCCTCATAGGGACAAAACGGGAAGACAACCACACCAAGTCCCCAACGCGAAGGTGGGGACAAACACGACGACGACGGTTAGCAAACTGCTGAGTCCTCTCCTGGGACAATTCCAAATTATCCACCACTTGTCCCCAAATCCGATGCAACCGATCCACCACCGCATCCACTCCAGGACAATCCGAAGATTCAACCTGACCAGATGAAAAACGCGGATGAAACCCTGAATTGCAAAAGAAAGGAGAAACCAAAGTGGCAGAACTAGCCCGATTATTAAGAGCAAACTCCGCCAACGGCAGAAAGGCAACCCAATCATCCTGATCCGCAGACACAAAACACCTCAAATAAGTCTCCAAAGTTTGATTAGTTCGCTCCGTCTGGCCATTGGTCTGAGGATGGAATGCAGACGAAAAGGACAAATCAATGCCCAACCTGGCACAGACTGCCCGCCAAAATCTAGACACGAACTGGGTACCCCTGTCAGAAACGATGTTTTCCGGAATACCATGCAAGCGAACCACATTTTGAAAAAACAGAGGGACCAATTCAGATGAGGAAGGCAACTTAGGCAATGGCACCAAATGAACCATCTTAGAAAAACGGTCACACACCACCCAGATGACAGACATCTTCTGAGAAACAGGGAGATCCGAGATAAAGTCCATAGAGATGTGCGTCCAAGGCCTCTTCGGAATAGGCAAGGGCAACAACAACCCACTAGCCCTAGAACAACAAGGCTTGGCCCGAGCACACACATCGCAAGACTGCACAAAAACACGCACATCTCGAGACAGGGAAGGCCACCAGAAGGATCTAGCCACCAAATCTCTGGTGCCAAAAATTCCCGGATGACCTGCCAGAGTAGAAGAATGAACTTCCGAGATGACTCTAGTGGTCCACTCGTCAGGAACAAACAGTCTACCAGACGGACAACGATCAGGTCTATCCGCCTGAAATTCTTGCAGAGCACGTCGCAAATCTGGAGAGACAGCAGACAAAACCACTCCATCCTTAAGGACACCAGCAGGTTCAGAATTCCCAGGAGAGTCAGGCTCAAAACTCCTAGAAAGAGCATCTGCTTTCACATTCCTAGAACCCGGTAAGTACAAGACCACAAAATTAAACCGGGAAAAGAACAACGACCAACGTGCCTGTCTAGGATTCAGGCGCCTGGCAGACTCCAAATAAATTAAATTCTTGTGATCAGTCAAAACTACCACCTGATGTCTGGCACCCTCAAGCCAATGACGCCACTCCTCAAATGCCCACTTCATGGCCAAAAGCTCCCGATTACCAACATCATAGTTTCGCTCGGCGGCCGAAAATTTTCGCGAAAAGAACGCACAAGGTCTCATCACTGAGCAGTCGGAACTTTTCTGCGACAAAACCGCCCCCGCTCCGATCTCGGAAGCATCGACCTCAACCTGAAAGGGAAGAGAAACATCAGGCTGGCGCAACACAGGGGCAGACAAAAAGCGGCGCTTAAGCTCCCGGAAGGCCTCCACGGCAGCAGGGGACCAATTGGCAACATCAGCACCCTTTTAGGTCAAATCCGTCAGAGGTTTAGCAACGCCAGAAAAACCAGCTATAAATCGACGATAAAAATTAGCAAAGCCCAAGAATTTCTGGAGACTCTTCAGAGAAGTAGGCTGCGTCCAGTCGTAAATAGCCCGAACCTTGACAGGGTCCATCTCAATAGAAGAAGGGGAAAAAATATACCCCAAAAATGAAATTTTTTGAACCCCAAAAACACACTTTGAACCCTTTACACACAAAGAATTCTCCCGCAAAACCTGAAAAACCCTCCTGACCTGCTGAACATGAGACTCCCAGTCATCAGAAAAAATCAAAATATCATCCAAGTACACAATCATAAATTTATCCAAATATTCACGGAAAATATCATGCATTAAGGACTGAAAGACAGAAGGTGCATTAGAAAGGCCGAAAGGCATTACCAAATACTCAAAATGGCCCTCAGGCGTATTAAATGCGGTCTTCCACTCATCCCCCTGCTTAATTCGCACCAAATTATACGCCCCACGAAGATCAATCTTAGAGAACCACTTAGCCCCCCTTATGCGAGCAAACAAATCAGTCAGCAAAGGCAACGGATACTGATATTTGACTGTAATTTTATTCAGGAGACGATAATCAATACAAGGCCTCAGAGAGCCATCCTTTTTAGAGACAAAGAAAAAAACGGCTCCTAAAGGTGATGAAGAAGGACGAATATGTCCCTTTTCCAGGGACTCTTTAATATACTCGCGCATAGCAGCATGTTCAGGTACAGATAGGTTAAACAAACAACCCTTTGGAAATTTACTGCCAGGAATCAGATCTATGGCGCAATCACAATCCCTGTGAGGAGGGAGTGAACCAATCTTAGGCTCTTCAAAAATATCACGATAATCAGACAAAAATGCCGGAATCTCAGATGGAATAGATGACGAAATGGACACCATAGGAGTGTCCCCATGAGCCCCTCGACATCCCCAGCTTAACACAGACATAGCCTTCCAGTCAAGGACTGGGTTATGAGACTGTAACCATGGTAATCCAAGCACCAAAACATCATGTAAATTGTACAACACAAGGAAGCGAATCACCTCCTGATGGTCTGGAGTCATACGCATAGTCACTTGCGTCCAGAACTGTGGTTTATTACAAGCCAAAGGTGTAGAATCAATACCCTTCAGAGGTATAGGGACTTCCAGAGGCTCTAAATCAAACCCACAGCGCCTGGCAAAGGACCAGTCCATAAGACTCAGAGCGGCGCCAGAGTCCACATAGGCATCCACGGTAATAACTGATAATGAACAAATCAAGGTTACAGACAAAATAAATTTGGACTGTAAAGTGCCAATTGAAATGGACTTGTCAACCTTCCTAGTACGCTTAGAGCATGCCGATATAACATGAGCAGAATCACCACAATAGAAGCATAACCCATTTTTACGCCTATAATTCTGCCGCTCGCTTCTGGACATAACTCTGTCACATTGCATTTTCTCTGGCGTCTCTTCAGAAGATACCGCCAAATGGTGCACGGGTTTGCGCTCCCGCAAACGCCGATCAATCTAAATTGCCATTGTCATGGACTCATTCAGACCTGTAGGCGCAGGGAACCCGACCATAACATCTTTAACGGCATCAGAAAGGCCCTCTCTGAAATTTGCCGCTAAGGCGCACTCATTCCACTGAGTAAGCACAGACCACCTACGAAATTTTTGGCAGTATATCTCCGCTTCATCTTGCCCTTGAGATAGGGCTATCAAAGCTTTTTCAGCTTGAATCTCCAAATGGTTCCCAATGGCAAGGGAACGTAAGAAACATATAAGTAACAAACGAGCTCTCGGGTGATGGAAACTCGAGTTGACCGTGAGCTAAATCTACCACACAACTAACAGTAGCCAGGGAGCATACCTACGGCTTCCTATATGCCACGCGCCAGTCGGAGGACTAACTACGCCTGGTAGAGGAAGAAACAGACCTGGCTTACCTCTAGGGAAATACCCCAAAAGATGATAGCAGCCCCCCACATGTAATAACGGTGAATTAAGAGGAAAAGACATACACAGTATGAAAGTAGATTTAGCAAAGAGAGGTCCACTTACTAGATAGCAGAAGGATACAAAAGAGGACTTCACAGTCAACTGAAAACCCTTTCAAAAACCATCCTGAAATTACTTTAAGACTCCTGTGTCAACTCATGACACAGGAGTGGCAATTTCAGCCCGCAAGAGCTTCCAGCTACAGAGAATTACAAAAACTGCAAACTGGACAAAAGGTACAAAACAAAAGGACAAAGTCCACTTAGCTGATCAGCAGACTAGTAGCAGGAACATGCAACCGAAGGCTCTGGTTACAATGATGACCAGCAAGGAAATGACTGGAGAGCAAGGCTAAATAGGAAACTCCCAAACACTGATGGAAGCAGGTGAACAGAAGAAGCAAAGTGCAAACAAGTCACCAGTACCACCAGCAACCACCAGGGGAGCCCAAAAAGCGGATACACAACAGTTAACTGTCCTGCCGTTGGTTTGAAGTAATGCTTGGAGCCCAATACTTCCTCGGCGTTCCGGCCACCGGCTACGCGCCTCAGTAGGATGTTGCCACGATCTTAGGGCACGACTCCTACTGGTTCTATTGTCCTTTGTGCTGTGATCTCGTTTCTCACTTCTCCACAATAAACCTCGCTTCGTGTCCTTTCTTAGGATGCTGCCGCAACGGGTGCAGGCGCGGCTCCGTTACGATCTGTCTTTTTCGCTAGGCCGCTGTCAGGATCCCACCCCTGACAGAGACCCCCCTGAATCTTCCCAGCAACTCCCTCTCTCACAGGATGTTGCCTGGGCAAAACCCAGTCAGCTTCTGCCTAACTTCCTATCCAACCCCCAGTTTTACCAGAGTGTGAGGAGTGGCCTAATACATAGAACCCTTTGCTCCCCCTGGTGGCCAGAGTGTGAAGTGTAATGTGTGACTGTGATACCTGGTCAGGTGAACTCCTTTAGTGCAATCAGACGTAACATCACTCCCCTTAGTGGCAGAGCGTCATTGCTGCAACTACCAGGACTCTGGGGCGCTGCATATGTATGGTGCAGCAATTGCGCAGCCTAACGCTGAGCGCCGCGGCAATCGCATGCTGGTGTCTGCTCTGTGTGAGAGCTGACACCCCGTAGCAATGCCCACGATCAGTGGTAGCACCGATCGTGGGCATTTAACCCCTCTGATGCCTCTGTCAGTAGTGACAGCGGCACAGAGGAGCATCGTGCAGGGAATCAGTTCCCTGTGATCGTGTTGTCCTGACGGTCTCCATGGAGCCCCCCGGCCCCAAGATGGCCGTGGCGTTCTTCTGGGTCCTGCATGGAAGGTGGCTTGTGAGCACATACTGGGAGAAGATGCCATACCTCCCAACTTTTGAAGACGAGAAAGAGGGAGAAAGGTTGCGGCGCACAAAGTGCGCCCCGGCAAATTTTAGGCCACGCCTCTGACCACACCCATTCATAATTAGTCACACCCATATCCACGTCCCAACCACACCCATTTAGCACTGCCGATCACACTGTTTCATATACAATAATTATAAACAAAAAAAATATGGCCACACAGTGCCCCATACTGTATAATGGCCACACATGATGCTCCATACTGTATAATGACCGCACATGATGCTCCATACTGTATAATGACCGCACATGATGCTGCACACTGTATAATGGCCTCACATGATGCTCCATACTGTATAATGACCACACATGATGCTCCATACTGTATAATGACCACACATGATGCTCCATACTGTATAATGGCCGCACATGATGCTCCATACTGTATAATGACCGCACATGATGCTGCACACTGTATAATGGCCGCACATGATGCTCCATACTGTATAATGACCACACATGACGCTCCATACTGTATAATGAGCACACATGATGCTCCATACTGTATAATGGCCGCACATGATGCTCCATACAGTATAATGACCGCACATGATGCTCCATACTGTATAATGGCCACAAAGTGCTCCATACTGTATAATGGCCACACAGTGCTCCATACTGTATAATGGCCACACAGTGCTCCATACTGTATAATGGCCACACAGTGCTCCATACTGTATAATGACCACACAGTACTCCATACTGTATAATGGCCCCACATGGTGCTCAATACTGTGTAATGGCCCCACATGATGCTCAATACTGTATAATGGCCACACATGATGCTCAATACTGTATAATGGCCACACATGATGCTCCATACTGTATGATAACCATACATGATGCTCCATACTGTATAATGGCCGCACATGATGCTCCATACTGTTTAATGACCACACATGATGCTCCATACTGTATAATGACTGCACATGATGCTCCATACTGTATAATGGCCGCACATGCTGCATACTGTATAATGACCGCACATGATGCTCCATACTGACACACAAGAGAAATGGAGTAGACATAAAATCTCAAAAATCATTATAAAATGCTCAGTTTATTACATAAATACCAAAGAAAAATTCAATTTATATAAATATGGTATACAAAATGCAGGGACAATCAAAGAAACAAACTAATGGTAAACCAGAGAGTTCATGGGAACACATGACACTAGAATATTATACCATGGTACGGGCCCATTGTATTTACCAGTGTGCACAATGTGGGAGGCACAACCTATCATCAGATGCATCAATGCATAATACCGCCCCCCGCAGGGTACACTGGTGTGATTATAAACGCTTACCCATGGAGAACGGTCGGTCCCACGAACTCCCTGACACCGTTGACGCGCATTTCGCGGTCCAGCTTTTTCGAAGGGGAGACAAACATAAGCAGGTCCCATGAGTTTATAAAGGGAGAGGACCGGAAGTGTCTGAGAGCATCGGCGCACATGTTCCGGACTACATTACCCATCACTCCAGCCGCCGTCATAGAGGAAGTGCGCATGTGGGCGGAACTCCAGCCTCTGACGTCATCAATACATGCGCAGTCCACATAGATAGATAGCCACCAAGGTAAGGGGAATATAGCAGCCCGGATACATGTGCGCACCAACAGACAGCCTTAAGGGACATATCATACGGCTCAGATTTTAGAATTCAATTTAAGGAGAGAGGGAACCACCGCAACACTCCCCCACATATATCGCATATTAAAGTGAAAGTGACATATATCACCAGAAAAGGTATAGTTACGTATTAATACAATTAGAATATAAAGAAAGCAAATATATATATAAAGTGGAACAGTGCAAGACCAATATATATTACTATTCATAAAAAACAGGGTCAAATGCATATCCCTATATTAGTATAAGTGCATATATAGTGCAACCAGAATATGCCATTACAGCATATCTAGAAGATATAAAGCAAAAACACATAAAACGCATAATTAAACAGACAATAACATAACAAGCGATAGTGGGTTTCCTCCTCCTCTGAATCCCTCTTCAATGACAGCCGAAGTCATCATCACATAACTCATATAGAAATGTCCAGACAAAAGCCCAGTTCTCTCTTTATATATAAAATATAACTAAAAGAGACAAAAAACATAAAAATTAAAATACAAATAAAAACAAATGGCGGATAACACTCCAGGAGCGAGCAGACATGACATAACTAACCCAAAAATGGGTATGAAATAGTACTAATAAGAAATAGTAAACATAATAAACATAATTAACATAATAAACTGGTGGAACAAGGATATCACATTAATAAAACCACGAGAAGAGAAGTCATAAGAATGGAGAAAAACTCACATTCTCGTTTAGCCCATTTGGTGTCAAAGTGTCAAGGGTGACAATCCATCTACACTCCGGTTGTGCTAGAAGCCGATTCAGATTGCCACCCCTGACACCTCCATGGATAATTTCGATCCCCCTCACCATCAAAAGACGAGGGTCGGATCCATGGCATTCACGAAAATGTCTAGGCAGAGTCTTCAACGTAGATATATCCGTTACGTCCTTGGCGGCCCCAATGTCCCTTACATGTTCGCGTGTCCTAACTTTGAGTTCCCTTGATGTAAGTCCGATGTATATACGTGTACACGGACAGGTGGCATAGTAGACCACGTGTGTGGTGTTGCAAGAGATGAAATCCCGAATTTTGTATTCTCTCTTGCCATCCGAAGATGTAAATGTTTTACATCTGAGAATGTTAGGACACGCGACACATGAACCACATGGGAAACATCCATGTTTGGGGCCTCCAAGGCCAAAGATGGTTTTTTGTTTTGCCACATAATGGCTCATAACTAGGTTGTCCCTGAGATTCTTGCTTCTACGTTGTGTCATCCTTGGTGACACAGGTAGTGCTGCTGCCAGAACGGGATCAGTACGTAATACCGACCAGTGTTTAGACAGAATACCATGGATCCGATCCCAGTGACAATTCGACGTCGAGATGAACCGAACCATGGGTTCATCCTGTTTATTTTTTCTGGGCTGCACGAGTAGATCTTTTCTTCTCGTGTGTTTTGCCCTTCTATACCCCTCCCTAATGCACCGACGGCTATATCCCCTGGCACGAAACCGATCAGTTAGGGCAACGGACTGTCTCTCAAAGCGCTCTTCCGTGGAGCAGACCCGCCTATTCCTAAGAAACTGTCCAACTGGGATGGCCTTAATTGTTGAATAGCTGTGTGCCGAAGAGGCATGGAGCAACGAGTTAACGGATATCTCCTTGCGATAAAGATCCGTCTGAATCGCACCATCCCCTCCGACACACAGACTAATATCCAAAAAATCAATTTTATTTTGGTGCCAAGCATAAGTGAATTTCAAATTAAATGGATTAGTGTTGAGGTGCTGCATAAATTTGGATAGGCTGGTATAATCTCTGTTCCAAATTAATAGAACATCATCGATGTATCTATACCAGCCTACCACTGGGTCAGCGGCCTGTGCCCCGTCGCCATGGAAAAGCCATCTCTCCCAGTAGCCCAGGAAGAGATTGGCATACGACGGGGCACAAGCCGCCCCCATGGCAGTCCCCTGTACCTGTAAATAAAATCGATCCTTGAAAACAAAATAATTGTGAGTTAACACAAATTCCAATAAATCCAGAATCAAATCAATAAGATGGCCATCCCAGTTGGTCGTCTCCAGGAAGAAGCGGGCCGCCCTGAGACCATCAGCATGCTTAATTGAGGTGTATAAAGATTCAATATCAATTGTCACTAATAGCATGTCGTCTTCCAGAAACAGCCCGTTGACCTTGGTCAGTATATCCGTAGTGTCTCTGACATAGGAGGGGAGCGTTTCAACTAATGGCTTTAGATAATGATCAATGAGTTTGCATACATTATCGCTCAACCCCCCTATGCCAGAGACAATCAGTCGGCCTGAGGGATTCGCAACATACTTGTGCACTTTGGGCAAAAGGTAGAAAGTGGCAACTTTTGGATGTGCAGGTAGTAATCCATCCAAAATCTTCCCTGGGACAATACCCGATTCCCTAGCACAGAACAACAAGTGTTCCAATTTGTTAGAAAAAAGGTGTGTGGGATTCTGATGTAACACTTGATATGTTTCCCTATTCCTCTGCTGATGGAAAGCCTCCCTTTCGTATTTGTCAGTGGGCCAGATCACCACATTCCCCCCCTTGTCCGCCGGTTTAATCACCACTGAGTCCAATGATTGAAGCTCTTTTAGTGCATCCCTTTGAGCATGCGTAAGATTGTCTCTATGTATTCTACCAGGTATCCTTTTCAAGTCCTCCGATACCAGTCTGCAAAATATTTCGACCTGCGGACATAAGGACAAGGAGGGAAATGTGCGTGATCTGGGAAAAAGGGACCGGGGAAAATTACCTATAAAGTCAGGTTGCTGTTCCCTTAGTAAATCCTCCAAGGTAGTCAATGTCTCACGTTCCATATCACTGGATGTGCCCAACTGGGTGCTCCCATGGCCATGCAGCTTTTTGAGGACAAGCTTACGACAAAACAAATGTGTATCCTTCAAAGCTGTAAAAAAATCAAAATTATTGCTAGGCACAAAATTCAGACCCAATTTCAAAAGGTCTACTTGAGTTTCAGAAAGAATATGTGAGGATAAATTAATCACCTCCAAATTTGAACTCTTGGCCTTACGGTCATACACCGGAGGTGATGTAGGTTTCCTTTTGTTAAATTTTCCTTTTGTTGTCCTCATTGGTAAAATTCGTTTGGTTCTCTCCCCCCCTGCTGTAGTTCTAGATTGATCAGATGCTACACTTGAATCTTCAATAGAAGTAAGTGAGGATATACCTTATTTTCTTTATAGTCAATATTATCCCTCTGCAGTTTCTTAGTTTTCAGAGCTCCAATCTCCTGCTCCCATTTTGAGAAATCCCTTTCCAAGTCCCCATTCAATTTGTCCAGGGCGTCAGGGGTTAATTCCTCCTTGACAAGGGTCTGAATAGTGTCAATTTCCTTCTCAATGTCAGTCAGCTTGTTCTCATCAAGCTTAATTAATAATTCCATGAAACCACGGAAACAACCAGTGGCAACATCCTCCCAGTCCCTTTTAAACTCTTCATCCTCCACAGGGAACGATGGAAAAATCTGAACCCTTAACCCTCTAGGGATCAAGCCACGGGCCAGGTATTGTCCCAGGGAAGCCCTGTTCCACCATAATTTAGTCCGTTTGTACAGTAGGGATTTTAGTCTCACAATCCGCTCCCTGGAGTCACCACCATTTGTAGTTAAAACACCACTAGAATCCTCCTTAAATATGTCCTGCAAACGGGACAACCAGGTTTGGTCCCGAGTACGGAAATCCATCTGCTTGAGACTAGAAGCTGTGAATAACACAGAAAACAAATATCGATTAGATGAGTCATATAGCGCAGGATTACACCGTGGCCAAGAGGAAGCTAATGTCCCTCTTCCAACAACAATATCATGATAGTCATTTATTTGTATGAGAGTACTCCCTGATAAATCCGACACAAAAGAGAAATGGAGTAGACATAAAATCTCAAAAATCATTATAAAATGCTCAGTTTATTACATAAATAGCAAAGAAAAATTCAATTTATATAAATATGGTATACAAAATGCAGGAACAATCAAAGAAACAAACTAATGGTAAACCAGAGAGTTCATGGGAACACATGACACTAGAATATTATACCATGGTACGGGCCCATTGTATTTACCAGTGTGCACAATTAATTAACATCCGTTAACTCGTTGCTCCATGCCTCTTCGTCACACAGCTATTCAACAATTAAGGCCATCCCAGTTGGACAGTTTCTTAGGAATAGGCGGGTCTGCTCCACGGAAGAGCGCTTTGAGAGACAGTCCGTTGCCCTAACTGATCGGTTTCGTGCCAGGGGATATAGCCGTCGGTGCATTAGGGAGGGGTATAGAAGGGCAAAACACACGAGAAGAGAAGATCTACTCGTGCAGCCCAGAAAAAATAAACAGGATGAACCCATGGTTCGGTTCATCTCGACGTCGAATTGTCACTGGGATCGGATCCATGGTATTCTGTCTAAACACTGGTCGGTATTACGTACCGATCCCGTTCTGGCAGCAGCACTACCTGTGTCACCAAGGATGACACAACGTAGAAGCAAGAATCTCAGGGACAACCTAGTTATGAGCCATTATGTGGCAAAACAAAAAACCATCTTTGGCCTTGGTGGCCCCAAACATGGATGTTTCCCATGTGGTTCATGTGTCGCGTGTCCTAACATTCTCAGATGTAAAACATTTACATTTTCGGATGGCAAGAGAGAAAACAAAATTCGGGATTTCATCTCTTGCAACACCACACACGTGGTCTACTATGCCACCTGTCCGTGTACACGTATATACATCGGACTTACATCAAGGGAACTCAAAGTTAGGACACGCGAACATGTAAGGGACATTGGGGCCACCAAGGACGTAACGGATATATCTACGTTGAAGACTCTGCCTAGACATTTTCGTGAATGCCATGGATCCGACCCTCGTCTTTTGATGGTGAGGGGGATCGAAATTATCCATGGAGGTGTCAGGGGTGGCAATCTGAATCGGCTTCTAGCACAACGGGAGTGTAGATGGATTGTCACCCTTGACACTTTGACACCAAATGGGCTAAACGAGAATGTGAGTTTTTCTCCATTCTTATGACTTCTCTTCTCGTGGTTTTATTAATGTGATATCCTTGTTCCACCAGTTTATTATGTTAATTATGTTTATTATGTTTACTATTTCTTATTAGTACTATTTCATACCCATTTTTGGGTTAGTTATGTCATGTCTGCTCGCTCCTGGAGTGTTATCCGCCATTTGTTTTTATTTGTATTTTAATTTTTATGTTTTTTGTCTCTTTTAGTTTTATTATATACTAGCTGTACTACCCGGCTTCGCCCGGGTTAATGACTGCTGTTAGCAAAATAGAATGTGTTAACAAAAATTTATTCTGCACACAAAAACCACAAAACAAATAGATAGAAATGTAATTATTAAAAGGCAAAAACTAAGCTAATAGAAGAATTTCACAACATATATTAGCTTTGTTATACTGAGAATGTCTTTGTTGCCTATATTAACCAATCAGAGCTCAGGTTAATTAACTGTAGCAAAATAGAAGCTGAGCTGTGATTGGTTGCTATTGGCAGCCTGATAAATCCCCAGCCAACAGTAAGCCCACCCCCTGGCAGTATATATTCGCTCACACATACACATAATAGACTGGTCATGTGACTGACAGCTGCCGTATTTCCTATATGGTACATTTGTTGCTCTTGTAGTTTGTCTGCTTATTAATCAGATTTTTATTTTTGAAGGACAATACCAGACTTGTGTGTGTTTTAGGGCGAGTTTCATGTGTCAAGTTGTGTGTGTTGAGTTGCGTGTGGCGACATGCATGTAGCGACTTTTGTGAGATGAGTTTTGTGTGGCGACATGCGTGTAGCAACATTTTGTGTGTCGAGTTGCATGTGACAGGTTAGTGTAGCAAGTTGTGTGCAGCAAGATTTGTGCATGGCGAGTTTTGCGCGTGGCGAGTTTTATGTGTGGTGCGTTTTGAGTATGTGCAAGTTTTGTGTGAGGCAACTTTTGCATGTGGTGCAACTTTTGTACATGTGGCAATTTTTCTGTGTGTGCAAGTTTTGCATGAGGTGAGTTTTCCATGAGGTGAGTTTTGCACGTGTGGCGAGTTTTGCGTGAGCCTAGTTTTGCATATGGCGAGTTTTGCATGTAGCGAGTTTTGCGCGTTGCGAGTTTTGAGTGGTGACTTTTGTGTTTCGACTTTTATGTGGCGAGGTTGGTGTGTGTGGTGAAATGTGTGCTGAGGGTCGTATATGTGTTCAAGCACGTGGTAGTGTGTGGCGCATTTTGTGTTTGTGTTCATATCCCCGTGTGTGGTGAGTATCCCATGTCGGGGCCCCACCTTAGCAACTGTACGGTATATACTCTTTGGCGCCATCGCTCTCATTCTTTAAGTCCTCATTGTTCACATCTGGCAGCTGTCAATTTTCCTCCAACACTTTTCCCTTCACTTTTTCCCCATTATGTAGATAGGGGCAAAATTGTTTGGTGAATTGGAATGCGCGGGGTTAAAATTTCACCTCACAACATAGCCTATGACGCTCTCGGGGTCCAGACGTGTGACTGTGCAAAATTTTGTGGCTGTAGCTGCGACGGTGCAGATGCCAATCCCGGACATACACACATACAGTGGGGCAAAAAAGTATTTAGTCAGTCAGCAATAGTGCAAGTTCCACCACTTAAAAAGATGAGAGGCGTCTGTAATTTACATCATAGGTAGACCTCAACTATGGGAGACAAACTGAGAAAAAAAAATCCAGAAAATCACATTGTCTGTTTTTTTATCATTTTATTTGCATATTCTGGTGGAAAATAAGTATTTGGTCAGAATCAAAATTTCATCTCAATACTTTGTAATATATCCTTTGTTGGCAATGACAGAGGTCAAACGTTTTCTGTAAGTCTTCACAAGGTTGCCACACACTGTTGTTGGTATGTTGGCCCATTCCTCCATGCAGATCTCCTCTAGAGCAGTGATGTTTTTGGCTTTTCGCTTGGCAACACAGACTTTCAACTCCCTCCAAAGGTTTTCTATAGGGTTGAGATCTGGAGACTGGCTAGGCCACTCCAGGACCTTGAAATGCTTCTTACGAAGCCACTCCTTCGTTGCCCTGGCGGTGTGCTTTGGATCATTGTCATGTTGAAAGACCCAGCCACGTTTTATCTTCAATGCCCTTGCTGATGGAAGGAGGTTTGCACTCAAAATCTCACGATACATGGCCCCATTCATTCTTTCATGTACCCGGATCAGTCGTCCTGGCCCCTTTGCAGAGAAACAGCCCCAAAGCATGATGTTTCCACCACCATGCTTTACAGTAGGTATGGTGTTTGATGGATGCAACTCAGTATTCTTTTTCCTCCAAACACGACAAGTTGTGTTTCTACCAAACAGTTCCAGTTTGGTTTCATCAGACCATAGGACATTCTCCCAAAACTCCTCTGGATCATCCAAATGCTCTCTAGCAAACTTCAGACGGGCCCGGACATGTACTGGCTTAGGCAGTGGGACACGTCTGGCACTGCAGGATCTGAGTCCATGGTGGCGTAGTGTGTTACTTATGGTAGGCCTTGTTACATTGGTCCCAGCTCTCTGCAGTTCATTCACTAGGTCCCCCCGCGTGGTTCTGGGATTTTTGCTCACCGTTCTTGTGATCATTCTGACCCCACGGGGTGGGATTTTGCGTGGAGCCCCAGATCGAGGGAGATTATCAGTGGTCTTGAATGTCTTCCATTTTCTAATTATTGCTCCCACTGTTGATTTCTTCACTCCAAGCTGGTTGGCTATTGCAGATTCAGTCTTCCCAGCCTGGTGCAGGGCTACAATTTTGTTTCTGGTGTCCTTAGACAGCTGTTTGGTCTTCACCATAGTGGAGTTTGGAGTCAGACTGTTTGAGGGTGTGCACAGGTGTCTTTTTATACTGATAACAAGTTTAAACAGGTGCCATTACTACAGGTAATGAGTGGAGGAAAGAGGAGACTCTTAAAGAAGAAGTTACAGGTCTGTGAGAGCCAGAAATCTTGATTGTTTGTTTCTGACCAAATACTTATTTTCCACCATAATATGCAAATAAAATGATAAAAAAACAGACAATGTGATTTTCTGGATTTTTTTTTCTCAGTTTGTCTCCCATAGTTGAGGTCTACCTATGATGTAAATTACAGACGCCTCTCATCTTTTTAAGTGGTGGAACTTGCACTATTGCTGACTGACTAAATACTTTTTTGCCCCACTGTACATACATACACACATTCAGCTTTATATATTAGATATACCTGTATGTAATCTCCTGTATATAGTATATACCCGTGTGTCATCTCACCTATATATAGTATATATCTGTGTGTCATCTCCTCCTGTATATAGTATATACCTGTATGTCATCTCCTCCTATACATAGCATATACCTGTATGTCATCTCCTCCTGTATATACTATATACCTGTAGGTAATCTGCTCCTGTATATAGTATATACCTGTGTGTCATCTCCTCCTGTATATAGTATATACCTGTATGTCATCTCCTCCTGTATGTAGTATGTACCTGTATGTCATCTCCTCCTCTATATAGTGTATACCTGTGTGTTATCTCTCCTGTATATAGTATATATCTGTGTGTCATCTCCTCCTGTATGTAGTATGTACCTGTATGTCATCTCCTCCTCTATATAGTATATACCTGTGTGTTATCTCTCCTGTATATAGTATATATCTGTGTGTCATCTCCTCCTGTATATAGTATATACCTGTGTCATCTCCCCTGTAAATAGTATATACCTGTGTGTCATCTCCTCCTGTATATAGTATATATCTGTATGTCATCTCCTCCTGTATTAGCCCTCGTTCACACGTTATTTGGTCAGTATTTTTACCTCAGTATTTGTAAGCTAAAATGGCAGCCTGATAAATCCCCAGCCAACAGTAAGCCCACCCCCTGGCAGTATATATTAGCTCACACATACACATAATAGACTGGTCATGTGACTGACAGCTTCCGGATTCCTATATGGTACATTTGTTGCTCTTGTAGTTTGTCTGCTTATTAATCAGATTTTTATTTTTGAAGGATAATACCAGACTTGTGTGTGTTTTAGGGCGAGTTTCGTGTGTCAAGTTTTGTGTTGAGTTGCGTGTGGCGACATGCATGTAGCGACTTTTGTGAGATGAGTTTTGTGTGGCGACATGCGTGTAGCAACTTTTTGTGTGTCGAGTTGCATGTGACAGGTTAGTGTAGCAAGTTGTGTGCAGCAAGTTTTGCGCATAGCGAGTTTTGCGCGTGGCGAGTTTTATGTGTGGTGCCTTTTGAGTATGTGCAAGTTTTGTGTGAGGCAACTTTTGCATGTGTTGCAACTTTTGTGCATGTGGCAATTTTTCTGCATGTGGCAATTTTTCTGCGTGTGCAAGTTTTGCGTGTGGCGAGTTTTCCATGAGGTGAGTTTTGCACGTGTGGCGAGTTTTGCATGTGGAGAGTTTTGCGCGTGGCGAGTTTTGAGCGGCAACTTTTGTGTTTCTACTTTTATGTGGCGAGGTTGGTGTATGTGTGGTGAAATGTGCGCTGAGGGTGGTATATGTGTTCGAGCACGTGGTAGTGTGTGGCACATTTTGTGTGTGTGTTCATATCCCCGTGGTGGTGTGGTGATTATCCCATGTTGGGGCCCCACCTTAGCAACTGTACAGTATATACTCTTTGGCGCCATCGCTCTCATTCTTTAAGTCCCCCTTGTTCACATCTGGCAGCTGTTAATTTGCCTCCAACACTTTTCCTTTCATTTTTTCCCAATTATGTAGATAGGGGCAAAATTGTTTGGTGAATTGAAAAGCGCGGGGTTAAAATTTCACCTCACAACATAGCTTTGATGCTCTCAGGGTCCAGACGTGTGACTGTGCAAAATTTTGTGCCTGTAGCTGCGACGCCTCCAACACTTTTCCTTTCACTTTTTCCCCATTATGTAGATAGGGGCAAAATTGTTTGGTGAATTGGAAAGCGCGGGGTTAAAATTTCACCTCACAACATAGCCTATGACGCTCTCGGGGTCCAGACGTGTGACTGTGCAAAATTTTGTGCCTGTAGCTGCGACACCTCCAACACTTTTCCTTTCACTTTTTCCCCATTATGTAGATAGGGGCAAAATTGTTTGGTGTATTGGAAAGCGCGGGGTTAAAATTTCACCTCACTACATAGCCTATGACGCTCTCGGGGTCCAGACGTGTGACTGTGCAAAATTTTGTGGCTGTAGCTGCGACGGTTCAGATGCCAATCCCGGACATACATACATACACACATTCAGCTTTATATATTAGATATAAAGAGAGAACTGGGCTTTTGTCTGGACATTTCTATATGAGTTATGTGATGATAACTTCGGCTGTCATGGAAGAGGGATTCAGAGGAGGAGGAAATCCACTATCGCTTGTTATGTTATTGTCTGTTTAATTATGCGTTTTATGTGTTTTTGCTTTATATCTTCTAGATATGCTGTAATGGCATATTCTGGTTGCACTATACACTCACCGGCCACTTTATTAGGTACACCTGTCCAACTTCTTGTTAACACTTAATTTCTAATCAGCCAATCACATGGCGGCAACTCAGTGCATTTAGGCATGTAGACATGGTCAAGACAATCTCCTGCAGTTCAAACCGAGCATCAGTATGGGGAAGAAAGGTGATTTGAGTGCCTTTGAACGTGGCATGGTTGTTGGTGCCAGAAGGGCTGGTCTGAGTATTTCAGAAACTGCTGATCTACTGGGATTTTCACGCACAACCATCTCTAGGGTTTACAGAGAATGGTCCGAAAAAGAAAAAAAATCCAGTGAGCGGCAGTTCTGTGGGCGGAAATGCCTTGTTGATGCCAGAGGTCAGAGGAGAATGGGCAGACTGGTTCGAGCTGATAGAAAGGCAACAGTGACTCAAATCGCCACCCATTACAACCAAGGTAGGCCTAAGAGCATCTCTGAACGCACAGTGCGTCGAACTTTGAGGCAGATGGGCTACAGCAGCAGAAGACCACACCGGGTACCACTCCTTTCAGCTAAGAACAGGAAACTGAGGCTACAATTTGTACAAGCTCATCGAAATTGGACAGTAGAAGATTGGAAAAACGTTGCTTGGTCTGATGAGTCTCGATTTCTGCTGCGACATTCGGATGGTAGGGTCAGAATTTGGCGTAAACCACATGAAAGCATGGATCCATCCTGCCTTGTATGGAGCATCTTTGGGATGTGCAGCCGACAAATCTGCGGCAACTGTGTGATGCCATCATGTCAATATGGACCAAAATCTCTGAGGAATGCTTCCAGCACCTTGTTGAATCTATGCCATGAAGAATTGATGCAGTTCTGAAGGCAAAAGGGGGTCCAACCCGTTACTAGCATGGTGTACCTAATAAAGTGGCCGGTGAGTGTATATGCACTTATATTAATATAGGGATATGCATTTGACCCTGTTTTTTATGAATAGTAATATATATTGGTCTTGCACTGTTCCACTTTATATATATATTTGCTTTCTTTATATTCTAATTGTATTAATACGTAACTATACCTTTTCTGGTGATATATGTCACTTTCACTTTAATATGCGATATATATGTGGGGGAGTGTTGCGGTGGTTCCCTCTCTCCTTAAATTGAATTCTAAAATCTGAGCCGTATGATATGTCCCTTAAGGCTGTCTGTTGGTGCGCACATGTATCCGGGCTGCTATATTCCCCTTACCTTGGTGGCTATCTATCTATGTGGACTGCGCATGTCTTGATGACGTCAGAGGCTGGAGTTCCGCCCACATGCGCACTTCCTCTATGACGGCGGCTGGAGTGATGGGTAATGTAGTTCGGAACATGTGCGCCGATGCTCTCAGACACTTCCGGTCCTCTCCCTTTATAAACTCATGGGACCTGCTTATGTTTGTCTCCCCTTCGAAAAAGCTGGACCGCGAAATGCGCGTCAACGGTGTCAGGGAGTTCGTGGGACCGACCGTTCTCCATGGGTAAGCGTTTATAATCACACCAGTGTACCCTGCGGGGGGAGGTATTATGCATTGATGCATCTGATGATAGGTTGTGCCTCCCACATTGTGCACACTGGTAAATACAATGGGCCCGTACCATGGTATAATATTCTAGTGTCATGTGTTCCCATGAACTCTCTGGTTTACCATTAGTTTGTTTCTTTGATTGTCCCTGCATTTTGTATATCATATTTATATAAATTTAATTTTTCTTTGGTATTTATGTAATAAACTGAGCATTTTATAATGATTTTTGAGATTTTATGTCTACTCCATTTCTCTTTTGTGTCGGATTTATCAGGGAGTACTCTCATACAAATAAATGACTATCATGATATTGTTGTTGGAAGAGGGACATTAGCTTCCTCTTGGCCACGGTGTAATCCTGCGCTATATGACTCATCTAATCGATGATGCTCCATACTGTATAATGACCGCACATGATGCTGCATACTGTATAATGACCGCACATGATGCTCCATACTGTATAATGACCACACATGATGCTCCATACTGTATAATGACCGCACATGATGCTCCATACTGTATAATGGCCGCACATGCTGCATACTGTATAATGAGTGCACATGATGCTCCATACTGTATAATGACCGCACATGATGCTGCATACTGTATAATGACCGCACATGATGCTCCATACTGTATACTGACCGCACATGATGCTCCATACTGTATACTGGCTGCACGATGCTCCATATTGTATAATGACTGCACATGATGCTCCATATTGTATAATGACTGCACATGATGCTCCATACTGTATACTGGCTGCACATGATGCTCCATACTGTATAATGGCCACAGTTCTCCATACTGTATAATGACATACAGGCACGCAGCTCACACACAGGCATGCAGCTCACACGCACGCTCACACATACGCACACAGCTCACACACATGCAGCACACACACAGCTCACAGCTCACACACGCACGCAGCTCACACACATGCAGCTCACACACACGCAGCATCACACACATGCAGCTCACAAACACATGCAGCTTTGGCACAAATGCATCACACACGCAGCCATCACACACACACGCAGCCATCACACACACACGCAGCCATCACACACACATGCAGCCATCACACACACACGCAGCCATCACGCACACACACAGCCATCAAACACACGCAGCCATCACACACGCAGCCATCACATACACACCAGATACCTCATACACACATGCAGCATCACACACACACACATGCAGCATCACACACACACATGCAGCATCACACACACACACACATGCAGCATCACACACACACACACATGCAGCATCACACACACACACACACACACACATGCAGCATCACACACACACACACACACACACATGCAGCATCACACACACACACACATGCAGCATCACACACACACAATCTCCTCTGTGGTGGAGGGGCGTCTGATCTGTCCATGTGCAGCTCTTCAGTTTCTCTGGCTGCTCACAGCTCTGCACTGTCCCGGCACCTCCCCCGTCTCTCCTTCTCTGCCGGGATACCAGATAAGAGCAAGAGAAGCCGGAGCTCCGTGCACACACAGGAGGGAGGTGAGTCGCTGACCTTTCATCTTGATTGCTGCTGGCTCTCTGCCTCAGCGTGGCAGCGCAGCGCCGCACAGGGGGCGGGGGTCGCTCGGGAGGTTACCCACCCAGCATTTATAAAAAAAAAAAAACAGCCACAAACCTAAGTTACTCAGGTGCCGCCCCCTGCATTGTCCCCGCCCTAGGCAGGTAGTGCGGGGCAACTAATGTCCCGCCCGGGATCCCGGGGCTGACTGTCAAAATCAGGACAGTCCCACGGGATCCGGGACGGTTGGGAGGTATGCAGATGCTGACATGCCTCCTTCCCTGTCTGTCAGATCCTGATGTGATACTCTGCAGTGCAGAGCCCCTGATATGTTTAGGCACATCAGGGTCTCTCCAAACATGACATGGCATCTGCTAATTATGCCAGCAAATTTTACATTCATAAGCGACATGGCGCTCCTTCCCTTCCGATCCCTGCCGTGTGCCCAAACAGTAGATTTCCCCCACGTATGGGTTATCAGCATGCTCATGAGAAATTGCATAGCAAATTTTATGGTCCATTTTCTCCTGTTACCCTTGTGAAAATAAAAAATAGGTCTAAAGGAAATTTTTTGTGAAATGTTTATTTTTTCCTTCCACATTCCAAAAATTCCTGTGAAGCACTTGAAGGGTTAATAAACTTCTTGAATGTGGTTTTGAGCACCTTGAGGGGTGGTGTTTTTAGAATGCTGTCACTTTTGGGTATTTTCTGTCATGTACACCCCTCAAAGTCACTTCAAATGTGATGTGGTCCCTAAAAAAAATGGTTTTGCAAATTTTGTTGTAAAAATGCGAAATCGCTGGTCAACTTTTAACTCTTAAAACTTCGTAACAAAAAAAAATTATGTTTCAAAAATTGTGCTGATGTAAAGTAGACATGTGGTAAATGTTATTTATTAACTATTTTGTGTGATATGACTCTCTGATTTAAGGGCATACAAATTAAAAGTTTGAAAATTGCGGAATTTTTGCCAAATTTCTGTTTTTTTCATAAATAAATGCACGTCATATCAAATAAATTTTACCACTAACACGAACTACAACATGTCATGAAAAAACAATATCAGAATCAGTGGGATACATTGAAGCATTCTAGAGTTATAAGGCTAGGGCTGGGTTCACACTGCGTTAGAGGCATCCGATAGACGGACTACGTTACACCGCGGCATAACACGGTGTAACGCAGTCCGTTAACGCCGCCATTAAGTCCTATGTCAGACGCATCGCTAGCGCACGCCCACAATGGGTGTGCGCTAGCGATGTGCCGTCATTGAGTGACGGACCCTGGGACGCGGGCTGCAGCGTTTCCGGGTCCGTCACTGCTCTATCTGCGGTAACGCGATGACATATCGGCACTTGCGTTAACGCATGTGTTGAACGGGCTGCTGCTAACGAAATGTGAACCCAGCCTAACCTCATAAAGAGACAGTGGGCAGAATTGTAAAAATTGGCTTGGTCAGGAAGGTGAAAACAGGTTTTGGGGAGAAGGGGTTAATATTAATATTGAAAAATAATTAATTTAAGCCTATTGGATCAGCCTCCAAAGGTTCCTCTCACGTGGAAAATTAAACCCCCACTCCTGCTCTATTTTGTATAACGCTACGTTTAGTGCTACACATAAGGGAAAAATTTGAGCAGCGCCCCGCTATTCATGTTGCTTTCCATCTATAGATGTGCGCCAGAGCACCTTTGTGTTACTCACATGAACTATCAAAGGGGATAATGCGACATGTCACGTGATACATCAGGTACCAGGAGGGGGGCCCGTGCCTTCCCCAACGCACGTCTCCTGTGAGCTTCTTCAGGGAAAATACCTTTTTTTTGCCCAGGACAAGTATCATATTAGTTTAGGGTCTCAACAAAGGGGTAAGCCTTGTCGCTGGCTCTTGGGCTCGCAGGAATTGAACAATTTGTGCGCTAAATACCTTCATTTTCAATGTATTTTCTATAGCTGTAATGCAATTCCAATTTCATTTATCCAATGTTTGCATATTATAGCTGTAATAATTATAGGGGATAACTCAGGAGACTCTTTGCGTGGAACAAGACAACTACAGGACACAGTTTTATAAGTGGTAAAGTCTATATTATCACACGGTGATTCAAACAGGTGCAGAGAAAAACTCAAGTCCACAACACTTGGTGCAAATAATAAACACAGCTTAGCAGTCTATAGGAAACTTCAGAGGAAAATGCAATCAAGCAGAAAGTCTATGAAGCACAGTTATTCTTGAGGATACTTGACACGAATAAATCCTTGTCTTAGTCCAGGCACAGATAGATATGCTTATTAGGCAGTTCAAATCATATCTTAGCTCAACCAGGGAGGCCTGATTAATAGTCTCAGGTTATTGCAAAGCAGAAACAGCTTACATGTCCAGCAAATGCAGATGGAAGTAAACACGAACAGCAGATGAAGGAGGATTACTGGAAACTTGTGTATGCAGCAGGAACTCAGAGCAGAGTAGCAGGATCACCACACAGGTTCACAGGAGCAGGTGTATAGCCAGGGAGTAATCAGAGGTCAGGAGCTGGATGCAAGGCAGAATACTCTAGCACAGACTGAAGGCTGGGGTGGAGTTTTATAGCAGAAAGACACAGTGCACATGAGACCAAAGTCGCCATCTTGGAAAAGGGCAGTAATGCACAAAAGGTAAAAAATGTTCAGAGTCCTGACATTAGGACGCGGGCCATCAAGCAGAGTGACCCCGGCAGCATGCAAGATGAAGATAAACTCCTGAAGGAGCCGTTCATTGAGGGGCTCCTGTGCAGCCACCAAAGGGGTCAACTGCACTTCCTGGCCATGCAGAACCCAGACCTGACTTTTGCGCAATTCAAGGATAAAGCCATCCAGGCGCTACAAGAGCGACAGTCCAGCCGTGCAGCGCCTCCCAGGCGTCCAGCTCTCACGTACCACCAGGAGGTGGCGTCGGATGCCCCAGTTGCCACCGAGGCCGATGCCCAGAGCTTGGAGGATGACCCCCCCGCAGGACTCCGCCTCCAGATGCAGGAGCTGACCAAGAGCGTTGCTGCCCTAGCCCGGACTGTGCAGTCCCTACAGGAGGCCCCCAAGGAAAAGATCCAGCTGGCCTCCAGACCAGATGATGTCACCTGGATGCGACAGAGGAGGACTCCGCCGACCTAAGGCAGGGACGACGATTGCTTTCATCGGGACGGACGACCTATCTGCCACCGCTGTCACCAGGTGGGCCACCTTGCAAGGTACTGTCCTTTAAACGAGCAACCCCTGGGGCAAAGGGCCAACCCCCAGGAGTAGGACGATCAGGCCCGCAGCATTGGAGAGCCAAATACGTTGGAGGGCGACCAGTTCTTCCTGTTGTGATCGACGGTATCCCCATGAACGCTTTGCTGGACACCGGTTCTCAGGTGACGACTATGCCTTACGTGCTTTATAATTGTTGATATTGACCGCCGTGAGTGTAATCCCATGATGACCATTGGTACTAATGTTATAGAAAATTGTCTTGCAGAAGTTATTGTCCTATTACAACAGGTAGCAGAAACAGCTGGCTACAGTGAACAACGTGCCCTGCAAAAAGAAATCAGGGCCCTGATGCAAAGACAGCAGGTGGAGCTGACTGGTGGTGAAATTGGTTGCATCACAGTGAGTGATTCAAACCCCATTGCGATACCCCCCAGGAGCTAAATGTTAATATGGTGTCGAGCAGCCATAGGCCTCTGTTATGACCCCAGTGGACAGGGTCTCAGAGGAACGTGTAAGTCTGCAAGATACAAAAATCCAGCTCATAGGGCTGTGGTAACTGGGTTGACCAAATAGCTACTCCTAACGCCAACACTAGAAGTAGCCGGGGATCATGCCTACGGTGATCGCTAGATGACTCGCGCCAGCCGGAGAATCTAACTACCCCTAGGAGAAGAAAACAAAGACCTCTCTTGCCTCCAGAGAAAGGGACCCCAAAGCAAGATACAAGCCCCCCACAAATAATAACGGTGAGGTAAGAGGAAATGACAAACACAGAAATGAACCAGGTTCAGCAAAGAGAGGCCAGCTTACTAATAGCAGAATATAGCAAGATAACTTATCTGGTCAACAAAAACCCTATAAAAATCCACGCTGGAGATTCAAGAACCCCCGAACCGTCTAACGGTCCGGGGGGAGAACACCAGCCCCCTAGAGCTTCCAGCAAAGGTCAGGATACAGATAGGAACAAGCTGGACAAAAATACCAAACAAAACAAAAGCAAAAAGCAAAGAAGCAGACTTAGCTTGAAAAACAGGAACCAGGATCAGAGGACAAGAGCACAACAGATTAGCTCTGATTTCAACGATGCCAGGCATTGAACTGAAGGTCCAGGGAGCTTATATAGCAACGCCCCTGAACTAACGGCCCAGGTGAGGATATAGGAAAAGACAGACGCTCCAGAGTCAAATCACTAATGACCACTAGAGGGAGCAAAAAGCAAAATCACAACAGTACCCCCCCCTTAGTGAGGGGTCACCGAACCCTCACCACGACCACCAGGGCGATCAGGATGAGCGGCGTGAAAGGCACGAACTAAATCGGCCGCATGAACATCAGAGGCGACCACCCAGGAATTATCTTCCTGACCATAGCCCTTCCACTTGACCAGGTACTGAAGCCTCTGCCTGGAGAGACGAGAATCCAAGATCTTCTCCACCACGTACTCCAACTCGCCCTCAACCAACACCGGAGCAGGAGGCTCAGCAGAAGGAACCACAGGCACAACGTACCGCCGCAACAAGGACCTATGAAACACGTTGTGGATAGCAAACGACACAGGTAGATCCAGGCGAAAGGATACAGGATTAAGAATTTCCAATATCTTGTAAGGACCAATAAAACGAGGTTTAAATTTGGGAGAGGAAACCTTCATAGGAACAAAGCGGGAAGAAAGCCATACCAAATCCCCAACACGTAGTCGGGGACCCACACCGCGGCGGCGGTTGGCAAAGCGCTGAGCCCTCTCCTGTGACAACTTCAAGTTGTCCACCACAAGATTCCAGATCCGCTGCAACCTATCCACCACAGAATCCACCCCAGGGCAGTCAGAAGGTTCCACATGACCCGAAGAAAAACGAGGGTGGAAACCAGAGTTGCAGAAAAACGGCGAAACCAAGGTGGCGGAACTAGCCCGATTATTAAGGGCAAACTCAGCTAACGGCAAGAAGGTCACCCAATCGTCCTGATCAGCAGAGACAAAACACCTCAAATAAGCCTCCAAAGTCTGATTAGTTCGCTCCGTCTGTCCATTAGTCTGAGGATGGAAAGCAGACGAAAACGACAAGTCAATGCCCATCCTACTACAAAAGGATCGCCAGAATCTGGAAACGAACTGGGATCCTCTGTCTGACACAATATTCTCAGGGATGCCGTGCAAACGAACCACGTTCTGGAAAAACACAGGAACCAGATCGGAAGAGGAAGGCAGTTTAGGCAAAGGAACCAAATGGACCATCTTGGAGAAGCGATCACATATCACCCAGATAACAGACATGCCCTGAGACACCGGAAGATCAGAAATGAAATCCATGGAGATATGTGTCCAAGGTCTCTTAGGGACAGGCAAGGGCAAGAGCAACCCGCTGGCACGAGAACAGCAAGGCTTAGCTCGAGCACAAGTCCCACAGGACTGTACAAATGACCGCACATCCCTAGACAAGGAAGGCCACCAAAAGGATCTGGCCACCAGATCTCTGGTGCCAAAAATTCCTGGGTGACCTGCCAACACCGAGGAATGAACCTCGGAAATGACTCTGCTGGTCCACTTATCAGGCACAAACAGTCTGTCAGGTGGACAAGAATCAGGCCTATCAGCCTGAAATCTCTGCAACACACGTCGCAGATCAGGAGAAATAGCTGACAAGATAATACCATCCTTAAGAATACCAACAGGTTCAGCGACTCCAGGAGCATCAGGCACAAAGCTCCTGGAAAGAGCATCGGCCTTCACATTCTTTGAACCTGGTAAATACGAGACAACAAAGTCAAATCGGGAGAAAAACAATGACCAGCGGGCCTGTCTAGGATTCAGGCGTTTAGCAGACTCGAGATACATCAGATTTTTGTGATCAGTCAAGACCACCACACGATGCTTAGCACCCTCAAGCCAATGACGCCACTCCTCAAATGCCCATTTCATGGCCAACAACTCCCGATTGCCCACATCATAATTTCGCTCCGCAGGCGAAAACTTCCTAGAGAAAAAGGCGCAAGGTCTCATAACAGAGCAACCAGGGCCTCTCTGCGACAAAACGGCCCCTGCTCCAATCTCTGAAGCATCCACCTCAACTTGAAAGGGAAGCGAGACATCAGGCTGGCACAAAACAGGCGCCGAAGTAAACCGACGTTTCAACTCCTGGAAAGCCTCCACGGCAGCAGGAGCCCAATTAACCACATCGGAGCCCTTCTTGGTCATATCCGTCAAAGGTTTCACAATGCTAGAAAAGTTAGCGATAAAACGACGGTAGAAGTTAGCGAAACCCAAGAACTTCTGAAGACTCTTAACTGACGAGGGCTGAGTCCAATCAAGAATAGCTCGGACCTTGACTGGGTCCATCTCCACAGCAGAAGGGGAAAAAATGAACCCCAAAAAGGGAACCTTCTGTACACCAAAAAGACACTTTGAGCCCTTGACAAACAAAGAATTTTCACGCAAAATTTTAAAGACCATCCTGACCTGCTCCACATGCGAGTCCCAATTATCAGAAAAAACCAGAATATCATCCAGATAAACGATCAGAAATTTATCCAGATAGTTCCGGAAAATGTCATGCATAAAGGACTGAAAAACTGAAGGGGCATTAGAGAGCCCAAAAGGCATCACCAAGTACTCAAAATGACCTTCGGGCGTATTGAATGCGGTTTTCCATTCATCCCCTTGCTTAATGCGCACAAGGTTGTACGCACCACGAAGGTCTATCTTGGTAAACCACTTGGCACCTTTAATCCGGGCAAACAAGTCAGACAACAGCGGCAAAGGATACTGAAATTTGACAGTGATCTTATTTAAAAGCCGATAGTCAATACAAGGCCTCAAAGATCCGTCCTTTTTAGCCACAAAAAAGAATCCTGCACCAAGAGGGGAAGAAGACGGACGGATGTGTCCTTTCTCCAGAGACTCCTTGATATATGAACGCATAGCGGTATGTTCAGGTATCGACAGATTAAGCAGTCTTCCCTTAGGAAACTTACTGCCTGGAATCAAATCTATTGCACAGTCACATTCCCTATGAGGAGGCAATGCACTGGACCTGGACTCGCTAAAGACATCCTGATAATCAGACAAGTACTCCGGAACTTCCGAAGGCGTAGAAGAAGCAATAGACACAGGCAGGGAATCCTCATGAATACCACGACAGCCCCAACTAGACACTGACATAGCCTTCCAGTCAAGGACTGGATTATGGGTCTGTAACCATGGCAGCCCCAAAACAACCAAATCATGCATTTTATGTAGAACGAGAAAACGTATCACCTCGCGGTGTTCAGGAGTCATGCACATGGTAACCTGTGTCCAATACTGCGGCTTATTTTCTGCCAATGGCGTAGCATCAATACCCCTAAGAGGGATAGGATTTTCTAATGGTTCAAGAATAAAACCACAGCGCTTAGCAAATGAGAGATCCATAAGACTCAGGGCAGCACCTGAATCTACAAACGCCATGACAGGATAAGATGACAGTGAGCAAATCAAAGTTACAGACAGAATAAACTTAGGATGCAAATTACCAACGGTGACAGGACTAACAACCTTAGATATACGTTTAGAGCATGCTGAGATAACATGTGTAGAATCACCACAGTAGTAGCACAAGCCATTCCGGCGTCTATGAATTTTCCTCTCATTTCTAGTCAGGATTCTATCACATTGCATCAAATCAGGTGTCCGTTCAGACAACACCATGAGGGAATTTGCGGTTTTTCTATCACATTGCATCACATCAGGTGTCTGTTCAGACAACAACATGAGGGAATTTGCGGTTTTGCGCTCCCGCAACCGCCGGTCAATTTGAATAGCCAGGGACATGGTATCATTCAGACCTGTGGGAATGGGAAAACCCACCATAACATTCTTAATGGCCTCAGAAAGGCCATTTCTAAAATTAGCGGCCAGTGCACACTCGTTCCAATGTGTCAGCACGGACCATTTCCGAAATTTTTGGCAATACACCTCAGCCTCGTCCTGGCCCTGAGACATAGCCAGCAAGGCTTTCTCTGCCTGAATCTCAAGATTGGGTTCCTCATAAAGTAAACCGAGCGCCAGAAAAAACGCATCAATATCAGCCAATGCCGGATCTCCTGGCGCCAACGAAAAAGCCCAATCCTGAGGGTCACCCCGTAAGAATGAAATAACAATTTTTACTTGTTGAGCAGAGTCTCCAGACGAACAAGGTTTCAGGGACAAAAATAATTTACAATTATTCCTGAAATTCCTAAACTTAAATCGGTCTCCTGAAAACAGTTCAGGAATCGGAATCTTGGGTTCAGACCTAGGATTTCTGGTAACATAATCTTGTATACCCTGCACACGAGCGGCGAGCTGGTCCACACTTGTAATCAAGGTCTGGACATTCATGTCTGCAGCAAGCTTAAGCCACTCTGAGGTAAAGGGGAAAAGAAAAAAAAAATGAGAGAGGGAAAAAAAAAACTCAAAATTTTCTTTCTTATAATCCCACTTCTGCAATGCATTAAACATTTAATACTGGCCTGGCATACTGTTATGACCCCAGTGGACAGGGTCTCAGAGGAACGTGTAAGTCTGCAAGATACAAAAATCCAGCTCATAGGGCTGTGGTAACTGGGTTGACCAAATAGCTACTCCTAACGCCAACACTAGAAGTAGCCGGGGATCATGCCTACGGTGATCGCTAGATGACTCGCGCCAGCCGGAGAATCTAACTACCCCTAGGAGAAGAAAACAAAGACCTCTCTTGCCTCCAGAGAAAGGGACCCCAAAGCAAGATACAAGCCCCCCACAAATAATAACGGTGAGGTAAGAGGAAATGACAAACACAGAAATGAACCAGGTTCAGCAAAGAGAGGCCAGCTTACTAATAGCAGAATATAGCAAGATAACTTATCTGGTCAACAAAAACCCTATAAAAATCCACGCTGGAGATTCAAGAACCCCCGAACCGTCTAAAGGTCCGGGGGGAGAACACCAGCCCCCTAGAGCTTCCAGCAAAGGTCAGGATACAGATAGGAACAAGCTGGACAAAAATACCAAACAAAACAAAAGCAAAAAGCAAAGAAGCAGACTTAGCTTGAAAAACAGGAACCAGGATCAGAGGACAAGAGCACAACAGATTAGCTCTGATTTCAACGATGCCAGGCATTGAACTGAAGGTCCAGGGAGCTTATATAGCAACGCCCCTGAACTAACGGCCCAGGTGAGGATATAGGAAAAGACAGACGCTCCAGAGTCAAATCACTAATGACCACTAGAGGGAGCAAAAAGCAAAATCACAACAGGCCTCAGGGGTAAAGACTATCAGGCCCTGGTAGAACCTGTATATTCGGATAATAGGCCTACCCTGCTGACAGCCAGAGGGGTGGTTGACGTCCACAAGGGGAGGGTGCCAGTACGTGTTCTCAATTGCGGGGAAGAAGAAGTCCAGCTAGCCAAATATGCCACACTTGCCAAACTGTTTACTGTTAATAGTAGTGTGATACAGGCACCTGGGCCGTTGGTCCCGTCCAATCCGGCAGAGAACAACGGTTCTGCAGGGCAACCGCAGGATTGGTGTCGGGAATTACATGTGGGCACTGACTCTACCCCACCTCACCAGAAACAGGGGGCCTACAGGGTGGTTCATGAGTACGAGCGGGTGTTTAGCAAACACCCCCTAGATTTTGGACAGGTAAAAGGGATCCAACATCATATCCCCACAGGGGATCACCGACCCATAAAAGAGAGATACCGTCCTGTACCCCCAGCTCATTATCAGTGTGCCAAGGACATGTTGCGAGAGATGAAGGAGGGTGGGGTAGTGAGGGACAGTTGTAGCCCCTGGGCAGCTCCATTAGTCCTTGTTAAGAAGAAAGATGGCACCATGAGAATGTGTGTGGATTATCGACAGTTAAATCGCATTACACATAAAGATGCATACCCACTGCCCAGGATAGAGGAGTCCCTGGCTGCTTTAAAATCTGCTAACTACTTCTCTACATTGGATCTCACCAGTGGGTACTGGCAGGTTCCCGTGGCGGAGGCGGACAAGGAGAAGACGGCCTTCACGACGCCGATGGGTCTTTGTGAACTACATGCCCTTCGGCTTGTGCAATGCCCCGGGGACGTTCCAGAGGATGATGGAGTGCTGTCTGGGGCACAAGAACTTTGAAACTGTACTGCTGTATCTGGATGATGTCATTGTCTTCTCCAAGACCTACGAAGACCATCTGAAGCACCTGGCCGAGGTGTTTGAAGCCCTATCCAACTTTGGCTTAAAGGTGAAACCATCCAAATGCCACCTGCTGAAACCCAAAGTGCAGGATCTCGGCCATGTGGTGAGTGCTGAAGGAGTGGCCCCAGACCCTGACAAGGTTACGGTGATTAAGGATTGGCCGAAGCCCAGCAACCTCCATGAAGTACGGCAGTTCCTCGGGTTGGTAGGCTATTACCGGAGGTTCATCAAGGACTTCACCAAGAAGGCCGCGCCATTGCAAGATCTGTTGGTGGGCCAATCCAAGAAGACCAAGGGGAAGAGTACCCCAATTGATTGGAACGAAGGACTGGAAGGATCATTCACTTGCTTGAAGATGGCGCTGATGGGAGAAGAGGTACTGGCCTACCCTGAGTATGATCAACCGTTCGTACTGTATACGGATGCCAGCAACGTAGGACTGGGAGCTGTGTTGTCCCAGGTCCAGAAAGGCAAGGAGAGAGTAATCGCTTACGCCAGCAGGAAACTTCGTCCCACGGAAAGGAACCCTGACAACTACAGTTCCTTCAAGCTGGAATTCCTCGCCATCGTTTGGGCAGTGACGGAGAGGTTCAAGCACTACCTGGCCTCAGCAAAATTTACTGTCTTCACGGATAACAATCCACTAACGCACTTGGACACAGCAAAACTCAGGGCCTTGGAACAGCGGTGGATGGCCCGGCAGTCCAATTATGACTTTACCATCAAGTACCGGGCAGGACGCAAGAATGCGAATGCCGATGCCTTGTCCCAGATGCCCAATTTGCCAGAAATGGGAGAGGACCCGGAGGCACTTGAAGAAGTAGAACTGCCCACTTTCCATCGCCCCAAAGCCACTCAATGCTCCCATCATGTGAAGAACAGGCACAGAAACAACCAGGATGCCACGCTGAATCCCCTGCCTCACCATGGGTGGGCAGAGACCTAGGATGGTGACCCTGCGGTCCGTCGGGTGAAAGAACTCCTGACGCAGGCAGGTTTGCATCCCGGCCCAGATGATCCACAAGAAACCCAACAGCTGTGGAAGGGGAGAAGCAAATTGTTTATTCACGACGGTAGGCTGTGCAGAAGAAGTATCGACCCCCGCACCCATGAATTGGTATGGCAGATAGTGGTTCCGAGGCAAGATGCGCCGATGGTTCTGGGAGCATACCACGATGGGGCTGGACACTTCGGGTGGAGGAAGTTAGAGAGACTACTCCGAGGGAGATTCTATTGGATTGGCATGGAAAGAGCCATCGAGAAGTGGTGTCGGGAGTGTGGGCCGTGCAGCCTACGCCGGAAGGACCGTGACAGCCAACGGGCTCCTTTGCAGCCCATCATCACCAAACGGCCGCTAGAACTGGCCACGCTGGACCACGTGAAGCTGACACCTAGCCGGTCGGGCTATATTTATGCTCTCACCATTGTGGATCACTATTCCAGGTTCCTGGTGGTTGTACCTGTCAAGGATCTAACGGCCAGGACGGCCGCCAAAACCTTCCAGCAGTACTTCTGTAGGCCCCATGGGTATCCGGAGAAGGTACTGACCGATCAGGGACCAGCGTTTGAGGCGGAGGTGTTCCAGGAGTTCTGCAATCTGTACGGCTGTAAGAAGATCAGAACCACACCGTACCATCCCCAAACCAACGGGATGTGTGAAAAGATGAACCAAGTGGTGATCGACTTACTGAAGACCCTGACTGTAGAAGAACGGAACTTGTGGCCAACAAAATTGCCCGACCTGGTAGACATGTACAACCACATCCCAGTGAATTCCACCAACTGCACTCCGGCGTACCTGATGCGAGGAAGGTCTAGCAAGTTGCCCGTTGATCTGGACATGGGGGTTCTGACCCCCGAAGATACCTCGCCGGATGCCGATTGGGATACGGAGAGGCAGCCAAGGTACCGCAAAGTACAGGAATGCGTGGAAAGAAGTCTCGCTCAGGCCAGGCAAAAACAGGAAAGGGACTACAACCAGCATGCTCCTGCGATTCCCTTGCCGCCTGGCGAGCAGGTACTCAAGCGGAAGAGAAGGCTACACAAACTTGACGACCAATGGGAAGCGGAACCGTATACCATCCTGCCGTCCGATTTCGACAATACCAAAGTCTGCCTCATCAGCAAAGATGGAGGGGAAACCTCAACGGCAATATCCAGAGACCACCTTAAGGTATGCCCTGATAAGTTGAGGGAGAAGGAAACAGGTCTAAGAGCCTCTCCACCTGCTGAAGAGGAGAAAATTATACACACTGTTCTTGGTGATTTTCCCCAGTCTTGGACCCAAATAAATCAGGCCATCGTGGTACCGGTCTTAATGTTTCGTCAACCGAACCCGCCTGGACTAGACGTGGTGCCAGATCCTCCGGACCCGCAATCACCACAGACGATGCCATGCCCACCGTTGGACCGGCGGAGCCTCCCTCTGCTATCGGCGAATCTGCCGTACCCACTGATGGTAGCAGCAGCTCTGACAGATCCAGCATGCCAGTGCTACCCAGACTCACTAGAAGCGTAGCTAGAAGGCAGTGCACTACACCAGTGGTAGCAAGCATAGCGAGCCCTGCTAGGCCAATAGCAACCCCTGCACTACGGAGGTCTACACGTAGCACCAGGAATCATACTCCCCTTCTTTACAAAACTTGGAGGTATTAACTAAAGTCGCTAATTGTGTAGTGTAAATATCTTTGTTACAAGTTTAAAAATGGACAACGGAGCAGTGGACAGTGAATTGCTCCAAAACTTTCAAAGGGACCCCTTTGTTTACCCGGGGTCCCTGCTGCTTTAAAAAGTTACAACCACTGAACCGAGAGTCATGAACTGTGCATGGCCAAAATTTTTGCAACGTTCAAAAGTCCTCACCTCCCATGAAGGGAAGCACTGTTATGTTTAATTGTTTATGATATTTCAAAATTTTATGTGTTCCCTGTTAACATGTATTGTTGTTCTTATTTTCCCAGTCCGGGAGTACTGGATTTATCCGGGGGGGGAGTGCAGCGCCCCAGAGTCCTGGTCGTTGCAGTGATGTCGCTCTGCCACTAAGGGGAGTGATGTTACGTCTGATTGCACTAAAGGAGTTCACCTGACCAGGTAACACACACACTGCACCTCACACTCCGGCCACCAGGGGGAGTCGTTCTATCTAGTAGGCCACTCCTCACGCTCTGGTAAAACTGGGGGTTGGACAGGAAGTCAGGGAGAACGTAGCTGGGAAGAGCTAGAGAGAGGACCTGTCAGGGGTGGGATCCTGGCAGCGTCCTAGAAAGAGTCAAGATCGTTACGGAGTTGTGCCTGTGCCTTACAATGGCAGACTCCTAAGAAAGGACAAGAAGCGAGGTGTATTGTGGAGGAGTGAGGAAAGGAAATACAGCAAAAAGGAGACAATACCAGAAGGAGTCGTGCCCCAAGATCAGCAACATCCTTCTGAGGCGTGTAGCCGGTGGCCGGAACGCCGAGAAAGTAAGAGACTCCACGCATTACTTTAGACCACGGCCGGGCAGTTAACCATAGGTTGGCTGTCTCATCATTACACCTAACGAAGACAAAGGAGGCAAAGTGTGGGAGAGGGGCGTCCCTAGGGTCCCTATAAAATAGCTCCAGGCCTACCCCGTCATACGGGTGCGTCCCATCCATATCATCTGGGGACGGAGAGCGAGAGAGAGAAAGACCAGAAATATACACGACAGTTGTGAGGACTATCCCGTGGTGCTCAGCAGGGAAGTACTACAACACACACAGGCGCTAGAAGGTAGACACTGATTTCCACCTGCAAAGGGAACTCTCGATGTGCCTTCGGACCGGCCGGTCTCAGCCAGCCCTGTTAACAGTACTCTGGATTGCGGACCCTGAAGCCTTCAGTAAAGAGGTAAAGAGACTGCAACCCTGTGTCCTCGTTATTCACCGCGATCTGCACCACCACCTACACCTTTCATTGGACGCCCCTTAGCAGGGTCACGGACCGAGTCTAGCCACCGTGACAACCCCAGAACTGAGACAGAGAGGCCCGGTATCGAGTACCCCACGGCCCTGCATCTGGGGGCGCTCCACCTTCATAGGCCTCCCTGCACTCCTTCCACAAGTCCTGATCGTGGATAACTCCGATGAAATTGGCATCAGATAGAATGATCTTGGACGGGGCTCCAGGTATCCGCAGCATGGATTCGGGATAAAGCATCAGCCTTCCCATTACGAGAACCTGGACGGTACGAGATAACAAATTTAAATTGATTTAAAAATAAGTTCCAACGAGCCTGACGAGGAGAAAGACATCTAGTGGATCTAAGGAACTCTAGATTGCGATGGTCAGTTAGCACTATGATCTGTTGTGCAGCTCCTTGCAGATGATGCCTCCATTCTTTGAAAGCCGCAACAATAGCCAGCAATTCCTTGTCTCCCACGTCGTAATTCTTCTCTGCTGAGGTTAGTCTACGGGAAAAGAAAGCACAAGAATGTAGCAGACCGTTCTCTCCAGTTCTTTGGGAGAGAATAGCCCCCAAAGCATTATCAGAAGCGTCCACCTCCACAATGAAAGGAAGTATTGGATCTGGGTGTATCAACAGCAGTGCTGATGTGAAACAGATCTTAAGCCGATCAAAAGCTTCTTGAGCCTGTGATGACCACTTAAAGGACTTTTCCTTCTTTGTCAAGGAAGTAATGGGACGGACAATATCAGAAAAATTTCGAATGAAGCGTCTGTAGAAATGTGCAAAACCAATAAAACATTGGACCTCCTTAACGTTCTTGGGTACCGGCCAGTCAAGGATAGCCTGAATCTTACCAGATTCCATGTTCAGCCCCTGGGGAGAGATGATATAACCTAAGAACTGTATCTCAGAAAGATGGAACTCGCCTTTCTCCGGCTTAATATACAGATGGTTCTCTTTCAGACGTCTTAAAACAGTTTTGACATGTTCTTCATGTTCCTGTAGAGAGTCAGAAAAGATTAGTATATCGTCCAAATAGATCACTACAAACTGGTCCAACAAGTCTCTGAAAATGTCATTAGCAAGGTGTTGAAATGTTGCAGGGGCGTTACAAAGCCCGAAGGGCATCACAAGAGATTCAAAGTGTCCATACCGGCATCTGAATGCTGTCTTCCACTCATCCCCTGGATGAATACGCACCAAATCATAAGCCCCACGAAGATCCAGTTTAGAGAACACCTTAGCATGGCGGACTCTTTCCAGTAATTCGGGAATCAGAGGCAAAGGGTAACGGTTTCGTACAGTTACCTTATTGAGTTCTCGATAGTCAACACAGGGTCTCAGGGTCCCATCCTTCTTTTTTACAAAAAATATAGGTGCCCCTGCTGGTGAGGAAGAAGGACGTATGAAGCCTTTGGCCAGATTTTCATCAATATACTCCTTTAAGGCTTGAAGCTCAGGTGCCGCCAAAGGGTATATGTTACCAAAAGGAATGGCTGCCCCGGGAAGCAGCTCAATGGGACAGTCATAATGCCTGTGTGGAGGAAGCTGATCTGCATTCTTCTTGTCACAGATGTCAGAGAACTCTTTATAAGCTGGAGGTAAAGAAAATACCTGTACATGTGGTTCCGTAGCCGTGGACTCAGGGACAGCTTCTGTTATCGCTGAGTTGCTCCTTGTTCGGAAGATAATCTCCTTGGTCTCCCTGTTGATTGAGTTCTGAGAACGCAACCAAGGAATGCCTAAAATCACAGGAAAATGAGGAGAAGAAATTAGCAAGAAAGAAAGTTGCTCCTGATGATTAAGCTCCAACAAAATTTCAAGGGGTACGGTCTCCTGATCCACAGGCCCAGAGATTAAAGGTGACCCATCCACTGTTTCCATGGTAATTGGAGAGGCTCTTTGCTGAATTTTAATACCATGTTCCTTGGCAAATGTGATATCCATGAAATTGCCACCTGCACCAGAGTCAATCATAGCTGAACTGGAAATCCACTGTCCTGAACACAGGATCTTAATAGGGAGAGAACAGTGAGAATTCTTTTCTTTCAGCTCCTTGGGGGGTGAAGTCATAGAAAGTGAATGGAATACAGCATTTAAAGGCAGGCTACATTCAGAGATGTCAGATTCATCATCACAGTTGTCATTCGCCCCTATTGCTTCTAGCACCTTGTTAGGCCGTCTAGGACACTTAGGACAATTGATCAAGAAGTGGTCAGACTGGCCGCAGTAGAAACATAGACTTTCACGAAGGCGATGCTCCTGGCGCTCATTGGTCTCACGCCTCTGAACGGAATCAATTTGCATGGGCACCTCCCCCACCTCCCGAGAGGTTTTACCTGCAGGCTCTTTGGAAGGAAGGGAAAAGTTAGAAACATGGTTATATGCAGCAAATTTCTCCTGCCTACGCTCAGTAAGGCGAATGTCTATGCGCACGCAATGCTGTATAAATGTCTCTAGCTCTTGTGGTGACTCAGAGCAGGCTAGTTCATCTTTTACAATACTAGACAGACCCCTTTTAAAAATAGGCAATTGTGCATAACTGTCCCAATTGGTATCTACCGCCAATCTCCTGAATTCAGTGGCATACTGAATAACAGAACGTTTAGCCTGGCGTAAAGACAACAAAGCAGATTCAGCGGTTGCACGGCGATTAGGGTCATCAAACATTAATGCCATAGCGGCCAAGAAATCATCCAAGTCATTTAACCGTGGGTCACGAGACTCAATCATCGGATTCGCCCAGGCGAGCGCTCGTGAGGTCAGTAGCATTATTACACACAATACTTTGGATCTATCAGTAGGAAACCGGTCAGCATGCACATCAAAATATAGCATACATTGATTCACAAAGCCACGAAATTTGTCGTGATCACCATTAAATCTGAATGGGGGCAACTTAGGTGGGCCAGCTGGTGGCGGTTGCCCAGAGGGTAAAGTCACTTGTGCAGCTATTTGCGTGCTTATGTCCTGAAAAGCCCGTCCATACTGGGATTCTATGCCAGCAAGTTTGTTTTCCTGGGCTGCCATGCGGTTGCTCAAGTCCTGCAAAGTTTGTCCAAACACTTGTTGATTGTGTTCAAAGCTTCCAAACTTCTTTTGCAGACCTTCCACATCTTTCTGCAGTGATCTAATTATGGAAAACACCTGCTCTAATTTGCTTTCTGTAGTCATTGTTCCAGCAGTCTCCTTTTTTTTTTTTTAGGCTAGAGTATCCTGTAATTATTATAGGGGATAACTCAGGAGACTCTTTGCGTGGAACAAGACAACTACAGGACACAGTTTTATAAGTGGTAAAGTCTATATTATCGCTCGGTGATTCAAACAGGTGCAGAGAGAAACTCAAGTCCACAACACTTGGTGCAAATAATAAACGCAGCTTAGCAGTCTATAGGAAACTTCAGAGGAAAATGCAATCAAGCAGAAAGTCTATGAAGCACAGTTATTCTTGAGGATACTTGACACGAATAAATCCTTGTCTTAGTCCAGGCACAGATAGATATGCTTATTAGGCAGTTCAAATCATATCTTAGCTCAACCAGGGAGGCCTGGTTAATAGTCTCAGGTTATTGCAAAGCAGAAACAGCTTACATGTCCAGCAAATGCATATGGAAGTAAACACGAACAGCAGATGAAGGAGGATTACTGGAAACTTGTGTATGCAGCAGGAACTCAGAGCAGAGTAGCAGGATCACCACACAGGTTCACAGGAGCAGGTATATAGCCAGGGAGTAATCAGAGGTCAGGAGCTGGATGCAAGGCAGAATACTCTAGCACAGACTGAAGGCTGGGGTGGAGTTTTATAGCAGGAGACACAGTGCACATGAGACCAAAGACGCCATCTTGGAAAAGGGCAGTAATGCACAAAAGGTAAAAAATGTTCAGAGTCCTGACAATAGCATTTCAGAGTGCAGCTGTTTTTTCTTAGCTTTTTAGGCTTCTTTCACACGTACCGACGCACGTTGTGAAAATGAAGTATGAAAAAAGTTCCCTTGAACGTTTTTTCGTGCCGACGGTCTGCCAAAACACGACGCAGCTAGTGCACGACGGATGGACATACGTCGTGATCCGTCGGCAATACAAGTCTATGGGCAGAAACGCATCCTGCGGACACATTTGCAGGATCTGTTTTTTGCCCAAAAAGACGGATTGTGACAGATTAAAAAAAACGCTAGTGTGAAAGTAGCCTTAGGTGTTCACTCACACTGACATTCCTTCTCCTGGCCCCAAAATGTGTCCATATGTCTTGCATCTCTTGTAGTCTCACTCCCAGCTCCACAGTAAGTACTGCTATCTGGATCAAGCCCCACTGGCACTCCCTCCTTTCACTGTACTAGGAATTTTTTTCCTGTTTTCCAGGACACGATATGTTAAAACCAATGTTGTTGTTCAAAAGTACAAGTCGTTCCACAAAAACAAACCCTCACATGGCCATATTGACAGAAAAATAAAAAAATTATGGCTCTGGGAAGAAGGGAAGCGAAAAACGAAAACGAAAATACCTCTGGTCGTGAATGGGTTAAACACTGTTAAATTAATGGGGCTATATAAGCTAGTAAAATAAATATTTGGCAAGTCTTAGGGTATGTGCACACGTTGCAGACTTGCCTGTGGAATTTTCTGCGCAGATTCTGCATCTCTTGGCAAAAAAAAAAGAATTGTGATGTCATTTCTTGTCCAACCTCTTCTTTTACATACTCCATTGAAGAATAATGTTTACACACACAGATAGATAAATAGATAGGTATATCGATAGATAGGATAGATGATAGATATAATGCCAAGATATATATCGAAAGATCTATATATACAGTACATACCAAAAGTTTGGATACACCTTCTCATTTAAAGATTTTTCTGTATTTCATGACTATGAAAATTGTACATTCACACTGAAGGCATCAAAACTATGACATGTGGAATTATATACTTAACAAAAAAGTGTGAAACAACTGAAATTATGTCTTATATTCTAGGTTCTTCAAAGTAGCCTTTTGCTTTGATGACTGCTTTGCACACTCTTGGCATTCTCTTGATGAGCTTCAAGAGGTAGTCACCGGGAATGGTCTTCCAACAATCTAAAAGGAGTACCCAGAGATGCTTAGCACTTGTTGGCACTTTTGCCTTCACTCTGCGGTCCAGCTCACCCCAAACCATCTCGATTGGGTTCAGGTCTGGTGACTGTGGAGGCCAGGTCATCTGGCGTAGCACGCCATCACTCTCGTTCTTGGTCAAATAGCCCTTACACAGCCTGGAGGTGTGTTTGGGGTCATTGTCCTGTTGAAAAATAAATGATGGTCCAACTAAACGCAAACCGGATGGAATAGCATGCCGCTCCAAGATGCTGTGGTAGCCATGCTGGTTTAGTATGCCTTCAATTTTGAATAAATCACCAGCAAAGCACCCCCACACCATCACACTTCCTCCTCCATGCTTCACGGTGAGAACCAGGCATGCAGAGTCCATCCGTTCACCTTTTCTGCGTCGCACAAAGACACGGTGGTTGGAACCAATGATCTAAAATTTCACTCATCAGACCAAAGCACAGATTTCCACTGGTCTAATGTCTATTCCTTGTGTTCTTTAGCCCAAACAAGTCTCTTCTGCGTGTTTCCTGTCCTTAGCAGTGGTTTCCTAGCAGTTATTTTACTGGATCGCCCCCAAGCGCAGGGCAGTGGGGTACTCGGTACCGGGTCCCTCTGTCTCGGTTCTGGGGATGTCATGGTGGCCCGACCTGGTCCGTGGCCCTGCTAAGGGGCGCCCAATTAAAGGTGTAGTCTGTCAAGTGACGCCACCTGTGGTGTTCGGTCAGGGTGACCGACGCTGCTGAGGGGTCCGCTGGGGTAATGGAATGGCAGCTAGATGTTATACCTTCCCACAGGGTAAAGTATGTCCCCAGGGCTTCCCCTTGTGCTGTGATCTCGTTTCTCACTTCTCCACAATATACTTCGCTTCTTGTCCTTTCTTAGGATGCTGCCGCAATGAGGTGCAGGCGCAGCTCCGTAACGTTCTATCTCTTGCTATGTCTCTGTCAGGATCCCACCCCTGACAGGGACCTCTGTCTGCAGCTCAGATGTTCCTCCTTCTCCCCCTGTCTGCCTGACAGGTCTTCCCTGGATCGAACCCAGGTAGCTTTCTGACTAACTTCCTATCCAGTCCCCAGTTTTACCCAAGTGTGAGGAGTGGCCTAATAGATAGAACCTTTTGCTCCCCCTGGTGGCCAGAGTGTGAAGTGTAGTGTGTGACTGTGATACCTGGTCAGGTGAACTCCTTTAGTGCCCTCAGACGTAACATCACTCCCCCTGGTGGAAGAGCGACATTACTGCAACGACCAGGAGTGCTGCACTCCCCCCCCCATTAAATCCAGTACTCCCGGACTGGGAAAAGAAGAACAACAATACATGTTAGCAAAAGACATACAAAATTTTTGGAATGCTGTAAACAATATAACAGTGCTTCCCTTTATGGGAGGTGAGAACACTTGAACGTTGCAAACAAAAACATATTTACATTGTGCTTAAGATTTTAAATAACACTTATTAATTAACTAACTATAAATAACCATTATTACCCATACGGGTATGCTATCTACTAAGTGCAAATACAAAACAGTACTTTTCCTTTAAGGGCGTGTACCCACTAAAGGTATGCTAAAAAACTGTAAAGTATAAATCAACATTTTCTTCATTTCTCTAAGTGCAAGGTCTATCAACCATCTATCTATGGCTCTCTGGAGGACTCACTAACCCCTACGGATTCACTTTATTGAAATTCGGCTTTCAACTTTCTGTTGTCCTCAATTTCTAAAGTACGTCATTAAACATTTCTTATTACTATCTGGCTAACTACATACTACTACTATGTAAAACACTATCACTATTCAACTTTCTTAAGGCAACATTATCATGTTTTAAGCTAAGTGCAATAAATGAACATTCCCTTTAAGAGGAAACCAAGTCTTTTTCGAGCTAGTGCAAACCATCAATTTGCAAGTCTGTTTAAAGCAAGAACTTCCGCTCTGCAATCAGGAACAGTCTCTTCAAAAAGCTCTTCTTTTTGTAAAACCAGTAGGGAGCACCTTTGAGAAGGTGCAAACTATGTACAGCAACAGTTTGTGAATCATTCACCGTCCATGATTCGGCAGTCTTTGATAAACATAGAAACTTGTGCAAAACTTAGAAACACTAGGGATCCCGGGTCAACAAAGGGATCCCTTTAAGAATTAACCCTTAACGGGTGTAGCAGCAAAACAACAGGAAAAGTTTTAAAACAACTACTGTATATACATGGTTCGGGGTTCCGAGGTTTACTTTATAAATCTGGAGGCCTTCACCAGGGTTTTACCTGACATCCCTGATAGCCCTCTGTGGTTTAGGGAGACTTGATTCCAAGTCTACTCCCGATGCCAGGTGCACTCCATGGTCCTGTTCTTTCTGCACAACCAGGTCGTGCGCGGCAATAAATGTCTGGGTGGTCCGGTGAATGATGCCGGTGTTAGCAGAGGCCGCTGCAGCAGCGTCAGCGGCGAGTTCCTCCCCCAAGGTCTTGGAGACTGCCAAGAGAATCGTGCATCTTTGCATATCCCGGGCCCACCATCCGTGCCCCTTTTGGTACCGGCGGTAGGTGACGGCGTCACCGGGCTTCAGGACGGTATCCGCACCGTCTCCGCTCCGGCAGGACTCCACTTCCTCCCAGGTAACGTGGACCCTCACCGACGACCCGATCTCCTGCACGAACCCTTTTCCTCTCTGGGGTTGGTACACAATTACGACACCCCACTTTGGCAAAGATCCATCCAACAGCTCACCTCGAACTTCTCGCTCCACCTCCCTCGCATATTCCGCAATCAGGTGCCTCCGGTAGTCTCCCCATGGGAAGGGCCCGAGGTCACGCCCCTCCGGTGGTCTGGGATCAGGTGATGGAGATACTGGGGACCCCGCAGTCGCGGTATTGGGAGGAGCAGGTGCAGATGGGAGGTAAGCTCCCTGGAAGCTACAACATCGGGTCCCTGCACCTGCGGTGACCCCTCAGGTGCCATTCCACTCTTCTGAGGAAGGCACCAGAGCTGGTAATGGTGCCAGTAGCGGACTCCCCATCGGCAACTCCCAGGGGTCCAGGCTCTCCAGCGGTGGCATGCCGGAGTAATCCTCCGGTGATGGGGGTCTGTGCGGGGCCATTCTTTTCCGGAGGTCCCCTCTGGTCGCCGGCTCCATTCCTTCTGAGTCATATTTTCGTTTCTTCGGTCTCCGCCCGCCATAGAGAATTAGGAGGCGGACCTCGGCTGCTGACGGACACGTCCTCAGGATACAGAAATATTTAGATTGGGCGGCCATTTTTTTTCGCGCTTCTCAGTTCGTTCACGCCCACAACTCCACGCCCTTCTTCTTCTCCTGCGCTCCTCGTGGCGCTGTAATGGCGGCAGTTTTGGCGGTAATTTTTGGCGGCAAATGGCAATACACAATTCTTGCAATAAATCACAGTTCCAGACAGTTCTGACACAGTTCTTAGGCACACATGACCTGATTCTTCAGGCTTAAGTAGATCCTGTTCGTGATGCCAAAGTTGGATCGCCCCCAGCTGCAGGGCAGTGGGGTACTCGGTACCGGGTCCCTCTGTCTCGGTTCTGGGGATGTCACGGTGGCCCGACCCGGTCCGTAGCCCTGCTAAGGGGCGCCCAATTAAAGGTGTAGTCTGTCAAGTGTTCGTGACGCCACCTGTGGTGTTCCGTCAGGGTGACCGACGCTGCTGAGGGTGTTATGGACTGGTGATTTAGGAGCGACATGCGACTAGCTCTGAGCAGGTGGTAACTATACTGACCGCAGTTCCTGATCTTAACACAGCACTAGAAGTAGCCGTGGGATGTTCCTGTCACTCCCTGGACACCTCGTCACAGCCGGAGAACTAGCTACCCCTAAAGGTAGAAACAGGAAAGCTATCTTGCCTCAGAGAAAATCCCCAAAGGACAGATAGCCCCCCACAAATAATGACTGTGAGTGGAGAAGGAAATGACACACGTAGAATGAAACAGGATTTAGCAAAGGAGGCCACTTCTAGCTAGATAGATAGTACAGGACAGAACACTGTGCGGTCAGTAATAAAAACTAGAAAAAGTCCACCGCAGAGAAATGCAAAAATCTCCACACCTGACTAAAGGTGTGGAGGGCAAAATCTGCTGCCCAGAGCTTCCAGCTTAGCTGAATAGATCCATACTGGTAAGCTGGACAAATGAGCAAAACATAAATGTGCTGAACAATAAGTCCACAACAAGAGGACTGCAAAAGGACAAGCAAGGACTTATCTTTGCTGAACAGGTCAGAGTGTCAGGGAAATCCAAAAGAGCCGTGACTCCAAGCAGGAACAATTGACAACTGGCATTGATTGAGGGATAAGACCAGACTAAAATAGCCGAGCCAGAAAGATGATCAGTGGAAGCAGCTGCTGATGCTAAATCCAAGAAGCAGCCATACCACTCAAAACCACCGGAGGGAGCCCAAGAGCAGAACTCACAAAAGTGCTACTTACAACCACCGGAGGGAGCCCAAGAGCAGAATTCACAACAGTACCCCCCCCCTTGAGGAGGGGTCACCGAACCCTCACCAGAGCCCCCAGGCCGATCAGGACGAGCCAAGTGAAAAGCACGAACCAAATCGGCGGCATGAACATCGGAGGCAACCACCCAAGAATTATCCTCCTGGCCATAACCCTTCCACTTGACAAGATACTGAAGCCTCCGCCTCGAAAAACGAGAATCCAATATTTTCTCAACAACATATTCCAACTCCCCCTCAACCAACACCGGGGCAGGAGGATCAACAGAGGGAACAACGGGTACCACATATCTCCGCAACAAAGATCTATGGAAAACATTGTGGATGGCAAAAGAGGCTGGAAGGGCCAAATGAAAAGACACTGGATTGATAATCTCAGAAATCTTATAAGGACCAATAAACCGAGGCTTGAACTTAGGGGAAGAAACCTTCATAGGAACATGACGAGAAGATAACCAGACTAAATCCCCCACCCGAAGCCGAGGACCAACACACCGACGGCGGTTAGCAAAATGCTGAGCCTTTTCCTGAGACAACGTCAAATTGTCTACCACATGAGTCCAAATCTGCTGTAACCAGTCCATCACAGAATCTACACCAGGACAATCAGAAGGCTCAACCTGCCCTGTAGAAAAACGAGGATGGAAACCAAAATTACAAAAAAAAAGGCGAAACCAAGGTAGCCGAACTGGCCCGATTATTAAGGGCAAACTCAGCCAACGGCAAGAAAGCCACCCAATCATCCTGATCAGCAGACACAAAGCATCTCAAATAGGTTTCCAAGGTTCGATTAGTTCGCTCAGTTTGGCCATTTGTCTGAGGATGGAACGCCGAAGAAAACGACAAAGTAATGCCCATCCTAGCACAAAAGGCCCGCCAAAACCTGGAAACAAACTGGGAACCTCTGTCAGACACAATATTTTCCGGAATGCCATGCAAACGAACCACATGCTGAAAAAACAATGGAACCAAATCAGAGGAGGAAGGCAATTTAGGCAAAGGTACCAAATGGACCATTTTAGAGAACCGGTCACAAACCACCCAGATAACAGACATCCTCTGGGACACAGGAAGATCCCAAATAAAATCCATGGAAATATGCGTCCAGGGCCTCTCAGGGACAGGCAAAGGCAAAAGCAACCCACTAGCGCGGGAACAGCAAGGCTTAGCCCGGGCACAAGTCCCACAGGACTGCACAAAAGAACGCACATCCCGCGACAAGGAAGGCCACCAAAAGGACCTAGCAACCAAATCTCTGGTACCAAAAATCCCAGGATGACCGGCCAACACCGAACAATGGACCTCAGAAATTACCTTACTTGTCCATCTATCAGGAACAAACAGCTTCCCCATAGGACAGCGGTCAGGTTTATCAGCCTGAAATTCCTGAAGCACCCGCCGTAAATCAGGGGAGATGGAAGAAAGAACCACCCCTTCCCTAAGAATGCCAACTGTTGTGTATCCGCTTTTTGGGCTCCCCTGGTGGTTGCTGGTGGTACTGGTGACTTGTTTGCACTTTGCTTCTTCTGTTCACCTGCTTCCATCAGTGTTTGGGAGTTTCCTATTTAGCCTTGCTCTCCAGTCATTTCCTTGCCGGTCATCATTGTAACCAGAGCCTTCGGTTTCATGTTCCTGCTACTAGTCTGCTGATCAGCTAAGTGGACTTTGTCCTTTTGTTTTGTACCTTTTGTCCAGTTTGCAGTTTTTGTAATTCTCTGTAGCTGGAAGCTCTTGCGGGCTGAAATTGCCACTCCTGTGTCATGAGTTGACACAGGAGTCTTAAAGTAATTTCAGGATAGTTTTTGAAAGGGTTTTCAGTTGACCGTGAAGTCCTCTTTTGTATCCTTCTGCTATCTAGTAAGTGGACCTCTCTTTGCTAAATCTACTTTCATACTGTGTATGTCTTTTCCTCTTAATTCACCGTTATTACATGTGGGGGGCTGCTATCATCTTTTGGGGTATTTCCCTAGAGGTAAGCCAGGTCTGTTTCTTCCTCTACCAGGCGTAGTTAGTCCTCCGGCTGGCGCGTGGCATATAGGAAGCCGTAGGTATGCTCCCTGGCTACTGTTAGTTGTGTGGTAGATTTAGCTCACGGTCAACTCGAGTTTCCATCACCCGAGAGCTCGTTCGTTACTTATGTGTTTTTTACGTTCCCTTGCCATTGGGAACCATGACAGTATGACCGGCCCACAAAGTGTTAATTGTTTGGGCTGAAGCAGGAGAAAAAGAAGTGTTGAAGGGAAATTTTTTTTTTTTTCCTTTCCCTCAGAGTTTTGCTGCCTAGCCCTTAATTGCTGTCTAGCTGCTTCTTACCTCCTCTTAACCCTTGAATGGTTCTGACCTTAGCTGTTTAACATGGATGTCCAGAGTTTGGCTGCAGGTTTAAATAATCTTGCTACGAAGGTTCAAAATTTACAAGATTTTGTTATACATGCTCCTATTTCTGAACCTAAAATCCCTACACCAGAGGTGTTTTCCGGAGATAGATCTCGGTTTTTGAATTTCAAATATAATTGTAAATTATTCCTTTCTCTCAGACCTCACTCCTCAGGAGATCCTGTCCAGCAGGTTAAGATTGTAATCTCTTTGCTGCGAGGTGACCCTCAAAATTGGGCATTTTCATTGGCACCAGGGGATCCTGCGTTGCTCAATGTGGATGCGTTTTTCCTGGCTTTAGGGTTGCTTTATGAGGAACCTAATTTGGAGATTCAAGCTGAAAAAGCTTTGATAGCCCTATCTCAAGGGCAAGATGAAGCGGAGATATACTGCCAAAAATTTCGTAGGTGATATAAGACCTGATGTCTATACACAGTGTAATATTTAACACTAGCTGAAGAGCCCGGCGTTGCCAGGGCATAGTAAGTAACTGCTGTCCCGCTCTCCACTCGCCGTACCGCTTTGTCCCTCCAAAGCCAGCTCTCCACCCACCATCCCGCTCTCCATTCGCTATCCACATGTGGTCTGGCATTGTCCTGTATTAGGAGGAACCCAGGGCCAACCGCACCAGCATATTGTCTCACAAGGGGTATGAGGATCTCATCTCGGTACCTAATGGCAGTCAGGCTACCTCTGGCAAGCACATGGAGGGCTGTGAGGCCATCCAAAGAAATGCCACCCCACACCATTGCTGAGGCACTGCCAAACCGGTCATGCTGAAGGTTGTTGCAGGCAGCAGATCACTCTCCACGGCATCTCCAGACTCATGTCTGTCACATGTGCTCAGTATGAACCTGCATTCATCTGTGAAGAGCACAGGGCGCCAGTGGCGAATTTGCCAATCCTGGTGTTCTGTGGCAAATGCCAATTGTCTGCACGGTGTTGGGCTGTGAGCACAACCCCTATCTGTGGACATCGGGCACTCAGACCATCCTCATGGAGTCGGTTTCTAACCATTTGTGCAGACACATGCACATTTGTGGCCTGCTGGAGGTCATTTTGCAGGGCTCTGGCAGTGCTCCCCCTTGCACAAAGGCTGAGGTAGCGGTCCTGCTGCTGGGTTGTTGCCCTCCTACAGCCCCCTCCACGTTTCCTGGCCTGTCTCCTGGTAGCGCCTCCAGCTTCTGGACACTACGCTGACAGACACAGCAAACCTTCTTGCCACAGCTTGCATTGATGTGCCATCCTGGATGAGCTGCACTACCTGAGCCACTTGTTTGGGTTGTAGTGTCCGTCTCATGCTACCACGAGTGTGAAAGCACAACCAACATTCTAAAGTGACCAAAACATCAGCGAAAAAGCATTGATACTGAGATGTGGTCCCCACCTGCAGAACCACTCCTTTATTGAGTGTGTCTTGATAATTGCCAATAATTTCCATCTGCTGTCTATTCCATTTGCACAACAGCATATGAAATTGATTGTCTAACAGTGTTGCTTCCTAAGTGGACAGTTTGATTACACAGAAGTTTGATTTACTTATAGTTATATTCTGTTGTTTAAGTGTTCCCTTTATTTTTTTAAGCAGTGTATATAACTGTACTGTGATCTCTTATATGTTCTGCAGAGCTGATATCTACCAGTATATGGTCACGATATGGCGGTACAGATCTTGGCCTTTGTAGTGATTTTTGGTGGCTTAGTGGTTAGCACTGTTGCTTTGCAGCGCTGGGGTCCTGAGTTCAAATCCTACTAAGGACAACATCTGCAAGGAGTTTGTATGTTCTCCCCTTGTTTGTGTGGGTATCTTCCGGGTACCCTGGTTTTCTCCCACAATCCAATGACTCATAGGGAATGTAGATTGTGAGCCCCAATGGGGACAGTAAAGATAACATCTGTAAAGTGCTGTGGAATTAATGGCGCTATATCAGTGAGTAAAATAAATAGATAAATATTAGCTCAGTGGGTATGACTCTTTGCTTCACTGTCCATCAGCTATATGAAGATGCTGCAGCAGGACTATGTAGAGCACAGCATCATCTTCATTATCTATGAGACCCAGCTCTGTGTAAAATAGCAGCTTTGCCTGATCCTGCACCTAAGACCAATGAAAAGGACTGAGCTGTAATACTGGGCACAGCTCTATGTTATATAGTCGTATTAGGCCTTTCACATTTCCATTGTTTTGGAACCGTCACAATGCATCGTTTTGGAGAAAAAACGCATCCTGCAAAGTTGCTCGCAGGATGCGTTTTTGCACCATAGAATTGCATTAGTGACGCATTGCGACGTATGGTCATATGTTGCATACGTCATCCACTGGATGCGTCAGGTTTTGGCGGCCCGTCGTTTTGAAACGTTCAAGGGAACGTTTTTTCGTACGTTGCATCCTGCATATTTACCTGCGCATGCCCGGGCGGAGATCTCTCTCTTCTCCCCGGAACTTTAGAATGCAGTTTTTCAACGAGTCCGCTGCTCACGTTATGCACAAACTCACAAACGTACGTCGGTACGTCACGTCAACTCTTTGCGACTGCCCCGTACCGACGTAAATGTGAAAGAAGCCTAAGGCCTCTTTCACACTTCCATCGGCAGGCGGCCGTCATAATGCGTTGACGCGACATATCGACGGATGCGTCAAAAATAGTGAAAAACGGATGCGACGCATACAGTATTTCGACGGATCCGCTGGACGGTTCCGTCAAAAAACTGGATCCGTTGCATCCATCTTGTCCGTTTTTACCATCCGTTTTTTTGACGGATCCGTTTTCCATGCCTAGAAATGGGAGTCTCCCAAATGTGATTGGCTACTGGAAAATAATGAAAACCTATATATTGAATGTTTTAACATCCCATCTTTGACAGGGTTTACAGCAAGTGGCAGAAATGGAAGGAATTCTAACAAGGATTGTTACCATCTATTCTGATTTTGCATTTGAGGCCAATAGGTTGGCAATCATAGTTCGTGAAAAGGAGGCAGCAAGAGAGCGGATTCTTCATCAGCGACGGCGCCACCTTTGGACACATCCCATCAACGCACAGCGATTGACCCATGACATCTATTCAACGCTGTACCTGGAGTTGAGGCAGGATCCGGACAAGTTTTTCAACTATGTGCGCATGAGACCTGAACTCTTTGATGTGTTGGTGGAACGTGTTGGGGACTTAATCCGAAGAAAGGACACCTATTTGCGTTTTTCCATCTCACCGACGGAGCGTCTGATGGTGGCCCTTCGGTAAGACTTTTTAAAAAAATGTATTTAGTTTTATCATTGTTCATTATGTGCACATATTGCGTATTTTTGCTGCGGGTACGCAGCGAATTTTACGCTGAGGTATTCGCAGCATTTTTCCTTGTGTTAACAGTACCATGTAAACCTATGGAAAACAACATCTGCAGTGACCATGCTGCGGAAAATACTGCGCTGAAACACTGCGTTGCATTTTCTGCAGCATTTCAATTGTTTGTGCCCATTCCACAGCGTTTAACGCCTGCTCCATAATAGTAATCCGCTGCTGTAAAAACGCCGTTTTAAATCTGCAAAAAAACTGAACATAAAAAATTCCGCAGTGTGTTTAACATTTTTTTTTACAAAAAAGGTTTTGAAAACTAAACATAATATTCTTCTATGTGGGAAAATAGCCTTAAACTGTAATGTTGTTGCTTGCAGTTTGTAATACATTTTTTTTTTTATTTCCACAGATTCCTTGCAACTGGAGAATCGCTAACATCACTCCATTACCAATTTCGTCTGGGGATCTTAACTATCTCTGGAATTGTTAAACAGACCTGCCGAGCACTGTGGGATTGTTTGCACGAGTTCATACCAAATCCAACAATGGACATGTGGCTGGAGAGTGCCGAAAATGTTGAAAAACTTTGCCATTTCCCTAACTGCTTGGGTGCCGTGGATGGCAAGCATATACGGATTGCTAAACCTGCAGGATCAGGATCTGAATACTATAACTACAAAAAATACTTTTCTATTGTGCTGATGGCCATAGCGGATGTCCATTGTAAATTCATTGCGGTGGATATTGGAACATATGGCCGCTCAAACGATTCCCAGGTGTTCAAAACGTCTCTTATGTGTCGTTGCTTATACGGAGACACGTATCAGTTTCCACCGCCAAGACCACTCCCGGGAACATCTGGCCCACCAATGCCATTCGTGTGTGTTGGTGATGAGGCATTCCAGCTTTCAACACACCTGCGTAAACCATATTCCAGCAGTGGATTAACACGAACTAAACGAGTGTTTAACTATCGGTTAACTCGAGCCAGGCGAGTGGTGGAGTGCGCCTTCGGTATTTTAACAGCTAAATGGCGAGTGCTGTTAACTGCAATAAAACTGCAAACTGAGACTGTGGATGAGGTGGTAAAGGCATGTGTGGTGCTGCATAACTTCGTCATTTCCAAGGAATCGGTTGCCATGGAGGAACAGGAGTTGGAAACCACCTTGTGGGACTATCAAAGTGTCTCTGTTCATACCGCAGTTGCGGTTTCCAGAATGAGGACAAATTCGCCGATTATTGTTATGATCCGGTGACCTTGGAGCCGCATGAGAGACTTTCTCAGGAGTAGGTGGTACCTGTACTGACCGCAAACCCCAAACTAACACAGCAACTAGAAGTAGCCGTGGGGTGTACCTATCACGTCTTAGACACCTCGACACAGCCGGAGGACTAAATACCCCTATAGATAGAAATGGGAATTCTATCTTGCCTCAGAGCAGAACCCCAAAGGATAGGCAGCCCCCCACAAATATTGACTGTGAGTATAAGAGGAAAAACACACGCAGGCAGAAAAACAGGATTTAGCAAAAGAGGCACTTCTAGCTAAATAGAAAAGGATAGGACAGAATTCTAAGGCTACTTTCACACTAGCGTCGGGAACAACCCGTCGCTGTACGTCGGGCCGAGGTTCCCAACGCTAGCGTGGTCTCCGCCGCACAACGGGGGCAGCGGATGCATTTTTTCCACGCATCCGCTGCCCCATTGTGAGGTGCGGGGAAGTGCGGGGAGGTGGGGGCGGAGTTCCGGCCGCGCATGCGCGGTCGGAAAAAGCGGACCGTCGGGAGCAAAAAACGTCACATGTAACGTTTTTTTCTCCCGACGGTCCGCTACCACACGCCCAAGCGTCGCAAAACGGACGCGACGTTTTGCAATGCGTCGCAAATGTGTCGCTAATGTTAGTCTATGACGAAAAAACATATCCAGCAAGAACTTTTGCTGGATGCGTATTTTCGGCAAAACGACGCATTTGCGACGTATTGCAGTTAACGCTAGTGTGAAAGTAGCCTTAGCGGTCAGTATTAAAATCCTAAAAATATCCACAGCAGATAATACAAATATTCTACATCTAACTAAAGACATAGAAAGTATATCTGCATCTCCTGAGAATCCAGCATGACTGAAAAATCCAAACAAAGTCTAAGGCTACTTTCACACTAGCGTTAACTGCAATACGTCGCAAATGCGTCGTTTTGCCGAAAATACGCATCCAGCAAAAGTTCTTGCTGGATACGTTTTTTCGTCAGACTAACATTAGCGACGCATTGCCAAACGTTGCGTCCGTTTTGCGACGCTTGGGCGTGTGGTAGCGGACCGTCGGGAGAAAAAAACGTTACATGTAACGTTTTTTGCTCCCGACGGTCCGCTTTTTCCGACCGCGCATGCGCGGCCGGAACTCCGCCCCCACCTCCCCGCACTTCCCCGCACCTCACAATGGGGCAGCGGATGCGTGGGAAAAATGCATCCGCTGCCCCCGTTGTGCGGCGGAGACCACGCTAGCGTCGGGAACCTCGGCCCGACGCACAGCGACGGGTTGTTCCCGACGCTAGTGTGAAAGTAGCCTAAGCTGGACAAAAACACAATAAATTGCACTGAATTGCAAAGCACACTGCATGTGTGCACAGAGACAAAAAAACAGACACTTATCTTAGATGAATTGGCAGCAGGGCATGAGGAGCCAGAGAGATGCAATCCCTCCAAGTACAATGGACAACTGGCATGGACTCATGGATCCTGCACACCTAAATACCTAATAGAGCTGCAATCAGCAGAAACACCTGCCCGGATTACAACCCCAAGACAACTGCACTACCACCGGAGGGAGCCCAAGAGCAGAATTCACAACAGATTATTTTATGTCGCCTGAAGGCAGAGTCGCATGGCAAGATGATGTTGTTTGAGATGTGTATTTGATGTTATGTACAGTGCCTTGCGAAAGTATTCAGCCCCCTGGAACTTTATAACCTTTTCCCACATATCATGCTTCAAACATAAAGATACCAAATGTAAATTTTTGGTGAAGAATCAACAAGTAGAACACAATTGTGAAGTTGAACGAAATGTATTGGGTACTTTAAATTTGTGTGGAAATTCAAAAACTGAAAAGTGGGGCGTGCAATATTATTCGGCCCCTTTACTTTCAGTTCAGCAAACTCACTCCAGAAGTTCATTGTGGATCTCTGAATGATCCAATGTTGTCCTAAATGCCTAATGATGATAAATATAATCCACCTGTGTGTAATCAAGTCTCCGTATAAATGCACCTGCTCTGTGATAGTCTCAGGGTTCTGTTTGAAGCACAGAGAACATCATGAAGACCAAGGAACACAACAGGCAGGTCTGTGATACTGTTGTGGAAAAGTTTAAAGCCGGATTTGGATACAATATGTATGATTTCCAAAACTTTAAGCATCCCAAGGAGCACTGTGCAAGCGATCATATTGAAATGGAAGGAGTATCATACCACTGCAAATGTACCGAGACCCGGCCATCCCTCTAAACTTTCATCTCAAACAAGGAGAAGACTGATCAGAGATGCAGCCAAGAGGCCCATGATTACTCTGGATGAACTGCAGAGATCCACAGCTGAGGTGGGACAGTCTGTCCATAGGACAACAATCAGTCGTACACTGCACAAATCAGGCCTTTATGGAAGAGTGGCAAGAAGAAAGCCATTTCTCAAAGATATCCATAAAAAGTGTTGTTTAAAGTTTGCAACAAGCCACCTGGGAGACACACCAAACGTGGAAGAAGGTGCTCTGGTCAGATGAAACCAAAATCGAACTTTTTGGCAACAATGCCAAACTATATGTTTGGCGTAAAGGCAACACAGCTCATCACCCTGGACACACCATCCCCACTGTCAAACATGGTGGTGGCAGCATCATGGTTTGGGCCTGCTTTTCTTCAGCAGGGACAGGGAAGATGGTTAAAATTGATGGGGAGATGGATGGAGCCAAATACAGGACCATTCTTGAAGAAAACCTGTTGGGAGTCTACAAAAGACCTGAGACTGGGACAATGATCCCAAACATAAAGCAAAATCTACAATGGAATGGTTCACAAATAAACGTATCCAGGTGTTAGAATGGCCAAGTCAAAGTCCAGACATCAATCCAATCGAGAATTTGTGGAAAGAGTTGAAAACTGCTGTTCACAAACGATCTCCATCAACCTCACTGAGCTCGAGCTGTTTGTCAAGGAAGAATTGGCAAGAATATCAGTGTCTCGATATTCAAAACTGATAGAAACATACCCCAAGCGACTTGCAGCTGTAATCGCAGCAAAAGGTGGCGCAACAAAGTATTATGTTAAAGGGGCCGAATAATATTGCACGTCCCACTATTCAGTTTTTGAATTTCCACAAAAATGTAAAATAACCAATAAATTTCATTCAACTTCACAATTGTGTTCCACTTGTTGTTGATTCTTCACCAAAAATTTACATTTGGTATCTTTATGTTTGAAGCATGATATGTGGGAAAAGGTTGAAAAGTTCCAGGGAGCCGAATACTTTCGCAAGGCACTGTATGTCTATGTACAGAAACATTATTCCCAAAGTCACTCTTCTGATTTTCTTGACACCAAGTTTTACTTCTTAATAAAAAAAACATGTTTATAACATGACAACTTGTGTTATGTTTTTGTACCTTTTTTTTTACCATAGTTAAATGAAGACACTTGACAATTAAATTGTTTTTAAGCAAAATCAAATTTTTATTACACATTTATTTTTACCAAATTTTTATTAAACACATTTGTTAAAGATATTAAAAGTTTAACGGAATTATAGCTTTATAAATCTTTAAACTGTGGGGTGGAGATACTAACGGAGGGGCTGGAAGGTTGGACCACGTCGATAGTAGGGGAAAGCCTACTGGGTTGGGGTTGATTTGTAGTGGAAGGGGGGGGGGAAACATGAGGCTGAGCAGGGAGGACAGGTTGGACAGGGGGTGGTGTAAAATTAAACGGGGAAGGAAACAGTGAGGAGGAAATTTGAAATTGGGACTGGGTTGGGAATTGGGATGGATTTTGGAAATGGAAAGGGATGGTAGGAGAGACAGTGGCTATGTGAGGAGGTGTGGGAGCAACTCCCGGGGGAGTTGGAGGGGCTTGGGCGATGGCCTTCGCTACAGCAGCATGGCAGCTTTGCATTACACGCATCTTCTGGTCAAGAGTTAGCTTTTCCATGCTCACGAGCATTGACTGGAAAAAAAGATTTGGCAACTGCTTTACATCTGCATGCAGCCTATCCACAGGACTGCTGAGTTCATCGATGCTTTTATTCACCATGTTGAACCCAGCAATAATTTGCTCAGCAAAAAGCTTGATAGAGCTCTGTAAGGTTGCATTCAGATGCAAAAACTCGGGAGCATAACTCCTTTCCTGACCCCTCTGTCGCTGCCGCCCAGAACCTAAAGGTGTTCTAGAGGTGGCAGCATCAGAAGGGTGGGGTAAAGGGAACGCTAACTCGTCACCAGCAGCTTCATGTAACGAAGTCTGCAATAATGCTCCAGCGCTGGTGGATGTGGATGGGGCCGAGGGATTGGAAGTGAGGGAAGGGTCAGAGGGATGGGGTCTACCGACGTGGCCCACGGTGGCGGACTCCTGTGGGATCGCTCCAGAGGGGTCCAAGGTGGCAGCAGGCTCCCGAGTGGTACAGATGGTGCTGTGAAAGAAAAGAAAAAACAACAATTAATATATTGATAGGAAAAAGCCATGCCTGAAAAAAAAAATAAGGTTAGACAGGTAAACATGGTGAATTATTAAATGGGCTGTGGAATATTTACCTTCTGCTCGACATCGTCGAACGGAGGAACGACAGGGCTCTGCCGTACTTGTATTGGCTCCTGCGTCCTCTTGAGCCACTCGGGGCCTGCATCTCCTTCTTGAACTCTCTCTTGAAGCGATCCCTGAGTGACCGCCACCGCTTCATTACCCTTTCACCTGTAAAGAGAAGGAAAAAAAAAGGGGTTAAGTACAACACATTCCGTCCTGCTACCGAAATTACTGAAATGTGACTACTTACGTGCTCGAGTCTGCTGCCTAGGTTCAAGGTCCTCCCAGTTGTCCACAATGTTCAAGCATATTTGCTCCCAGAGCCGATGGGTAACAAATTGATCTGCATGGCTGCGGTCAGCCATGTTCCACAGCGGCTCCCGCTCGCGGACCTCCTCGATGAGGCGGTCCACATCTATTCCTCCGTCCTCACCATCTGAGTCAGGAGCACGCTGTGAAGACTGTGAAAAAGTAAGAAAAAAAAAAAATTTGTACACTGAAACACAAAACTACCAAGAAAAAAAATCCCCATAAAACAAACAAAAGGTATTTACTGGTGGCTGACCGCTGCGGCGATCACGACGCCGACTCTGGGAGCTGCTGGGAGGACCTTCACGGCGTTGGCCAGAATGTGCAGCAGACTAAAAAAAAGGAAAATGAATTATGTTGGCTGTAGGCATATGTTTTACGTGTACTGTGAAGTATGATGATCTGTTTTGTATGTGTTGGGTGCATTGAGATGTCTGAAGCAAGTTTCTGCACAACTTACACTCTGCGCGCCCGCTCCTGGCATTTCTCCACCCACCCAGTCTCCTTTTGAGAGGCCCTCGGCTGCTTCAGCTTCCTGTGAAAACATAATTAATGCATATAGTGTTTAACAAAAATTTTAACAAGAACAAAAAGACAAAAATTTTTAAATTACCTCAATACGCAGATGCTGTGAAGGAGAGCTCTCAGAAGAAGACATGTTTTTTGGGGCTTGGTGGTCAATGGTGAATCTGTAAGTATAAAGACACTTGTAAGCTACTATACAAAATTATATTCAAAGCTTTGTGGTCTTTAATACTTACATCAGGAAACCGGCTTGATGGCTTGGTGGTCCCTGGTGGATCTGAAAGTATAAAGACAAATTATACTTAGACCCACAAACCCCCCCAAAATAGATAATGTAATAGATTTAAAAACCACCCTGCTCAAATCTTATATCTCAGCAATGTCCAAGCAGGCCAAAAAACAACGTTTTGAGAAACCACCAAAAATGTACCCAAGGCACACCAGTCTGAGCTGGATATCCTAGTTGAATAATATGCGCAAGCTGTAAAACCATTTCGCCCACCCAAAAAAAACAAAAAAACATTGAACAAAATACCCTCAGTTAAAGTTGAAATGCCTAAACACCAGTTCAAAAAATGTATTGACCACATATGTGATTTGAAAAGATCCCTTTAAAAATTACAAAAAGAAAAAAAAACAAAACACGTCTTACAATTTTCCTTCACCTTTTATTTTTAAAAAATAAACCCTCAACCAACTCTGTATTGCATGGTGTGTGTACAGTTTTACATACACCACACTTTAAAATTTACCTTTGTGAAATGATACTACGTACAGTTTGAATACATTTTTTTTTAATAATTTTATTTTTTAAACATCACAATTAGGAGCTACAATGCTCTTTATTTTAAATACAAGTATGGTACATTAACTGTAAATGTTTTCAACAATACAATTTAAAAAAAATGATAAAAAAAAACAAAACACGCAAGACACATACTCACACCGCCATTACACACACACACTGAAACCACATGCTGCACATGCCACACTACTTTATAAATACATCACAGTAAAAAAACACACGCACGCACACAGACGCACGCACACATACGTAGAATGTTAGCCCGCAAGGGCAGGGTCCTCTTCCCTCTGTACCAGTCTGTCATTGTTAGTTTTGTTTACTGTAAGTGATATTTGTATTTTGATGTAACCCCTTCTCATGTACAGCACCATGGAATTAATGGTGCTATATAAATAAATAATAATAATAATAATAGACGCACGCACGCACACAAAAATGGCAGGACTCACACTGGCACGCAGGCCTCTGGCTGGAAGCTGGATGGCAGGCTTCTGGCTGGACGCTGGCAGGCAGGCCTCTGGCTGGACGCTGGCAGGCAGGCCTCTGGCTGGACGCTGGCAGGCAGGCCTCTGGCTGGACGCTGGCAGGCAGGCCTCTGGCTTAGACGCTGGCAAGCAGGCCTCTGGCTTAGACGCTGGCAGGCAGGCCTCTGGCTTAGACGCTGGCAGGCAGGCCTCTGGCTTAGACGCTGGCAGGCAGGCCTCTGGCTTAGACGCTGGCAGGCAGGCCTCCGGCTTAGACGCTGGCAGGCAGGCCTCCGGCTTAGACGCTGGCAGGCAGGCCTCTGGCTTAGACGCTGGCAGGCAGGCCTCTGGCTTAGACGCTGGCAGGCAGGCCTCTGGCTTAGACGCTGGCAGGCAGGCCTCTGGCTTAGACGCTGGCAGGCAGGCCTCTGGCTTAGACGCTGGCAGGCAGGCCACTGGCTTAGACGCTGGCAGGCAGGCCTCTGGCTTAGACGCTGGCAGGCAGGCCTCTGGCTTAGACGCTGGCAGGCAGGCCTCTGGCTTAGACCCTGGCAGGCAGGCCTCTGGCTTAGACCCTGGCAGGCCTCTGGCTTAGACGCTGGCAGGCAGGCCTCTGGCTTAGACGCTGGCAGGCAGGCCCCTGGCTTAGACGCTGGCAGGCAGGCCCCTGGCTTAGACGCTGGCAGGCAGGCCTCTGGCTTAGACGCTGGCAGGCAGGCCTCTGGCTTAGACGCTGGCAGGCAGGCCTCTGGCTTAGACGCTGGCAGGCAGGCCTCTGGCTTAGACCCTGGCAGGCAGGCCTCTGGCTTAGACGCTGGCAGGCAGGCCTCTGGCTTAGACGCTGGCAGGCAGGCCTCTGGCTTAGACGCTGGCAGGCAGGCCTCTGGCTGGACGTTGGCAGGCAGGCCTCTGGCTGGATGCTGGCAGGCAGGCCTCTGGCTGGATGCTGGCAGGCAGGCCTCTGGCTTAGGCGCTAGCAGGCGGGCCTCTGGCTGGACGTTGGCAGGCGGGCCTCTGGCTTAGACGCTGGCAGGCAGGCCTCTGGCTTAGACGCTGGCAGGCAGGCCTCTGGCTGGACGTTGGCAGGCAGGCCTCTGGCTGGATGCTGGCAGGCAGGCCTCTGGCTGGATGCAGGAAGGCAGACCTCTGGCTGGATGCTGGCAGGCGGGCCTCTGGCTTAGACGCGGGCAGGCGGGCCTCTGGCTTAGGCGCCGGCAGGCGGGCCTCTGGCTTAGGCGCCGGCAGGCGGGCCTCTGGCTTAGGCGCCGGCAGGCGGGCCTCTGGCTGGACGTTGGCAGGCAGGCCTCTGGCTGGATGCTGGCAGGCAGGCCTCTGGCTGGATGCAGGAAGGCAGACCTCTGGCTGGATGCTGGCAGGCAGGCCTCTGGCTGGATGCTGGCAGGCAGGCCTCTGGCTTAGGCGCTAGCAGGCGGGCCTCTGGCTGGACGTTGGCAGGCGGGCCTCTGGCTTAGACGCTGGCAGGCGGGCCTCTGGCTTAGACGCTGGCAGGCCTCTGGCTGGATGCTGGCAGGCAGGCCTCTGGCTTAGACGCTGGCAGGCAGGCCTCTGGCTTAGACGCTGGCAGGCAGGCCTCTGGCTGGACGTTGGCAGGCAGGCCTCTGGCTGGATGCTGGCAGGCAGGCCTCTGGCTGGATGCAGGAAGGCAGACCTCTGGCTGGATGCTGGCAGGCGGGCCTCTGGCTTAGACGCGGGCAGGCGGGCCTCTGGCTTAGGCGCCGGCAGGCGGGCCTCTGGCTTAGGCGCCGGCAGGCGGGCCTCTGGCTTAGGCGCCGGCAGGCGGGCCTCTGGCTTAGGCGCCGGCAGGCGGGCCTCTGGCTTAGGTGCCGGCAGGCGGGCCTCTGGCTTAGGCGCCGGCAGGCGGGCCTCTGGCTGGACGTTGGCAGGCAGGCCTCTGGCTGGATGCTGGCAGGCAGGCCTCTGGCTGGATGCAGGAAGGCAGACCTCTGGCTGGATGCTGGCAGGCAGGCCTCTGGCTTAGACGCTAGCAGGCGGGCCTCTGGCTGGACGTTGGCAGGCAGGCCTCTGGCTGGATGCTGGCAGGCAGGCCTCTGGCTGGATGCAGGAAGGCAGACCTCTGGCTGGATGCTGGCAGGCAGGCCTCTGGCTGGATGCTGGCAGGCAGGCCTCTGGCTTAGGCGCTAGCAGGCGGGCCTCTGGCTGGACGTTGGCAGGCGGGCCTCTGGCTTAGACGCTGGCAGGCGGGCCTCTGGCTTAGACGCTGGCAGGCCTCTGGCTGGATGCTGGCAGGCAGGCCTCTGGCTTAGACGCTGGCAGGCAGGCCTCTGGCTTAGACGCTGGCAGGCAGGCCTCTGGCTTAGACGCTGGCAGGCAGGCCTCTGGCTGGACGTTGGCAGGCAGGCCTCTGGCTGGATGCTGGCAGGCAGGCCTCTGGCTGGATGCAGGAAGGCAGACCTCTGGCTGGATGCTGGCAGGCGGGCCTCTGGCTTAGACGCGGGCAGGCGGGCCTCTGGCTTAGGCGCCGGCAGGCGGGCCTCTGGCTTAGGCGCCGGCAGGCGGGCCTCTGGCTTAGGCGCCGGCAGGCGGGCCTCTGGCTTAGGCGCCGGCAGGCGGGCCTCTGGCTTAGGCGCCGGCAGGCGGGCCTCTGGCTTAGGCGCCGGCAGGCGGGCCTCTGGCTGGACGTTGGCAGGCAGGCCTCTGGCTGGATGCTGGCAGGCAGGCCTCTGGCTGGATGCAGGAAGGCAGACCTCTGGCTGGATGCTGGCAGGCAGGCCTCTGGCTTAGACCCTAGCAGGCGGGCCTCTGGCTGGACGTTGGCAGGCGGGCCTCTGGCTGGACGTTGGCAGGCGGGCCTCTGGCTGGACGTTGGCAGGCGGGCCTCTGGCTGGACGTTGGCAGGCGGGCCTCTGGCTTAGACGCTGGCAGGCGGGCCTCTGGCTTAGACGCTGGCAGGCCTATGGCTGGATGCTGGCAGGCAGGCCTCTGGCTTAGGCGCCGGCAGGCGGGCCTCTGGCTTAGGCGCCGGCAGGCGGGCCTCTGGCTTAGGCGCCGGCAGCCGGGCCTCGGGCTTAGGCGCCGGCAGCCGGGCCTCGGGCTTAGGCGCCGGCAGCCGGGCCTCGGGCTTAGGCGCCGGCAGCCGGGCCTCTGGCTTAGGCGCCGGCAGCCGGGCCTCTGGCTTAGGCGCCGGCAGGCGGGCCTGTGGCTTAGGCGCCGGCAGGCGGGCCTCTGGCTTAGGCGCCGGCAGGCGGGCCTCGGGCTTAGGCGCCGGCAGGCGGGCCTCGGGCTTAGGCGCCGGCAGGCGGGCCTCGGGCTTAGGCGCTGGCAGGCGGGCCTCGGGCTTAGGCGCTGGCAGGCGGGCCTCTGGCTTAGGCGCTGGCAGGCGGGCCTCTGGCTTAGGAGCTGGCAGGCGGGCCTCTGGCTTAGGCGCTGGCAGGCGGGCCTCTGGCTTAGGCGCTGGCAGGCGGGCCTCTGGCTTAGGCGCTGGCAGGCGGGCCTCTGGCTTAGGCGCTGGCAGGCGGGCCTCTGGCTTAGGCGCTGGCAGGCGGGCCTCTGGCTTAGGCGCTGGCAGGCGGGCCCGGGCCTCTGGCTTAGACGCTGGCAGGCAGGCCTCTGGCTGGATGCTGGCAGGCGGGCCTCTGGCTTAGACGCTGGCAGGCCTCTGGCTGGACCCTGGCAGGCAGGCCTCTGGCTGGACGCTGGCAGGCCGGCCTCTGGCTTAGACGCTGGCAGGCAGGCCTCTGGCTTAGGCGATGGAAGGCAGGCCTCTGGCTTAGACGATGGAAGGCAGGCCTCTGGCTTAGACGATGGAAGGCAGGCCTCTGGCTTAGACGATGGAAGGCAGGCCTCTGGCTTAGACGATGGAAGGCAGGCCTCTTGCTTAGACGATGGAAGGCAGGCCTCTGGCTTAGACGATGGAAGGCAGGCCTCTGGCTTAGACGTTGGCAGGCAGGCCTCTGGCTTAGACGTTGGCAGGCCGGCCTCTGACTGGACGCTGGCAGGCCGGCCTTTAGCTGGACGCTGGCAGGCCGGCCTCTGGCTTAGACGATGGAAGGCAGGCCTCTGGCTTAGACGATGGAAGGCAGGCCTCTGGCTTAGACGATGGAAGGCAGGCCTCTGGCTTAGACGATGGAAGGCAGGCCTCTGGCTTAGACGATGGAAGGCAGGCCTCTGGCTTAGACGATGGAAGGCAGGCCTCTGGCTTAGACATTGGCAGGCAGGCCTCTGGCTTAGACGTTGGCAGGCCGGCCTCTGACTGGACGCTGGCAGGCCGGCCTTTGGCTGGACGCTGGCAGGCCAGCCTCTGGCTGGATGCTGGCAGGCCGGCCTCTGGCTGGACGCTGGATGGCAGGCCTCTGGCTGGACGCTAGCTGGCAGGCCTCTGGCTGGGCGCTGGCTGGCAGGCAGGCCTCTGGCTGGACGCTGGCAGGCAGGCCTCTGACTGGACGGCCTCTGGCTGGACGCTGGCTGGCAGGCCTCTGGCTGGAACTGGCAGGTTTCTGTCTTGCTAGTTGTTAGGCAGGTGTCTTGCTGGCACATTGAGGAGTGAAGCCACAGGCCACATTTTTATAGATTTGGGGCTGTCAGGCCAATTGGCTACAAAATACTCATTTGGAGCAGCTCAGTGTAAAAAGATGTATTCCAGAGCTGGATTCCGTCATACGACGTGTCACGACGGATCCTGCGTCCGTAGGCTTCCATTCTAGCCAACGACGTATGCCGCAGGAGGGTATGTGCACACGTAGAAAGGTCCACTGCGGACTTTTCCGCAGCGGATTTGATAAATCCGCAGGGCAAAAACAGAGCGTTTTTCCTGCGGATTTACTGCAGTTTTTGTGCGGTTTTACACCTGCGGTTTTCTATTATGGAGCAGGTGTAAAACCGCTGCGGAATCCGCACAAAGAATTGACATGCTGCGGAAAATAAACCGCTGCGTTTCCGCGCGTTTTTTTCCGCAGCATGTGCACTACGGATTGCGTTTCCCATAGGTTTACATTGTACTGTAAACCCATGGGAAACCGCTGCGGACCCGCAGCTGCGGAAACGCTGCGGATCCGCAGCAAAATCCGCATCGTGTGCACATGGCCTCATTGCAAGTTTTTCCAGCGCAGACAAAAACCGTTTCATTGTATGTTTTTTCCAGACGACGTGTCGCCAAATTCCGACGGATCCAGTGCACGACGGACGAAACGTGTGGCCATACGTCGCTAATACAAGTCTATGGAAAAAAACGGGCAAATTTGCTGGATGCATTTTTTCACAAAACGACGCATTGTGACGGGGAAGGCTTCTTTCACACTTGCGTCGGTACGGGTCCGTCACTAAGCGTCGGCCCGACGTACGTTGTGAAATTGTGGCATGACGTGGGCAGCGGATGCAGCTTTTCAACGCATCCGCTGCCTATTCTAAAGTCCCGGGGAGGAGGGGGCGGAGATCCGGCAGCACATGCGCGGTAGGAAATGGCGGACACGACGGACGAAAAAAGTTCCCTTGAACGTTTTTTCGTGCCGACGGTCTGCAAAAACACGACGCATCCAGTGCACGACGGACGTGACGTATGGCCATAAGTCGCGATCCGTCGGCAATACAAGTCTATGGGCAAAAAACGCATCCTGCGGGCACATTTGCAGGATCCGTTTTTTGACCAAAACGATGGATTGAGACGGATACAAAAAACGCAAGTGTGAAAGTAGCCGAATGCACGACGAAAGTGTGAAAGAGGCCTTACACTCCCCTCACGTCTTGTGACCTACAGGTACACAAAGATATTACATAGTCACCATGTGACAAGTGGGCCTGTGCACCTTCAAATGCCAGGGCTGAATTTTAGTCCCAGTCCGGCCCTGATTGATGGTATACATAAATTAATAGATGCTACTGTGCAGGCGGCGCCATCTTGCTAGAAAAAAAAATAAGTTGCCTCCTCCAAGATGGCGCCGCCTGCACAGTACCATCTAGAACAGATTGCCGATAGCTGCTACTGCGCAGGCGGAGGCATCTTCAGGCTGTTTTTATTATTATTATTATTTGTATACTGCCTGACCGATGTGCGGTCCCCACCTGACACTCCGGGAGAGCCTGCAGCGGCGACCGGTCAGTCAGCGCACAGGAGTGAGCAGAGTAACAATGGCAGGAAACACGCAGCGACATCTGCTGAGACATGACCCAAGACGGCCTCCGTGCAGAGGAAGCCGCAAAGTATTGTGGGAGTTGTAGTTTTTGTCCTGTGCTGAAATCCCCGGCATGGCAGCTCCTGTATATACACATATATATAGACATGAGGCGGAATCCTAGGGTGAGCCGGGCTCGGGGTGTATAGGTGGGTGGCAAGTACTGCTAGTGTCTGTGTATAATGTGCCTGATAGAGGACATTTCCAGTCCTTTCCATAACTGGCAGCACTGGGGCTTTCTCTCCAGTGACACTATTCCGTTTGTATGGTGGCATAGGAGCCAGGATGTGCAGCACTTACCCCAGCACATACCAGGCCTCCATTGTCTCCTTACACGGGTGTCCTCTGCATAGTGGCCTTGTCCAGGTACTGTATAGCCTTCCCCTAGTGATGAGCATACGGGGCAGTGTGCAGTACCTGGCCACGGCCACTGTTCTGCTGGTGGAGCTGTGCCTCTCCATCTGGCACTGTGGTTAGCGAGGGTGCTGCGCCAATCAGGCACTGATGACCTATCCTAAGGGCAGAGTCAGCCGCTGTATAAATGGGAGCGAGACTGGCCGCCGGCTCTCCCGCCCTGAGCGTGACGGCAGCATGGAAATACATGATGCTGTCGCGCTCGGGTCAGCGTACCCGCCGGCCAGTCCGTGCTCTGATCTCGCTCCTTATACGGCCATATGACTCTGCCATTAGGATAGGCCACCAATCGAAAGGTCCAACCCCTTCAAAAGGAATGTGTCAAAAATATAGAATTTTTTTTCTACAATTGAAAAACAGTATTAATATAATTTAATTAATAAAAAAATTAATATAGCTTAAAAAAGCTATAAAATATTAAAAAAAGATTTTTTTATATTTGTCTCTGACACTCGCACAAAATGAAAATGGCAGCCCACAGCAACCCAGAAATCAAATGTCAGTTAATTTTATACACTTATAAGTAAACTTTAACAAAAATTCCAAACATTAAAAAAAAATATGGTACAAATTCCCTTTAAAGGGGTGTTGAGGTTTTTTTCAGGCATATTCCAATAATAATTATCTCTGGGTAGATTCACATTGAGTTTTTTCAAAACCTGAAGCAGTAATAATAATAATAATAAAAAAAAATGCTCAGAAAGCTGGAAATGTAATTCCCCTGACTCATACTCCTGTGCACCGCCCGCCTTCGTTGTTTTCCAGTCGGTCTCCTGCGAGTGACCGGCCGGCAGCTCCAGTATTTCATGGAGCAGTATGGAGGTCACTCTTCAGTTCAAGTCTGTGAGGGCCTCGTTTTCTGGCTCTCCTAGAGTGGCATTGTGAGCTTGTGACGTAGCTTCTAACTTCCGAACTATCAGAAGATGATGTCGCATGACCAGTGCGGTGCTGAAAAACAAGGAAGATGCTGGAGGGCGAATATAAGATTGGGGGGCAGGGGGCTTACATTTAAAGCGCCACTCCAGCTCTGGAAAAAACAACAATGCTGGAGTGGTGCTTGAACTGCTGAACAGCAAAGTGGTTTATGCAATAGGAAGAGTCTCTCAAGTGAATCTAATCCAAAAGACTCCTCTAAAATACTCCATGTGCAGATACCCTAATTTCCCTGTGTCACCGCTTTTGTGGTCTTGGCCATGACGTGCCAACCCCGTTGCCATCATCAATGAGGCCCATGACTGACCTGCAGTGGTCACACGTGTGGGTGTACGCAGAGACCACCAGAGCAGTGGTTCCGGAGGGGCAGGGGAATTAACAAGTGCGTTTCTTATTTAATTACTTTAATGCATTCCCTACTTTGTTCCCGCTTTAAAAAAGAAAACTTGGACAATCCCTTTAATTCTTATTGAAATTTGTTTCTAGGAAAACTCGGCGACAACCAACATGGCCGTCAATTCAGCTTCTAGGCAATGTGTCTCCCATCTTCTCATTACTGCTGAATGACCTAAGATGTTGTTACTAAACAGCATTTTATCTTAATTCCAGGAAGAATAGACTTATCTATATGTTGACTTTTGAATTTATGTGTTTCTTACTTGCTGGTCAAGAGTATGAAATGTTGACTCTTCTTGTAGGTTAAATTGATAATTCTAAATGGATGAATGGCAATATGTGCATCTTATATCTGCTCCTACAAGTTATTGTTAGCTATCTTTGCAAGACTGTGATACAGGGTCATTGAACAATGATGTTTGCTGATATGTAGATTACATATTGTCCAATCCAGCTAGTTTGTTGACTTGCAAAACAGAGGAAGAAAAACTGTTCAAATAGATTACATAATCAAACAATGGTAGTTGATCTTGTCACCATTCTTCCCTTTTACCTGTGAATGCTGGCTTGAAGGACATCTGTTAACGGTGAAAAGCATTTACCGTATGTCCCTGTAACATCAAACAGAGGACATCCAGTCCAGAGAACCAGAGACTCTTTACATCATGGGTCCATCGTGAAGGACACAGATTTGGCTTTCCACAGGATGCCAGCTTAAGGGACCACGGCCCCGGCTGAAAACCATACAGATCTGCTCCATTGATCATTGCTGGTTCTTGGATACGTTTGGGGCAGTCAGGATTGGGACCCACCGGTCACCTGAGCCCCATGGATACATTTGGGAAAGCCAGGAATGGGACCCACTGGTCACCTGGCTCCATGGAGATGTTTGGAAATGCCAGATTGTGACCCTCCAGTCAACTGACCTTGTACTTTAATGGACTTCCTAAGCTTTTCGATACCTCCTCTCTGCGTGCCCCAAGTGAGGTAGTCGAATGTGAAAGCACTGAAGTCACAGCTGCTCTTTTCCTGGCATGTGAACGGAAGGGTGACACTCTGTAATTTTGCACCATCTTGGGTATTTTGTTGGGACTGTGCCTACGTGTTATTTACCTGTTTTGTGGTTCAATAAAGTATTGCCACACTGTTTAACCCTTATCCTGTATTGTCTAAGTAGCGTTACGCCCACGTTAAAAGGAGAGCGGGTGTTAGGTGGGAAGATCCCTGGTCCATGGGGTTTTGGTTAGGGGACCAGGGCACCTGCTGACCCCCGTGCCTCCACAAGATGTGCTACATCCCCTGAATTCATCCTTGCTGGGAAACTGGAGATGTTTGCCATACAGCTCATTGAGAGGTTGGATACAGTATGGTTATGTTATAGGGAACCTGTCAGCCGGCTCATGGCGCCCAAACCACAGGCAGCGTGAATCGGATCCTGATGGCATGAGTGCAGCCAGGTATACTTGTCTTTGTGGGGGTATGTATACACGTTCCGTATTTGCCACAGAAAAATCTGCATATACTGATGTGTTGGCAGGAAAAATGGCGCATAAAATACATGCATTTTTATGTGGTTTTGATGTGTTTTTGACAAGGTTTTTGCATGCCTTTTTGATGTGTTTTTCTCATTCATTTGAACGCAGCAAAAACACTGAATAACTTTCCAGTGTTTCAGAGACAATATAGTTATTGACTTTGCTCACGTCCAGGATCTCAGGATCTGCAGCAGAAAATCCTGATGAAAATCCTGATTTGTTGGCAGAAAACTCTCAAAAATCCATACATTTTTGCTGCTTTTTTTTTTCTACATTAGTTTCTGTTACAGATTTTTCCCCACTCATTAGTATGGGAGAAATCTGCAGCATAAACTCTCCAAGACTTGACCTGCTGCAGATTTAAATCTTCAAGGAAAAAGTAAGCAATATGTGCATGAGACTTCACTTTGCTAGTGCTGGGAAATCTTCAGGTTTTGTAACATAACTGCTCAGAAATAAAGCAACAAAAATGCAACATATGCACAGACCCATAATGTACCGTAGTTAGAAGATCTGCTACTGAAGGTGATTGACAGGTTCTAGACACAAGTGAGAGACCTGTGTGAGAGACCTGTCAATCACCAAGTTGTTGGCTTAGAGCTCAGGACTAGTCTCCTCTCTGGTTTTGGTTCCCGGCCAGACATTCGAAGTATGTAGACTCTCTCGTGTTTTAGAGAATAGCTGCCTTGCTCTGATTCATGGTGCCCGTGATTTGGGAACTAAGAATCAGCTGACAGGTTCCCTTTATCACAGAGTTTTAGGCCTCCCTGTATGTTAGATGGAGGCAGTGATGGATGCCTAACAGTAACATCAGACGTCTGTAGGCTTCCATATAAATGCGTATGGTTTGGAATGGATACAGTTTCTATGGGATCCTGTGGGATGGAGAGGTGCTGTCTGCTACACTATTTTGCTTGACATGCTCTGGAGAGGGCAAGAAGCGTGCGCAAAATAGCGTGTGGTAAAGTATAAAGGGTGGTAGCGCTCACCTGAAGGTAATATGTGCAGGCACAACTATAAAAGTGGTGAAAGCTGCTTCTGCTTGCCCGTGGCTGGAGGAAAATAGTTCTTCCAAAATGGCTCCAAGAAGCCTTTAGGGTCTTTTCTCATACTTCTTGGAGCCATTTTATCTTATTTAAAGCCCCCAAGTGTTGTACCCTGCACACTTGTTTTTTATACCTTGAGAAAGGTGCCGGTTTGACAGAGAAACGCTTTGGTAATAAACACTGATTCGGAATCCCAAGGCTCTTCATTCCGACAGCACAGCAGCCCACCTGAACTTGACAGTTTCTGTTTTTGTCATTACGCTATTTTTCTTGCTGTGGTTTGGTCAGAAGGACATCTTAACGTGCCTCCCTCTGGCATTACATCCCTATGGACGAGTTAGGGTGTACGTTGGGTGCTTTCCCCAAATGTAAGACAAATCGGTGGTTTGAATAGAGACAGTCTTTTAGATTCTCTGGTCATTTTTTGTTCTTTGCTTCCTTACCTGTCCATGGAGCTTCATGATCTGTGTGTTTCCCTTCACAGTGAGCCGTGCAGAACCTAGCATTATCTTCCTGATACAGTACCCGATACGTCACCTCGTGGAGATAACATGGCTTTCTTTTGTCAGAAGGACAGCTACGCCACAGAGGTAAGTGTGTGATGACTCTTTCCCCCTCCTAGACCGCCAGTTGGCTTTATCACCTATACTTTGGGAGTGGTTGACAACCCAACGTCCGTGAAGACTTCTCATGTAGTAAAATGAATGGGGTGAACGCCACCTTATGTGGCCCCTTGTTTATCTTCAGATCAGTGTATTTATTATGTTCAGGGGCCACTAATCCAGTCCAGCTCAGTTGCGAGTGAAAAAGTCATAGATAAACTTGTCGTTGTGAAAAAGCGGTTACACTTTAAGGTGAACCTGTCACCAGGGTTGGCCCATCTTCTTACGATCCCCGTCCTCCTGCTTGCTTCGTGTGGATGACGCGTCCCTTCATCATCCACACAGTCACCCCGGCACTGTGCTCCTGCGCAGGTGTACTTATCAGTCCTGTTAAGGGCAGAGCACAGTACTGCAGTGCGCATGCGCCGGGGCTCTTTGACCTTTTCCTTCACCTGTGCACTGTAGTACTTTGCTCTGCCCTCAACAGGGCTGATAAGTACGCCTGCTCAGGAGCGCCGATGCCAGGGAGCCTGTGTGGATGATGCAGGGATGTGTCAGCCATACGATGCAAGCAGGAGTGCGGCATCGTAAGAAGATGGGAGGCACCGGACCAAGAAGAGCGACACCCATCAGACCGGACTGCCCCGCAGGTGAGTATAATAAAAGTTATTTTTCTTCTCTTGTAGGTCGGGTTGGGGGCAGATATACAGCATTTTAGAATTCTGTATATCAGCCCTGAAAGGTGGTGGCCATATCTCTTATCGGCCAAACCTGGTGACAGGTTCCCTTTAAGTGCTGTGTTGCCCCTAGCAAGGTAACCTAGAGAAAGGTTACCTTTAGGGCTTGTTCACACCATCCTTTTTTTTGTGCGGATTTTTCAGGTCCTGATTTGGAAATCCCGCAGTGCTAAACCGCGGTGGATTTCCCTGCGTTTTTTTGTGCGGTTTCTCCTGCAGATTCCACTGCGGTTTTCCAACTGCACTTTCCTATTGGTGCAGGTGGAAAACAGTTGCGGAATCCGCAGAAAGAAGTGACATGCTACTTCTTTTTTTCCGCAGAAAATCAGCGCGGATTTTCCAGCGGAAAAAAGGAACGTGAGAACAGCGGATTTGGTTTTCCATAGGGTAACATTGTACTGTACCCTGCATGGAAAACGTCTGCGGATCCGCAGCTGCAAATCCGCTGCGGATCCGCAGCAAAAACCGCAGCGTGTGAACATAGCCTTAAAGCGAGACCATCAGCAAGTGTATGCTGCCCTCTGAGGGCTGCATTAAGTATGGATAGAGACTTGGCTTGTAATATTGGTTTGATGGACAAATGGCTGTAATTTTGATGATAAACACAGTTTTATTTGCCTAAGCTCTGCTAGTCCTCTCAATGATTAAGTATGATGTCCTTGTTATGAACTCTGGCATACCCTGCCACCTATCACTGACGGACAGCTCTTTTTCTTATGCAAAGTATGTGCAGAAAGCTGTCAATATCTATTGGGGAGAGGCAGGACAGTGGTCATTATTGAGAAGAGTAGCAGAGATACAGCATATAAGATGGTGATATTAGCAAAACTGTAGCAATCGGCCAAGTTAGTGGCTTAACACTGAAATCATGGTCTCTGTCCTTATTTTATGCTGCGCTCAGATGGGGAAGTATAAATCTAGTGACAGATTCCCTTTAACTCTCCATACCTTTGTATGGATAGCTAGTTACATCAGTTAATATTTTAATATTATTTTAATATTATCCTGGTGCATTGGTCGTAGCCCTGAATCAAGCTCCTCCATGAGTATAACCAGCAGTACTGAGTATAGGATTTCTTTTGTGCCATTATGACTTATTTAGGGCTTTGTGAAACATTTCTTTTTGTTTGTAAGCTGCTGACAGAAGTGATATCATGCAGTCCTGCTCAATTGAAGGCAGATAATGGAGGGAAGAAGGAGACGCTGTCTGGATTCAACGTCATATTGAAGGACACTGTTCTGTTCCCTGAAGGCGGAGGACAGGTAACAATAAATTATCACACACCAAGGAAGGATATCACTACATACAAGGGTTACGTGACCTGGAACATGACCTAATCTAGAGAACCTTGTTGGGCAATCTTTGTCCATAATGCAACCATTCCTTCTCAAAGTTAGGTGCTTCCTAGATTAATTGCTGAGGGTCCGTCTGGTCATACAGGCACTTGAATATTTGGCTTATTATGTAGTACACTAGATGGTGGCCCGATTCTAACGCATTGGGTATTCTAGAATATGCATGTCCACATAGTATATTGCCCAGTCACGTAGTATATTGCCCAGTCACGTAGTATATTGCCCAGTCACGTAGTATAATGCTCCATGCAGTTATGGCCCCATAGATGCCCCATATAATGCTCCATGCAGTTATGGCCCCATAGATACCCCATATAATGCTCCATGCAGTTATGGCACCATAGATGCTCCATATAATGCTCCATGCAGTTATGGCCCCATAGATGCCCCATATAATGCCCCATATATTGCTCCATGCAGTTATGGCCCCATAGATACCCCATATAATGCTCCATGCAGTTATGGCACCATAGATGCTCCATATAATGCTCCATGCAGTTATGGCCCCATAGATGCCCCATATAATGCCCCATATAATGCTCCATGCAGTTCTTTATGGCCCCATAGATGCCCCATATAATGCTCCATGCAGTTATGGCCCCATAGATGCCCCATATAATGCTCCATGCAGTTCTTTATGGCCCCATAGATGCCCCATATAATGCTCCATGCAGTTCATTATGGCCCCATAGATGCCCCATATATTGCTCCATGCAGTTATGGCCCCATAGATGCCCCATATAATGCTCCATGCAGTTATGGCCACATAGATGCCCCATATAATGCTCCATGCTCTTATGGCCCCATAGATGCCCCATATAATGCTCCATGCTCTTATGGCCCCATAGATGCCCCATATAATGCTCCATGTAGTTCTTTATGGCTCCATACAGCATTGTGCCACATGAAATGCTGCTGCTGCAATAAAAAAAAAAAAATCTCGTCGCTGCTCCTCAGCGTCCCGTCTCTCCGCACTGACTGTTCAGGCAGAGGGCGGCGCGCACACTAATACGTCATCGCGCCCTCTGACCTGCACAGTCACTGCAAGAGGACGGGAAGACGGAACGGTGCCCGGCGGATGGAACGCGGACAGGTGAATATGAAATACTCACCTGCTCCTGACGCTGTCCCTGCCTGTCCCATGGTACCGCAGCTTCTTCGCGCCTGCGCGAGAAGGACCTGCCATGACGTCACGGTCACATGACCCTGACGTCATGGCAGGTCCTTCTCGCGCAGGGCCTGTGATGACGTAGCGGTCACATGACCGTGACGTCATGGCAGGTCCTTCGTGCATACCATCCTTGCCACCGAAACCTGCCGGCGGAAGGTGAGTATATAATGATTTTTTATTTTTTTTATTATTTTTAACATTAGATGTTTTTACTATTGACGCTGCATAGGCAGCCTCAATAGTAAAAACTTGGTCACACAGGGTTAATAGCGGCGGTAACGGAGTGAGTTACCCGCGGCATAACGCGGTCCGTTACCGCTGGCATTAACCCTGTGTGAGCGGTGACTGCGGGGAGTAGGGAGCGGGCGCCGGGCACTGACTGCAGGGGAGTAGGGAGGGACTAATCGGACTGTGGCCGTCGCTGATTGGTCGCGGCAGCCATGACAGGCAGCTGGCGAGACCAATCAGCGACTTGGATTCCATGACAGACAGAGGCCGCGACCAATGAATATCCATGACAGACAGAAGGACAGACAGAAAGAAAGACGGAAGTACCCCTTAGACAATTATATAGTAGATGTGTGGGGTCCACTAGAATGGGAACTAAAATGTCCTACAATTGGGGAATAAAATATTGGGCCATTTTGTGGATGCTATATAATTTATACATTCTAGATTAAAATGGTCAGTTTGGTAACACGTACCCTACAAGGCCCCCTTACAGCTATCTCTCCTGACTCCTTCATATACAAGAACGTTCGGCTTGTCCGCGCTCTCCTCATTTCTTTGTGAGATACCAGAGTCCTCTGACAATAGCTTCAGGGCGTACCAAAGGATCGGCCATTGAAGTTCAACAGGTCAGATCCTTCTCTCCCCAGAGATCGTCTTTCAGGGCAGAGTCGGTAGGGCCCTCATACAGATGATCCGGTGATCCTGATATTATCGACGCGTTCAGCTGACTTTAATCTGTGTATGGGGGGCTTTGAGCTGCATTGTGGGTATGTGTTTGCTATATGTGTAGCTTATTTTCTCATACTCTTCTCCTTTTTCTACCAGCCTGATGACCGAGGATTCATTGGAGAGGTCCAAGTGCTTCATGTCACCCGACAAGGCCCAGAAGCTGTACATTTTGTATTGTCTGCTTTGGAGCCAGGTTCAGAAGTATTAGTGAGGATAGACTGGAGCCGCAGATTCGACCACATGCAGCAACACTCAGGTGGGCTTCTAGTTCATCTATTAGCATTCTACAGGTATTGGGTTTAGTCTTTAGCCATTGATCAGCAGATATATGTATGAAAGGCTCAGTATTACTCTGGAGGCTTTCACCGGAATAATCATCTCCTATTCCATCATTCATCAATCTGCAACATGCTGTTATTTTATCATCAGGCAGTGAGCGGATGGGGGGAGTTTGTGCTAATAAAGTATTTTATTGGATTGTCCTCAATATAGTAAGATATACCCTATTGGGACATTAGATAACTTACTTATCACTGAGGTCCAACCGCTGGGACTCGAAGAACAGGGCTTGGAATCTGGGAACTTGGTTCTGCATATGTTCTATATCTGCTCCATTCTTTGTCTATGGGACTGCTGGAAATGGCAGTGTTTTAAAAACTTTACTTTCTCCAGCACTCCCATGGACAATAAATAATCTGAGTATGAACATGAGCACCACGCTCCATTCAAGATGGTGATCCCTAGAGTTCCCAGCGGCTGAATCCCCAATGCTCAGTAAGTCATCTCTCATAGATAGGTGGTAAGTTACATTCTTGGGAATAACCCTTTCATTTAGCGTCACACGTTGTTTTTGGACACAGTGGCATTTTTAATTTCCTGGTGGTCTTCCTCTGAAGCTCCTCAGCAGACTGAAGGCTGTTGTAAACCTGTCTTCTTGTATCTGCTAATGACAGTCCCCTTTTGAGAAGGATTTTCTTAACGTTACACCTTTCGTGCACAGCACTGTATCACAATGTTACTATGCTCTTCAACCCAAGCCATGCAGTTACCTTCTTGTATTTTGTAATGTCTGCTTCTCCAGGCCAACACCTCATCACAGCCATCGCAGACTCCCTTTATGGGTTTAAGACCACTTCATGGTAAGGAAGACATTTCTCTTATTATATTTATTTCACTTCTTGCATTTCTGACGTTAAATCTTTCACTTCTATGCAATTTTTACCAACGTCTGCTAAGTGTAGAGGGCTGTGTACATCGGCCTACTCAGTTGGCTCCAATGAAAAGGCACACTAACCTACTGATCGGCTGAGGTATGGATGGATACTGCTCCACAAGGGTTAGAGCACATTCAGCAGATTTGTTGCAGACATTTCTGTGACAAAATCCATTCTACACATTGGAATTGAATTGTTTCTGCAGCAAGTGCAGGGATTTCTGCAGGCCCCATTCAAAAGCTGGAGATTGGCACAGAAGTGTCTGAAACAAGTCTGCCATGTGTGAAAATACATTTCACCCACTAGCTGAAACATTCGTTTAAGCGCCCCACCACCCTGGCACTGGAAAGTGACCATATCCTTCTCATGGATAGTCACCCTTCCTGGTGCCCTCCAGCTGTCTCGCCATGCCTTTTTTGCTCAGGTCAACTCTCCGTTCTTTCTGCTTCTATGGTGGCCACTGTGCTGTAGGCATGCTTTAGACTTACCACTGTGCTCCCCATGAAACTGTAGCAGCCATCAGTAAAGCTGGAGGAACCGGAAGAGGAAGCAGAAGAAGGCACCAGGTAGGTTCCATCCAAAGGTGGAAGGACACTTCAAGTAGATGGAGGCGTTGCCGAGACCCATAATTCAATGGCTCAGGTGGCTGTGTTGGGAATACACATGTTTCCTACCTTTAAACCTTTATAGAGAAGTCAACAAAACGTCTGTATTTAATGCGGTTGTCTCAGATAAGAAAAATATCTGTTTTTATTTAATTTAAGCATAAAATATTATTTTTGCTTATGGACTGATTGTGTAATTACAAGAGGTGTGTAGGCTTATCACAAAAGTCTGCAGTCAGTTTATGAGACTGCAGATTTGGATATCCGCACCATGCACACTGTCAGGATCATCAGGTGCTGCCGACAAGGCCGAGCTGTCATGTTACTGCAAGTATGCTATTTGCATACTTCCAGCCACATTCCGACTAGACGTAAATTGAGCAAGGCCGGTATATGTCTAGTTGGAGTGTGGCTGGGAGTATTCAAATTGCATACTTACGGTTACATGACTATGCTATCTCATCGCTGGTACCGGAAAATCTTCACAGCACATTCTGCGTGCGACGTGAAGATTTACACATGTCTGCAGTCACATACTGTAGCGTGACTGCAGACCTTCTTGATAAACCTGGACCGCCTTTTTATGTAAAGAAGCGACTGCTATACGATACACATGCAATGGGCAAGACTGACGCTGTTTGAAAAAAAAAAAACACACACCCTTTTTTAAATCTTGGCCAACCCTTTAAATGTGTATCTGACTCATGATAGAGGCACATCAAAGCATAGGTATCTAGGCAAGCAAAAGTGATGGGCAATACTAGTTCTATAAACCAAAGCTTCACCCTATTTTTGCAGCTGGGTTGTTGGCCTTGGTTCAGTTCTTTCATGCTAATGACCTTAGTGATGGCACAGGGAGTGGAATAGTCACCCGATCTCTATGGCATAAATGTGCCTTTGAGCACAAGAGCCACGCTTGTTAAATTGGGGTTAATTTACCAATATTTCCTCAAATGACAGGGAGCTGGGACGACAGCGCAGTTCTATTGAACTGGACACGCCAACCATGACAAACCAACAGGTTGAAGCTGTAGAACTTCTGGTAAACCAAAAGATCCGCCAGCGCGTGCCCGTCGTTGTGAGAGTGATTACTACTGACGATGATGAATTTAACCAAGTAAGCGTGCAGATCCAGCCACATGCTGAATATGTGGGACTTCATCTATAATATACTCTCATGTGATGGGGACTTTGATTCATATTCATTTATAGAAATGTATCTGTACTTCTGTCTTGCTCCTCCTTAGGTCAGAAGTCGAGGTTTACCTGATGACCATGCTGGACCGGTGAGAATAATCGACATGGAAGGCATTGATGCTAATATGTGCTGTGGGACCCATGTAGCTAATCTGAGTGATCTCCAGGTAAGAGGAATTAATGTACAGGACATCCGTGAGACAGGGCATCATGTAGCCGCCTCCATAGATGAGGCTACTCTTATGTACTTGTTGTTATTACACCCTTGCTGCATCTTCTAGAACAGTGGTTCTTAGCGCTTCTAAGCCTAGTACCCGCTAGTTGAAGAGATTACAATCACTTACCAGCTAAACTATGATCCCTTGTATATTTAATGAAGTTGAAGTTAAAAATCCTCTTTATTCTCAAGAACAGAAGGGCTTATTCATTTTAGCGTTTACAGCTGGTTTAACAGGTTACCGATCACCCTGTTGTCCTAGAGCGACCGGTTACCTAGGCAAGAAATGCACGCCGCTTGCTGGTTTTAAGGTTTAGAGCCTGCAACGCCCACTCTGAAGTTGGCCAGATCCAACCAGCCTAAGTCCCTCTGCGCTTCTCCCATGCTGCAGAGGCAAAAGCTTCCTCTACTAACAGCATGGGAGAGTGCTCCGTTCAGAACAGCAGTGTAACCATGCTGCTGGTTTGAATTGTCTTTGTTTAGGAGTGCACCGCCACTGCAAACAGAAAGCTGGGCCGTAGCAGCGGTGCACTTGTGAATAATGTAGATGAGACAACCACTTTAAAGGGAACAGGCTTGTCCCCAAAAGCTAATAACTGCAGATATGATGTTAATCTGGAGGTTTATAGTGTTCTAAAGCCGTGTTATCATATCACTGAAAACCCGGCTTCCCGGAGGAACTAAATTTTAGTCAGCCTCCCTCTTTCAGTCATAGAGGCATGGCCGGCACGGCTTAAGTCACTTCTTGGTGCATAGTGAGCGGCGGCTGTAACCATGTTCCAGCACTGACTGACAACCGACTCTGTACTGATGTACTGTAGAGCCGGCTGTCAGTACCAGGGCATGATTGCAGCCACCACTCCCTTTATACTGAGCGGTGACAGAAGCCGCGCCTCTATGACTGAAAGCTGGAGGCTGAAAAAGTTAATTTCCTCTCAGAAGTAGGGATTTCAGTGCAGCGGCTGCACAGTTCACAAACCGCTCCTGCCAGGGGTTCAGCTCCCTCTGCTCAATCATGTAGACACAGCGGTGGCTTCTTTTCCTCTGCTCTGTCGATAGTGCGTGGCTTCTGACACCATTCTGATTGACAGTTGGCTCCCCTAGTTAGGCAGTGGGAATACTCCTGTAAATCAGAATGCTGTTGAAGGCCCACCCCATCGACAGTGCGGAATGGAAAACAAGCTGCCGCTCTGTTGTTGTGAAATAAGCGCAGACAGCTGAAAGGCCCCAGGCACAACAGGCAGGTAGGTTGCAACTACCTGCCTATTAGTGCTTAGGCACATTTTTTGTTTTTCACAAAGTTCCCAATATATCCTTGAAGCATTCATGCTTGTGAAAAGTGTTAACAGGACCCTGATTTGACAGTTGGTGGATCCCCAGCTCAATATTCAGCAATTAAATAAATGTCTGTCGTATGAAAACTCTTTTTTAAGGGAGTCTGTCACCCTCAAAATGAAAATGAAACTGAATAAACCGTTATATAAGTGACTTAGCCTCTATAAAAATCGCACAAGCAGTATAAATTTAGTGGTTGTAATTACTTTTGCAAGTTGTTTTCAACCACGTGCAAATCAGGGGACTGTGGTGTGCTTGGCGCATGCCCAATGGCTCGGGGCACCTGTTCCTCCCCTTTCTGTATCCGTGCACTCAGTGCTGAACAGTTCAGTTACTCTGATTAGTAGTGTGCTCACATGGCCAGAGTGAGCGCTGCTGGAGCCCTAACCGTGATGGTGTGGGCTGATGCACCCAGAAGTATAGAGAGCGGCGTCAGAGAGGAGAAGAGGATCAGGTACGTGCTCCTCATGTCTTCTCCTATTCTGTAATACCTGGAACTGATCATCTCCACCTTTCTGCAGCCGCTCACTATACATCACATTGATGAAGAGCCATATGTGTGACAGATTGGTAACTGTTAATAATATGTCCTCTGTAACTCCCACAGGTCATTAAGATTTTAGGAACCGAAAAAGGAAAGAAGAACAAGACTAATTTAGTATTCCTAACAGGAGAGAGGGTCCTGAAGTACGCCGCCCGGAGCTACAGTGTGGAGAAGTCTCTGACAGCCCTATTAAAGTAAGCGCTGTGATGTGCCCGAGACATCCTAAAGGGTTATCCTGACTGCCGCTGGGGATAGGAAATGGTGTGCGAAAGAGGGGATGATTACATGGTCACCCAGCGAGGACACTCAATGAGTCATTTCCATTTGCTGTATCATGTGATAGGTCTGAGCTGCTGAGACCCAAAAAGAGGAAGGAGTTGATTCTGTCTTACACATTATAGGTACTTTTGACGATAAGGCCAAGGAGATCAGTTAGATTTTGAATCACCCCATGGCTATCCTGAGGGCAGCTTTGGATCTGGCTGATCTAATACCCCCTCTCCGTCTATAACGTTTCAGAGGGGCAGATCAGAGATCATCTGGTACACAGTTGCTACACCTCCCCTAGGACATCACCCACGTGGCTGGAGAACAGGTCGTGTGGGACATTTAAGTGCGGCAGATGCAAATTTTGCAAATGTATTAAAGTAACCAACACGTTCAGAAGTGAAGTGCCCAAACAGACATTTCAGTGTAGACAGTTTGCCACCTCCGCACCTCTTGTGTGATAGATCTTTATTAATGTTCCTTCTCTCTGGACTATGTGGGGAAAACTAAGCGTGAATTTAGGAGGATGGTAGGAGATCACATTGGAGATCTTCTGGATGCGTGAGACACCCCAATTTCGAGACATATTAGGGAACACCATGGGGGTGACCTTGATTGCTTCAAAATCAATGTGATAGAGGTGATGAGGCCCTGTTGTAATAATTTACTTATCAGAATACACATCAGTTGATCGTTCCTGTGCTGATGGGTTGTTTGTACAACTGTCCAGTGGATAAGGCTTTAATATTCTATTACAGTTTACTTAAGCTGTCTTTTCTCCTACGTATCATTGGGGGACACAGGACGAATGGGTGTTATGCTGCTGCCACCAGGAGGACACTAAGTTAAACACACACAAAAGATTAACTCCTCCCCTGCAGTATACACCCACAGGCTGGACAATCCAGAGCCAGTTCTTACTTAGTGTCTCAGGAGGCACTTGGGTCCTCAGGACCCCACCAATTTTTGTTTTTAACGGAAGGGAGCGACAGGCAAATTTTCAGCTCTGATCTCTCCCGCACCAACAACGGGCAAGTACATGGAGCGTCCCTCCTGTATCCTTTCCCGCGACGATGGATGCCAGCCCTGGCTCACTTTCCAGTGTGGCGACGGTTCCCTAGCGTTCCGATCTCCCTCCCTCCCTGTCAGGCGACCACGGGGACTAATCATCCACCTAAGTTTCCTGGAGCCAGGGCACAGCCGGACAGAATGCCATGGCGTCCGTGCAGCCGCCCACTGCATCACCACTGAACATAGCGGATGTTGCACGGCGGCAGAAGCTCTCCACCCTCTCCCTACTAAGGTGAAGGTGGATGGAGCATCGGCCCCATCGCACAAGGTAAGTGCGGGGGCCGACCAGCTGACAGGGGACCGCCCGTTCAGGGATCCATTATCTTCTTTCTAATGCGGCGCTGCAGCCGCGGGGCACGGGCAATCCGGCGCTCTGTTAGGACGGTGACACAGTTTACCGTCCCTGGTCCGGATTCCAACACGGACAATCAGACTCCCTCCCTCATACAGCAGGATGGTGGTGGCAATGGCAGCGTTCCGACGCGCATAGCAGGGAATCCACCGCCCGCCCACGACACGCCCCCCTCCCTCTCTCTCTCTGGGCGCTTCTCGTTCCCGAGAAGCGCTCTTCTCACATCTCGGCGGCCATCTTGGACCAGGAAGTGCGCTGGCGGCTCTGCAGCACCACAGCGCACAGGACTTCAGGATCTCCCTGCCAAGCACCGCAGAACTTGGTGAGACGCACTCAGTAGGATTGTCTCTTCCCCTGCCAGTACGCTCACTTTATGGCAAAGATGTCACAGTCTAGGCAAAAACGGACTGGAAAGACCCACTCTGTTATTTTTGCTGTGTGCACCTCCTGCAAGGTATCTCTGCCCCGAGGTCACACTACCCCGCTGTGCTCCGCCTGCGAAATGTCTGCGGCACAGGATACTCCGGCCTCTGACCCGGAATGTAGTGAGCCTAGTACCCCCGCATGGGCGTCCTCCCTTGCTCGATCTGTGGCATCCTTGGAAAGGACGATACAGTCCCTCCGTGACCCGTCCCTTACCCAGGGCGCTTCCACGGATGATGTAACGCGGCCTAAAAACCCCTCTCGGCCTAGAGGCCGTACCGTTTCCAGAAGCCCTCTCTCATCTAGAAAGAAGTCCAGGGTAATATCTCCGGTCCGTGATCAGCCCTCCGGCTCAGAGAGCAAAGTCTCTCGTCACTCATCCCCAGCTCATAGCAGGGAATCCTTTCTGGACGACGCATCCAGCGTGTCCTGTTCCCCAGAGTATCGTCACGACCAAGAGACCCTAGATTCTCTCATAGACTCGGTAAGTCAGACGCTACAGTTAGAGGAGGAAACCCCGTCCAAGGCGGTTCATCCCGTGTCATTCGGGCGAACCACAAAGGCTCATAGATTTTTTCCTACGCATCCTCAATTTAAGGACATTGTCGATCTTCACAGGGTCCGTCCGGATAAACGCTTCTCAGGTCAGAAGGCTATGCAATTGAAGTATCCGTTTGCTCAGGACCTTGCTAAGGAGTGGTCTCAGTCACCCTCCGTGGACCCGCCAGTGTCGCGGCTAGCCACCAAGGCGGTTCTATCCTCCTCCGAGGGCGCGTCCATCAAGCATCCCACTGATAGACAAATTGACCAGATGGCTCGCTCGGCTTTTGAAGCTTCCTCGGCTTCTCTCTTCCCTTCTTTTGCCGCCACATGGGTTGCAAAAACCATGACCCATTGGGCCGAGTCTTTAGCCTCTACAGCTCTACACGCCGACTTACCCCCCGAGGTTTCACACCTGGCCACTCAGATTGCCAGAGCGGGGGACTTTGTAGTTTCCGCATCCTTAGACGCGGCCAACTGTGCCTCACAGGCAGCGGCCAATGCTGTCACGATCCGCAGATCCCTTTGGCTCAGGGACTGGAAAGCGGACTCAGGATCCAAAAAATCTCTCACGTCCCTTCCATACCAGGGCGAACGCCTTTTTGGGGACAAACTAGATAAAATTATCGCAGACTCCACAGGGGGAAAGAGCAAATTCCTTCCCCAGCAACGGACCTTTCGCCCCTTTCGCAACCAACAGGGCCGAGGCCGTTATTTCCGTTTCGGCTCCAATTGGTCCAATTCTCCCTCCGCGCCACCCGGCGCCGGGAGAGGTCAGCGCAAGGACAGAACCTCCCAGCCATCTTACAAACCTTCTCCCTCTTGGAGAGGCAGACCCAGACAACAGGGGTCCAGGGGGCCCAGACCTAACAGGTCTCCACCTCAATGACTCTTGGCAGACGCCAAAGGACACCGACAGAGTTGGCGGCCGCCTACTCTTCTTTCGGGACGCGTGGCTCTCGGTAGTTCCCGACCGATGGGTCCGCGAACTGGTATCCTTCGGTTACAAGATAGAGTTTGTCTCTCTTCCCCCATCTCGTTTCTTCCAGTCCCCTCCTCCCAGAGCAAGGGTCCGTCAGTATTTTCAGGCCATAAGATCGCTATGGGAAGACGGGGTCATCATCCCGGTACCTCAGAACGAGAGGTACCAAGGTTTCTATTCCAATCTTTTCATTGTACCAAAAAAGGACGGCTCAGTACGTCCAATATTGGACCTCAAGCTCCTCAACAAGTACGTCCGTGTACGTCAATTCCGTATGGAGTCCCTCCGCTCGGTAATTGCCTCTCTGTAAGAGGGCGAGTTCCTTGCATCTCTAGATGTTCAAGACGCTTACTTGCACATTCCCATCCTACCGTCTCATCAGCGCTTCCTCCGCTTCGCGGTCCAGGGGCACCATTTTCAGTTTGTCGCCCTACCTTTCGGGCTGGCCACTGCTCCTCGGGTGTTCACCAAGGTCATGGCAGCTGCCGTGGCCATTCTACATGCTCGAGGCATAGTGGTGTTGCCCTACTTGGACGACATCCTCATAAAAGGCCCCTCTTTCCGGTCCTGTTCAGAAGCGGTAGACGTCACTATAAATACCTTTTTGCGCCTGGGCTGGAAAATCAATTTCAAAAAATCTTCCCCAGTCCCGGCCCAAACCATATCCTACCTGGGAATGATCTTAGACTCCTCTCAGGGTCTAGTACTTTTGCCTCCGGAAAAGGTATCCTCTCTTCAGAGAGAAGTCCGGAAGCTTACTCAACCTCGCTCTCACTCCCTACGCTTCTCCATGAGGGTACTCGGCAGGATGGTGGCGGCAATGGAGGCAGTGCCCTTTGCGGTTTTTCACCTCCGTCCCTTACAACACGCCATTCTGGCAGTATGGGACAGGAATCCCGCCTCGCTCGACCGCCGTCTCCTTCTCTCTCGCCCAATCAGACAGTCCCTCAGGTGGTGGACCAAGAGGTCCTCCCTGACTCGGGGGAAGTCTTTCCTTCCGGTGCACTGGCTGGTTGTCACAACGGACGCCAGTCTCTTCGGCTGGGGTGCAGTGTTCCAGCGCCACTCGACTCAGGGTCGCTGGTCTCCGCAGGAGTCCCAGCTGCCCATCAATATCCTAGAGATTCGGGCAATCAGACTGGCTCTCCATCATTTTCAGCCGTTCCTCTCCGGCCGTGCGGTCAGAGTCCAGTCCGACAACGCCACTGCGGTAGCCTACATCAACCGCCAAGGGGGCACTCGCAGCAAGGCGGCCATGATCGAGGTGACGCTAATTCTCCGCTGGGCCGAGACACATCATTCCATACTCTCAGCAGTTTTTATCCCAGGCGTGGAAAACTGGGAAGCGGACTTTCTCAGTCGCCACAGCCTCGATCCCGGAGAGTGGTCTCTCCATCCCGCAATCTTTCACCAGATATGCTCTCGATGGGGGACCCCGGACGTGGACCTAATGGCATCTCGCCTCAATTGCCAGGTTCCCGTCTTCATGGCCAGGTCTCACGACCCCTCAGCCTTCGGAGCCGACGCTCTCGTCCTCTCATGGCAGGGTTTCAGACTCCCATACATCTTTCCCCCAATTCCTCTTCTGACAAAGGTGATCAGGAAGATCAAGGCAGAACGGATCCCAGTACTTCTCATCGCTCCGGACTGGCCGCGCAGGACATGGTATGCCGAGATGGTTCAACTGGTCTCAGACGTACCTTGGAGGCTGCCGAGTCGCGCAGACCTCCTGTCTCAAGGGCCCATTTACCACCCGAACTCAGAGGCCCTGTGTTTAACGGTGTGGCCGTTGAGTCCTGGGTACTGAGGCAGAAGGGGTTGCCCCAGACGGTGATATCTACCATGCTCCGCGCACGCAAGCCTTCTTCTATGCGCATCTACCACCGCGCCTGGAAGGTATACTTCGCCTGGTGCAGGGAGCGGGGACGTTTCCCCCTCCGTTTTTCTATCCCTCACATTTTGGAATTCCTCCAATCAGGCGTAGACTTGGGTCTTGCTCTCAGCTCTCTTAAGGGCCAAATTTCTGCTCTCTCGGTTCTTTTTCAGAGAAAGATTGCAAACAGATTGCAGGTCAGGACCTTCATCCAGGGTGTTTCTCATATGGCTCCGCCTTACAAGATGCCCTTGGAACCATGGGACCTGAACCTAGTTCTCTGTGCTCTTCAAGAGCCCCCCTTTGAGCCCTTGCATGAAGTGTCTTTGCTTTTCTTGTCATGGAAGATTGCCTTCCTCGTGGCTGTCACGTCTATTAGACGTGTCTCTGAGCTGGCAGCTCTGTCGTGCCGACCTCCTTTCCTCGTGTTCCACCAGGACAAGGTGGTTCTGCGGACATGTCCGACTTTTCTTCCGAAGGTCGTTTCCTCCTTCCATCTTAATGAGGAGATTGTCCTTCCCTCACTGTGCCCTGCTCCTTCCCACCGCACGGAAAGGGCGCTCCACACTCTGGACTTAGTGAGGGGTCTTAGACGTTACGTCTCCAGAACTGCGTCTCTCCGTAGGTCAGACGCCTTGTTCGTTCTTCCGATGGGGCCACGGAAGGGACTACCTGCTTCCAAGGCCTCCATTGCCAAGTGGATTCGTTCCGCCATCCAAGAGTCCTACCGTGTCAAGGGTCACGCCGCACCTCCGGGGATCAAGGCTCATTCTACCCGGTCAGTCGGCGCGTCCTGGGCCATCCGGCACCAGGCATCGGCAGCGCAGGTCTGCAAGGCTGCTACATGGTCCAGCCTGCATACATTCACGAAGCACTACCATGTGCACTCTCAGGCCTCGGCAGACGCGTCCGTCGGTAGGCGAATCCTACAAGCGGCAGTGTCTCATCTGTAGCTCGTAGGCACGCACAGCATTTATAACTTCTTGTTGCCCACCCAGGGACTGCTTTGGGACGTCCCATTCGTCCTGTGTCCCCCAATGATACGTAGGAGAAAAGGAGATTTTTGTGTACTCACCGTAAAATCTTTTTCTCCGAGTCATCATTGGGGGACACAGCACCCTCCCTGTTAGCCTAGTTGGCTCAATTGTTCTTTTCTGTCTGTGTTTTGACTATGACATGTTTTCTGTTTGTTAACTGGCTTACTCCTACTGCTTTGTTACCGAACTGGCTCTGGATTGTCCAGCCTGTGGGTGTATACTGCAGGGGAGGAGTTAATCTTTTGTGTGTGTTTAACTTAGTGTCCTCCTGGTGGCAGCAGCATAACACCCATTCGTCCTGTGTCCCCCAATGATGACTCGGAGAAAAAGATTTTACGGTGAGTACACAAAAATCTCCTTTTTCCTGGTTTTTATTTGTCATATTACACTGGTAGGGACTCCTAGGGAGAGCCGCCACGGAGCGGAGTGCCAATTGCCTACAAGAGGGTGCCAACCTCCACTGACAGGCAGGGATCAGGGTAGGGTATTGGCAGCCTGACTACTGGTTATGTTTTCTTTAGGGATTTTTTTATTTCTGCTTTTGTTTTTTTCTATTATTAATTGATAGAAATAAATAGTGATGTTATGTGTATGATCTGTGAGTTTCCTAGTTAGTGTATACACTTTATATTTTATTATGGTTATCTGTTGCCCTCACCGTCTCGTCCTACCATACGTGATGTTAATGATCGTCTGTGTAAACCTGACAGTCTTAGTTTTTTATCTTTATGGTTTGCCCTTCGTCACACGCTACATTACTGTCTGCGTTGCTGTTGGCAGGAATGGTCCTGACGAGCACATTGAAGCTGTGGAGAAGCTGCAGAAATCTGTGAAAACTCTCCAGAAGGTACAGACATGGTGGGCTTTTACCAAACTATATTAAGTGCTGATAGCTATCGTTCCTTTACATCCATGGTAGAAAGAAATGTAAGATGTGGCGGCATGATAAATACATATGATGGCGGTATGGATGATACTTTGCTGTGCCCAGGATATGCGCATTTTAGGGCAGCACCATGCATATATCATCAATATTAATAGGTTGGTGACTTTTTTAATGAAAGACAACGGTTTTTGTGAAACCATATTCTGTTAGATTTCAGCAAAAACCCTGTTTCAAGTCCAGTCCCATGTGGGAGAAACGTTGCAGAAATTTGTGAAATCTGTTTCCTTTATCTCAGTGGGGTTTTGTCTGGAGCATGTGCTTACAAGCCCTCTGCAGATAAGTGGGGAGATGAAAAAATTACTGCACAAAATCGAATGTGAAAAGACGGCTCTTTCAGTAAATACGTACGGTATATTCCCTGTGAAAAACCAGTGCTGAAGCATCTTGTATTGGAACGCTTTACTCGTGCCCTACTCTGTTCTTCCTTCTGGAAATGCATGAGTTTTTTGACAACTGGGCACTACCATTCCACTTGTCTTTTACGTTTCACACTGCCCAATCAAAACTGGCAGTGTCAGAGTGTGTAGCACCTCCTATTGATGAGGAGAATGCTAACACTCAAGTTATTCATACATTTCCAGGAGGAATAGCAGAGGAATGGGACATGGAGATTTTCTTTAATGACTTTGGCTATGATTGTGTGGACATTAAATGTTCTCATGAAGTTTTTATCTTTCAGAATAATCTAACTTTACTGAGAGATCTTGCTGTCCTTACGGCCCAGAGCTTTAAAAACAGCCCAGACAGTGGCAAACTATTTTCTTTACACAGGTGAGTGGTCTGTATTCTGCCCCCACCCTCTGTATTCTGCCCCCACCCCTCTTTATTCTGCCCCCTCTTTATACTGCGCCAACCCCACTGTCTTCTTCCCCCACCCCACTTTATTCTGCACCCTCTTTATTTTGCCTCCACCCCTCTTTATTCTGCACCCACCCCTCTTTATTCTGCACCCTCTTTATTCTTCCCCCACCCCACTTTATTCTGCACCCTCTTTATTTTGCCTCCACCCCTCTTTGTTCTGCACCCTCTTTATTTTGCCCTCACCCCTCTTTATTCTGCACCCTCTTTATTTTGCCTCCACCCCTCTTTATTCTGCACCCTCTTTATTCTGCCCCAACCCCTCTTTATTCTACCCCCACCCCTCTTTATTCTGCCCCCACCCGACAGCACCTATTCGCATACTAGTTACATGTTTTTAAAGGGGAACCCTGATTCTGGAGCTGCTGGTCAGTGCTTCCCCACCCCTTGGGGAGGTTACTCCATAGTTCAGATGCATGGCCTCCTCCTAGCCTCTAGTGAATGCCGGCCCACTGTGAACAGCTTCTTCCATTCTGTCTGAGATTGTAAGTCCAGGGGGCGGAGAGTGCACTTCCAGCTTTCCTGCCTCTCTCATGATTTCCCCACCGACCTCTGTCTCTGATGGACTGGTTATGCTACTCTCTATGACCTACCTCCCCTGCCCGAGATTCTGCTCAATAATCTCCTCAGTAATCTGTAATATATATAAAATCTCAAAGGGGGACGAATATCAATTGGAAGGGAATGGCCCCTTTAGTTTTGTATTATATAACACTGGCCTAATAAATTATTTCATTTCCTGAACAGAAAAGAGGGAGATAACGAGTTTATGAATATTATCGCAAATGAAATTGGCACAGAGGTGAGTAAACTTCCCCTAAATGAAACCTATCAGTAGGATTTATAGCAAAAAAACGCTCCCACCACTGCTTGTACCTTGAAAAGGTATTAGTAATGACATGTACCCACACATACAATGAGATATACACACACACGACACAGGGGCAGACATACCATTGGTGCAACCTGTGCGGCCGCACAGGGGCCCAAGAGGTAAGGGGGCCCATTTCTTGCTCCAAAGCAAGTGCAATTTTGCATTTTTAGGAGTTCTCGGGCTGCAAAGGGCCCATATATTGTTCTTGCACAGGGGCCCTTTTCTGACAGTTGTATCGCCTCATTCTGAAAGGTCTAGGTGTCCTGGTGATACCACGCTGTGCCAGCCCATATTTGCCCTTGTGTGGGCAGAGTAATCAGTTTTTCTCTCTGCATGCACAGCTTATCATTGGAAAAAGTAATAATTTATTGGGTTTTTAATTTGTTCAAATTTAAGCACCTATCACTACCAGTATTTTGCTTTTCCTTGGCGTTGCTTGTGTTTGGAGCAGTTCCACAACGTTTCTTCTCACTTGCAAGAAGCCATAAAAAAAAACACAATTTTAGCCTAATGAATAAATGCCCAATGACTCCATACTGCCCCTGTCTACTCTGGATGTTGGGAGGAATTGTGCCTTTCTTTGTTAGTATTTGTATACTTTTCCTGATATAATTAGCCAATTATCGCTGATTTCATTCTGAAATTCTGGCTGTTTACCTCTTGAAGGCATTATCTAGGACTTTTATTTTTTTTGCGTATGGGGCTAAGAACTTACAGACAGGTGGTTGCTAACTATCTATTTTCCTGTTCTTCCCTTAGACGGTCTCTGTCATCTCAGTCGGTGATTACACTGCTTCATTTCACCCCTCAACAGCAAAGCAGCTCTTCCCTTTCTGGTCTGCTCTGTCAATAGGTCGTCTCTGGTGACGTCATGCTGATGGACAGCGGGATATCGGATGACATCTGCATGACATAGTTATATAGTTATATAGTTACATACATAGTTACATAGGTTTGAAAAAAGACCTAGGTCCATCAAATTCAACTTTTCTCCACCAATTGTACATTTCGTCACTAATTTAACTATAACCCGCAATGCTATGTGTATTGAGGAACTCATCCCGCCTCTTGTATAAAAGCTGCTATAGTGTCTGCCATTACTACCTCCTGTGGTCGGCATCCCACAGTCTGACTGCTCTAACTGTAAAGAACCCTTTCCTGTTTAGCTGCCGGAATCGCCTTTCTTCCACCCATAATGAGTTAACCCTGGTCCTCAGTATGGTCCTTGAAAGGAATAAGTCATGTGCCAGTCCTTTGTACTGACTACACATATATTTATACATATAAATGATATCCCCTCTGAGGTGTCTTTTTTTCTAAGCTAAACAAGCCCAACTTTTCCAACCTCTCCTCATATGAGGGCCTTCCAACCCTTGTAATCTAGTTGCCCGCCTTTGAACTGACTCTGAATATCCTTTTTAAAATGTGGAGCCCAAAACTGAATCCCTTATTCTAGATGTGGCCTCACCAGTGATTTATGAAGGGGTAACAATACGTTGGGATCACAGGATTTTCTCTCTGTTTTTGTACACCCTAATCTTGTTTGCTTTTGCAGCTGCTGCTTGATATTGAGTACTGCTGCTCATCTTACTTGTAACCAGACTATCCAAGTCCTTCTCCTGTTCTGTAGTCCCGAGTATACTCCCATTTAATGTATATGCAGCAATAGTATTACTCCTCCCTAGGTGCATTACTCTACATTTATCTACATTAAACCTCATTTGCCAAGTGTTTGCCCATTCAGTCATCTTATTCAGATCGTTTTGTAATATTGTAATGTCAAGGTCAGATTTTAATATCCTACACAGTTTGGTGTCGTCAGCAAAGACTGATACTTTACTCTCAATCCCATCCACAAGGTCATTAATAAAGCACAGATCCTAGCACAGATCCATGTGGTCCCTACTGCTGACTATATCCTATTTAGAGAATGTAACATTTATGATGACTTTATTTCCTGTCATTTAGCCAATTCCTTAAAAATATCAAGTCCCCTTTAAGTTGTTGGTAAGAAATGTGCTTGCCTCCTTGAGGGCAAATTGACAATTATCTGTGATAGATACAGTAGTGTTCAAAATAATAGCAGTGTGTTCAAAAACATGAGTTAATCACAAAATCTTTATCCTAGTTTTTATCTCCATGCGTTGAGAACATTGCACACTGTTTTCTACTTCAAAACTAAAGAGAAATGTAGATCCTTTTTACAGAAAATAAACTGAAATAGCGGCGTCTGCATTTGTCTTTACAAACTCAGAATATGTATTTTTTTATGACGGTTTAGCATTCCTGTGCATCATTAACCTAATATTTAGTTGTGCACACACCCACAGTTTTTTAGAGCTGCTTCACATCTATGTTGCATAAAGTCAACCAACTTCTGGCCCCTGTCAACTGTTACTCCAGCCCGGGATGCTTGGACTACATCCCACAGTTTTTTGGCATTTGTTGGCTTTGCCTCAGAAGTGGCATTTTTGATGTCACCCCTCCAGTGTTCTATTAGACTAAGGTCTGAGGGATTGGGGTGGCCACTCCATAACCTCAATTTTGTTGGACTGGAACCAAGATTTTGCTTGTGTACAGTGTGTTTAGGGTCGTTGTCTTGTTGAAACATCCATTTCAAGGGCATATCCTCTTCAGCATAAGGCAACATGACCACTTCATTTTAATATATGCAAACTGGTCCATGATCCCTGGTATGCGGTAAATAGGTCCAGCACCCTAGTAACAGAAACATGCCCATATCACGATGCTTGCACCACCATGCTTCACTGTCTTCAGAGTGTACTGTGGCTTGAATGCAGAGTTTGATGGTCGTCTTACTTTCATCAGTCCACAAAATGTTTCTCCATTTCTCTTTAGGCCAGTTGACATGTTCTTTGGCAAATTGTATCCCCTTCAGTACATGTCCGACATGACCGCTCCGAGCTGACAGAAATCGTCCCCAGGCAGAACAGGCAGGTAGTTATCAGTTCTTGGCTTCATACGCAAAAATATGAAAAGTCCTGAATAACTCCTTCAAGAGGCAAACAGCCTGAATTACAGGATGATCTAAACGATAACGCCTAAGTATAACAGGATAAGTATACAAACACTAAGGCTGCCGTCACACTAGCAGGATTTGGTCAGTATTTTACCTCAGTATTTGTAAGCCAAAACCAGGAGTGGAACAATCAGAGGAAAAGTCTAACAGAAACATATGCACCACTTCTGCATTTATCACCCACTCCTGGTTTTGGCTTACAAATACTGATGAAAAATACTGACCAAATACTGCTAGTGTGACGGCAGCCTAATAAAAAGTGACCAATCCTTCCTAACACCCAGAGCGGTATGGAGTGGTCAGTTAGCAACTACCTGCCGGTCTTGGCCTCATACTCAAAAATACTAAAATCCCCCTTTAAGTTATTGGTAAGTAATGTGCCTGTGTCCTGCTGGGGAAATTGGCAGTTTTCTGTTATAGATGCTGCTGATCACTGTGGGGTAGATGTATGAACAGGCCTGGTCTAACAGTGAGATGAACAGAGCAAAATCTTTTTGCTCATCGCTGCTAACAATGCAGATGCCACACGTATTGGCTTTTGGAGGGGCTGTCCAGATTTTCCTTTTTTTTTTTTAAACATTTTTGCACCATATTTGTTAATTAGTAACATTGGATTATAACAAATACTATTTGACCACTAGGGGGCATTAACACCAGACAAATGCCCTGAAAGATAACATAGGACAAAAAACTCACAACAATACAATATTCACAAATAAGCGGTGTATAAGAACCACTAAACGAGTATAATCCATGAATAAATAATTTTATTTGGTCAGAATGACATAATATAAAAGAACATTACTGGATGCTACAATAACAAGGATCACTGTGACCAGCACATAAAATGCCTTAGTAAAAAGTTCTTGCTTAATGGCTCTCAACAACTCTCAATTAATTAGAGTGTGCAAAAAACAGACAAAACCATGTCCGTATAATGTGCTAAAGCAGCATGTGTATACTAGTAGGAAAGTGCTAAGTGCATGGTGTCCAGAATGGACTAACCTTTAAAGCAGTGCACACATATAAAATAAGGAGATGAGCAATACTTACAATACTTTAAACTGGCAAAAAGATGCTGGTGACGTGTGATCCCCGCCGCCCCAACGCACGTTTCGTTAGAACTTCTTCAGGAGGCGTGCGTTGGAGAGGGGGTTCCGGCTATTTAAACGCCTTATGGCCAATCACAACTGCAATAGTACCTATCCGCAGCTGCAGAACGTTAATACAGCATTGCGGCGTAAGGCACAATCCTGTAAAGATGACGTGCACCGAGATACACCCACATCCGGACACCAAATTGACGGCGCATGCGCCGCCTCCAAGGCAACCAAGAGGAACATCACAGGAAGCGGCCGTGGAGCGCAAACAGGGAGCGCCGTCATGGAGACGGCGGTCACATGCCGCGCACCGAGTGCCGCCCCCCCGATGCACCAGGAGCCAAGGGTGCGGGGCATGCGCACAAGGAGACCGGGACAAAGGCCATGAATTGTATGTAAATAGAAGTATAATGTAGCCACATTAACAACTAACATAATAACTGACTTAGCAGACAAACCATTACATAATACTAATAAAAATGCATACAATAATAGTGAAAATACAACGCGCATAAAAGCGCATAACTACCGTGTATAAATCACCCTAAAATGCACAGATATGTGGAACATTAATACAACAACTTTTATAAGGAAAATGACATATTAACAATATCACTAATACATACAGAGACATTAAATCTACAATATTAACACATACATACAAGTGTCATAGTAAGAACAGTAAAATGCTGTAGAGGAAAAAAAAAAAGCTATACAGCAAGTACCATATATAAAGCTGAAAATAATATATAAGAAATATATATATAAAAACACATACATCAAAGTGCCATAGTGAAAAGAATATATATAATAATAAAATGCTGTAGAAGAGTAAAACCTATACAGCAACTAACATATATACACAAAAAGTATATGTGTAAAAACAATATGCATATTGTAAGTGTAAGGGTGAAATTAATATATATGAACAAATACATGATACGGCCACAGTAATTCACATCAAATTTCATGGACATTTATATCAGGAACAAATTCTTTAGTCTCCATATGTGTCTTCCATCCCAATAAATTATAGGCACATCCGGGCACGGAATCAGGCATGTCATTATTAAGTCAATTGTAAAAACGGCCAAAGCCAAATACTAAAAGGAAAAGAGAATGATTAAAAACACAAAAAAATTACATACAATAAAACCAAAACCCACCCCCCCATAAAAAACGTGAATGATGTCAATTATAAAAAGGATCCAAACCCAAAATTCTCATTGAGGCCAATGGGGGCGATTGTATTGAGTCGGTAGATCCACCGACTTTCAACCTTAGCAAGTGCCTTAAATAAATCACCCCCCCCCCGGTGGACCCAGTGAGACCTGGTCGATGGCTTTGATTTTGAGCTTGTTTGCATTGCACTCATGATATAAATAAAAATGTCGAGCCAGAGTTTTAAGTGATTCAATCTCCTTGGTAGTCTTAGCAGCTTTTGCTCTTTCAATGTCCCGTACATGTTCCCTTGTTCTCAATTTGAGTTCCCGTGTTGTCATACCAATATACACTCTATTGCAAGGGCATTGCGCATGATATATCACCCCCTTAGAGGCACAAGTAAGTTGATGCCTAATTTTAAAACTATGGCCATTCTGGGGATTGGAAAACTCCTTACTTTTGGTGTGATTCCGGCAACCCTTGCAGAAGGTGCATGGAAAGAACCCATATATAGGTCCATGTAAATCCTTCTTTTTGACATTAGGGGAATAGTGACTGCGAACAAGCAAATCACGAAGATTATCTGATCTTTTCGCAGTTATCAATGGTTTATCTGAGAAAATCCTCTTCAAAATGGGATCAGTTCGCAGTACATCCCAATGTTTGTTAACTATTTGAGTGAATTCTTTCCATTGGCTGTTATAGGGAGTAATTAATCTCACCTGAGTGTCATTTTTGATCTTTGGTGTAGATTGGTACAGAAGTTCATCACGAGAAGTTGAACAAGCTCTCTTATAGCCTTTACGGATCTGCCGGTGACTGTATCCACGTTCCCTAAAGCGCTGGTATAGGTTTTGGGCCTGATCCTGAAATTTCTGTTGGCTGGAACAGATCCTCTTGATCCGCAGATGTTGTCCGATGGGGATACCATTGATGGTTGACTGGCGATGCGATGAACTTGCATGTAAGAGAGTATTGGTTGCTGTGGGCTTTCGATAGACATTGGTCTCAATCAAACCTTGAGGAGAGATACACACATCTAAATCCAAAAAATTAACCTGGCGGCCATGGGAGAAGGTCAATTTGATGTTAAGATCATTCATATTGAGCCCGGACATAAATTAATTGAGTTGTTCAGTCGTCCCCTCCCAAACGAAAAATATGTCATCAATATAACGAATCCAGTGGTGCACCTTGTCAATGTGCACCACTGGATCGCTAAGAAAAATACCCCTCTCCCAGGCACCCAAAAACAAATTAGCATAGGACGGAGCACAGGCAGCCCCCATGGCGGTCCCCTGAAGCTGGAGGTAAATCTGATCCGAGAATGTAAAACAGTTATGTGTCAGAATAAACTGAAGAAGCTGTAATATGAAGTCAGCCAAGCCTCTATCAAAACCCCCAGCCTCAAGGAACCAAGAGACCGCCCTAAGTCCGTCCTGATGCCTAATTGATGTGTAGAGACTCTCAATATCTGCTGTCACAAGCACCATATTATCATGCAATACAAGACCATCAAAGCTGCGTAATGTAGCCGTGGTATCCTGAACGAAGGATGGAAGGGTATGTACCAAAGGTTTTAAGTAAAAATCAATCACTTTACATGCCTGTTCACAAAGACCCTCATTTCCAGAGACAATCGGTCTCCCTGGCGGATTTGAGGAATCCTTGTGAACCTTAGGAATAAGGTACAGAGTGGGCATCCTAGGCTTAACGAAAGTAATAGCCTCCATAAGTTTTTTAGGAATGAATCCAGCCTCAAAGGCCTGTGTAACAATACCAACCAATTCCTGTTTAAACTCTACAAGGGGGTTATAGTAAAGCTTCTTGTAACAATCTTTATCCATCAATAATTATTGGGCCTGTTTTTCATATAGATGGTTGGGCCAAATGACTACATTGCCCCCTTTATCTGCTTGTTTAATAGTTACATCCGACCATCTCTGTATCTCCTTGATTGCCACATCAATTTTAGGATTCCTGCTATAGACCTTTTTGGTGCAAAGCTGTTCAACATCACTAGACACCATTTTCACAAAAACATCAATGGCTGGACAAGTACTTAGAGCCGGAAATTTTTTTGATTTAGAATACAAATGGGTAGGAAAGCTACTTACCATAGTTGGATTCTGTTCATCCAACAATGATTCCAAAATGGCTACCACTTGTTGGTCATCAGCTTCATCCAGCTGGCAATCTGTCATTGATTTTTCATGATATCTTTTTAATACCAATTTTCGAGCAAAAAGATGGACAACCTTTACCGCCGTGAAGGCATCTAAAGATTTAGCGGGAGAAAAGGTTAACCCCCGTTGAAGAAGATCCTCCTGCTCAGATGTAAGTATATGATCAGATAAATTAATTACCTGGGGTTGTCTATTTTTTGGTCCCTGGTAATTCCTGGAGGAATCCTGATTACTCCACTTCCCACCAAACCTAGTTTTCATACTCGGAGGTCTAGGAGTGTCACAGTCCTGTGCAGAAGTTTGGCTTGAAAGAGAAGCAACCGATGTCAATGATGAACTTCTTGATGGATGCAATTTTTTCTCTTTCCTATATTGCCATTTGAATATTCGCTTTGTTTCGTAGTCATTTAAATCACGCTCATATTTTTTCGTTTTCATATCACACACCTCCTTTTCCCACTTTTCCATATCTTTAGATATTTCTAAAAAGAATTCGTCCATTTGCTCTTTTGAATATTCAACAGTCATTTGTGCCTGCATAGACGTGATCTGTGAATCCAATTCATTCAGCAATGCCGTATTTTTATCATTGATGATCTCAATGAATTTTAAAGAGCAAGCTGTAGCAGCCTCCTCCCATCTAGTATTTAATGCAATGTCACCAAGCTCAAAAGTGGGGTAAAGTTGTACCCGAAGACCTCTAGGAATTATATTGCATTTCTGGTAATTTTGTAATGAGGCACGAGTCCACCGTAATCTAATTTTTTTATTTTTTTATGCAATAAATTCCGATATTTACGGGTTGAATCCTTAAAATTATTAGAAACATCATTAGTAGCACCAATAGTTCTAGATTTGAACACATCACCAATACGGTCTTGCCAGGTTCTCTCCCTGGCTTTATGATCCATAGTGATCAGAAACGGGGCACCAGTTACTCTGTTCAAAAAACAGAAAAACAAATACTATTAACACCAGACAAATGCCCTGAAAGATAACATAGGACAAAAAACTCACAACAATACAATATTCACAAATAAGCGGTGTATAAGAACCACTAAACGAGTATAATCCATGAATAAATAATTTTATTTGGCCAAATAAAATTATTTATTCATGGATTATACTCGTTTAGTGGTTCTTATACACCGCTTATTTGTGAATACACTAGGGGGCATTGTCTACTTAGTACAGGATGGGAATGCCAGGAATTACATGATGTAAAATAATAGACATGTCTGACTGCAGGAAAACTCTAGACGGGAGGATTATTTTCAATCATTCCAATACTAAAAATATTTTGTGGATTGGCATCTCAAATATGGCAAAGCCAATCATTTCTATAATTTTTTTTTCTGTGGCTGCAAAATGTGAACTGTTTTTAAGAAGAAATCTTTGCTCATCTTTTACCTAGATAAGTACGACCCCAAATTCACAGCCTGATGGGCCCAGAGCTTGTATACCCCTGACACTCACCCAGAGGTGTATCTTAGGGTACCGTCACACAGTGCCATTTTGATCGCTACGACGGTACGATTCGTGACGTTCCAGCGATATCGTTACGATATCGCAGTGTCTGACACGCAGCAGCGATCAGGGATCCTGCTGAGAATCGTACGTCGTAGCAGATCGTTTGGAACTTTCTTTCGTCGCTTGATCACCCGCTGACATCGCTGGATCGTTGTGTGTGACAGCGATCCAGCGATGTGTTCGCTTGTAACCAGGGTAAACATCGGGTAACTAAGCGCAGGGCCGCGCTTAGTAACCCGATGTTTACCGTGGTTACCAGCGTAAACGTAAAAAAACCAAACAGTACATACTCACATTCCGGTGTCTGTCCTCCGGCGTCTCAGCTTCTCTGCACTGTGAGCGCCGGCCAGCCAGAAAGCGAGCACAGCGGTGACGTCTGACGTCACCGCTCTGCTTTCCGGCCGCTGTGCTTACACAATGCAGAGAAGCTGAGACGCCGGGGGACAGACACCGGAATGTGAGTATGTACTGTTTGTTTTTTTTACGTTTACGCTGGTAACCACGGTAAACATCGGGTTACTAAGCGCGGCCCTGCGCTTAGTAACCCGATGTTTACCCTGGTTACCCGGGGACTTCGGCATCGCTCCAGCGCCGTGATTGCAACGTGTGACCGCAGTCTACGACGCTGGAGCGATAATCGTACGATCGCTGCGACGTCACGGATCGTGCCGTCGTAGCGATCAAAATGGCACTGTGTGACAGTACCCTAAGTTTTCAAGCACCCGGGGCAAGAATTCAGTTTGGCTTCCCCCACCCCCAAGCAGATATGCAATTTGTACACTTAGGCATCTTTCACACTTGCATCGGTACGGGGCCGTCGCAAACCGTCAGCCCGACGTACCGACGCACATTGTGATATCGCAGCACAACGTGGGCAGCGGATGCAGTTTTTCAACGCATCTGCTGCCCATTCTATAGTCCGGGGAGGAGGGGCGGAGTTCCGGCCGCGCATGCGCGGTCGGAAATGGCGGATCCGACGTATGAAAAAACGTTCCCTTGAACGTTTTTTCGTGCCGACAGTCCGCCAAAACACGAGGGATCCAGTGCACGACGGACGTGACGTATGTCCATACGTCGCGATCCGTCGGCAATAAAAGTCAATGGCCAAAAAACGCATCCTGCGGGCACATTTGCAGGATCCGTTTTTTGCCCCAAACGACGGATTGCGACTGATTACAAAATAGGCTAGTGTGAAAGTAGCCTAAGTCACGTGCCGACAAGCTGCTCGCCCTAATTCTCTCAATGTTCAGTGAAAAGCAGAGAGGCAGGAAGAGAAGCTCGTTGTCACGTGACTGTTAGTATGAAAATCGCATATGAGTGAAGTGTCCATGTGATGACTGCTGGAACCTGCAGAGCTGAATCCTGATAGTGAGGATATTACATGCTGTCAGGATTGGTTACAGGGCTTAATTTTAAAATTAAAGTCTGCAGTCACTATATGTGACTGCAGGCTTGTGAGCTCTTATAGCACAAGCACTGCACACTTCTAGGATTCTCCATTGTTGGTGGCAAGAGTGGACGGTCATGTCAGCACAAGTATGTGACTTGTATACTTCTGGCCACATTCCGACTAGACGTGTCTGGCCTCGCTCAGTTCATTTTCATTGAGTGAGGCCACACATGTCTAGTCGGCACATGACTACACGTATGCAAATCGATGGCAGAAGAGAATCCTGACAACCTGCAGGGCGCACTGTGAGAATTCAGAAGTCTGCAGTCGCATAGAATGACTGCAGACTCATCACAAACCTGGACAACTCCTTTAATTATCCATACATAAATAACAATATGAGAATTAGCCAGTACACAAAAAACGTTTACATCCAGGTACCTGATAGATGAGTTGTTATCTCTTTCTTTTCATCTTCATCTTGTCCAGATGCCATGTTGACTCTTCTCATCCACAGGTGTCTCTGCAGACTTCCATCTTCTCTGGTCTTCTGCAGCACATCCCCACACAATGCCCTTTAAGATAGCATTGTCATTATAATGCTCCTGAATAAAAATATCTGCCCTTCGCTGAGCTCCTAAATAAATAATTGCCCCTCACTATATTCCCTGCACAAAATATGACCCCACACTGTCCCTCTTATTGTACATGCCTTCCACACTGCCCTCTCCTTTCCATACTGGGCCCTGTCTTCACACTGTCCTCTCACACTGTGTCCCCTCTATAGAGCCCAGTCTCTATACTGTGCCCCTTCATTACATTTTTCCTCCTTGGCATATTGTCCGCTCCTCCCTGTGCCCTTACACTGTTTCCCACACTACTCAGTCTCTAATATGTGCCCACTCACACTTTCCTCCTCCCTCCTCATGTACGTCCCTACTGCTAACCATACTGTCTCCTCACATATTTACCCCTTCCCTCTCCATATTTCCTCCTCACACATCCCCCCAACTCCCTATACTGTGTCCGTGCACATCCCATCACCCTCGCTCTCCATACTGTCTCGGCACACATTTTTCCCCTGCTACTCACTGTGTCAACACCCATCTCCCCACTCACCCCCCCACAGAATAAATCCAACCCCTTCCAGACACAAAAAATCTACCCCCCTCAACACAGAATAAATCCCCCCACTCACACACATTCTGAATAAATAACACACACACGCTGAATAAATTCCCACACAATAAATCCCTGACCCCCCCACACACTGAATAAAACACACTCAAACTGAATAAATCTCCCCCACACACTGAATAAATCCCACACCTCACTATAAATCCCCGACCCCCCCCCCACACACACACACACTGAATAAATCCCCACACACACACACAGACTCAGAATAAATCCCCCCCAACACACACAATAAATCCCCGACCCACCCCACACTCAAAAAATCCCCGAACAAACACACACAATAAATCCCTGACCACACCTTCCCCCACACAGACACACACACACACACACACAATAAATTCCCGAACACACACACAAGTACAATTGATCTCTGGGAGCCTGCCGGCTCTCAGCTTGACAGCTGGCTCAGAGAACTGCCGACTCCTGGTCCGGAGGGCGGCAGAATGCAGCCGCCAGGGTAAACACTTCGGACAGCCGCATTAGTCGGCCTGACTGCGCCCCCCCGCCGGCTGTGCCCGGGGCACATTAACGGGATGCCACCCCCAAGATACGCCTCTGAACTCACCGTTGCCCCCTATACCACAAGCACACTCTGTATATCTCCCCATAGGCAGCAGAATCATTCAGTCTGAGTGTTTCCAATTCAAAGACCAACTTGTTTCCTGCTGGAATATGGAGTCCATTGGGAAGATACGGGTCAATTCCCTGCACATTTCATAAACTGCCGATGTGTAAACTAAACATCCGGCATTAGTGCCAGTCTATACATAAGCCTTGTGTGCACACAGCCGGATCTAATAAGTCACTTGCAATGATTTCCATGCAGGCAGCTCTCTTCACTGACCGTATGCCCTTTTGTCTGTTGTAAACTGGAATTAATTTTAATCTGTACCAGATGCTTTAAGTTACAGATTTATGATTATCAGTAGGTAAGACTGGGGAAAAAAGTTAGGTCTTATGTATTGGGAGATGGGGCATAGTGGGTTTGTAACGGGATAGAAAATACTCATCCTCCTGGAATTTTAGGGATTTTTTATACACTATTTATTTTAATTGCCCCTAATGGTTTGTACTTGTATCTGTTTCTGGGAAAGTTCTGGGACAACCCATGTGGTTTTATAGCCCCACATGGACTGTTACACTGCTTGCCAAAATGTCCAAACTGCCTATTTACGCAGCAGATTGCTCTCCACTCAAGCACTGGCTTTTTTATTGTTAAGAAAATACGGTACTTTTATTAATAGTATTAACATTAAAAACTAGGATTTTTTTTAATCTTAATTTTTTCATATCAGCTACAATCCGAACTGTGGGCTGCGTATGAGACTGCAGTTCAGCCCCATTCACTTGGATGCAGTTGATTCACAATAGCAGACCAAACCTACAGACGGGAAGTCCTGTTTATGGACACTAAACTTTTTTTTTCTAATTCTGGACAATCTCTCCATAATCTTGTAATGATTACCTGAAGTATTTAATATTTAAGTAATAGATTTAGGCCTGGGTCACACTGGTGTATTACACACCCGAGTGCTATGTGATGTTTTATCGGATAGCATTCGGCCTAGTGTTATTCTATGGGGAAGTGCAGATCAGCGATTGTTTTCTCATGCGGACTCGGCTCACTCGCACCCATACAAGTCTATGGGTGCGTGTGAAACTTCGGACTGCACTCGGATGTCATCCCATACACAGAGACAGGCAAAGGAGACAGAGAAATTGCTTTCTCCGTCTCCTCCAGACCTGTGCTGCGATTCTCTGATGTGAGAGGATCAGAGCACTGACACTTTGTCATGTTCCTAGCAGAGATGGAGCCGAGCATATCACATCCGATGCCATACGCTACTGTGATTCCAGCCTTAAAGTGACACTTGAGAAGAATGATTTCAACAGAAAATCATCAGTGCACATTCCCGACAATCATTCCATTCATTCGCTATGGGACTGCCACAGCTTCATGCCTGGTTTTGTCCAGCACTTCCTTAGAGAATGAATGGATCGGACAAGCATTGTCTCTGCCGACCCAATGTGATGATCAGTGGGGTTCTCGGCAGTCTCAGTCCCGCTGATCTAACAACTATCACCTATTCTGTGGCTAGCCGATGGCTTCTTCCAAACGGAATGCCTCTTTAACAATATCAGTAGATGTTGATGTTACTTTACTCTAAAGAGTCAGGAAATGTCCCGTACGTCTCGTGTGCTGTTGTGCCAAGTGCCACTCCTTATGCTGACTCCACATATTTCCTTCATTGAAAATATTATTCCAAGTGTGTCCATACATACACCACAGACTCGCCCTCTTACTCCCCGCAGATCTGACCTAACATTGAGGTTTGTCCTTATCTGATAAGCTGTAGCCATCGTCAGATGCATTTCTACATAGGGTCTGGGCACAGGCAAGGAGCTGGGCAGTCGGGGCACCTAGAAATTTGTCACTGGTGCCTAACTTCTTTGCTCATTTTCTATGGAAAACAAGGAGACATGAAGACCATTGCGCTCCCTATAAATGTAATACTTTAGGGTATTCTGTTTGTCGAACTGCTGGTCAAGGTGGAGGATAACTAGATAGTTTACAGATCAATGTCCGATCTCCCTGTTCTTGTGTGCTTTCTTTTACCGAGACTGTGGGTCAAAGAGGAACATGGGTAATAGATGTACCCATGGGAGAAAAGCCCTTCAGGGATCTAGATCGGGGCCCCTATTATATAACACTTGGATGGGAAAGCAGTGAGGCCAGCTTCTCAGGTGGACTATCCCTCTAAGAGAAGGCTGTTTTAGAATATTTTTTTGGATTATTTTATCTTTTCAAGTCACTAAGCCTTTATACTGATTTTACTGGGGATTATCTATACTCCTTTTTGTGTTTTTACCCCTTGCATTTATTGATAGGAAATGTAAATGGGTGATCTTATGTTTGTGTATTTCAGGACACCGTGGTCTTCTTAACTGTCGGAGATGAAAAGACATCAGGGTTATTCTTACTTGCTGGTCCCCCTGAAATCATTGACCAAGTGGCACCAAGGTATGTCTTCATAGTGTTATCCTTGGGATGTATGGAAATGCGCTATTCTTGAGAAGAAGGAAAACCATTTCATATCAGCCCAATCAGACATCCATGTGTAAATCAGGGTAACGTTTGGGTGAGGTGCCTTTGACCATGCTCTGGATGGCAGGAGAGTATTGAGTCTCCTTGAAGTGTCCGAGCTGTTGTGTGGAGACTTACAAACAGACCATGCTGTTTGAAATTACAATTTTTGGTGTTTTCATGCCTGTTCCTGCCATCTCCACCAAAATTGGCATAGCGGGGGCAGGGCAACACCCTTTCTACAGCATGAAAAGTTGTGGCATACCTTACATCACAAGGCACACACCCTTATTAAGATTCATCTGATTCATAAAGATTGGCATGAGCATCGTCTGTTTTGATGAATCGGGACCTATATCTTTTATCTGGAGCCAGGAGCAGGCTGGTATTACTCAGAAAATTGTGTGAGATTTTATGGGCAGCCATGATAACTTCTGTGCTGTGAAATAAAGCATGGAATGATTTTACTGCTCACATACTGCACTTAAGTCCCAGTCTTTTTTATCTCTTTATTACCCCTTTGCCCTTGATAGCACTGATGTGTTATATAACTGGGCCTGTGCTTATAGTAAGCTCTGGCCAAATAGGCTGTGGATCAGCCCATGACATTAATTTTTATGGCCATTACATGAGGCCAAATTGGAGCGTTGTCCTTTTACTCAGTGGTCTTAAAGTAAAAGTCAACCTTTGTTTGGGAGAGCAGTTTTGGGCAAATTTTTATGGCTGCTTTTTGTCTATGAGTTCATCAATGGTCCAACTGTGATGTTCCACAATGACTTGACGAATGTTTGAAAAATAGAGGTCCGAAATTAGGATAAATATCAGTTGTCATTTCACTTCGTTTAAAATGAGCCATTCATAAACTTGTGCTTCCTTGTAGGCTGTTTTTTTTCCACTTTTTAAGAAAAGTTAATACAATTAAATTTTTTACAAATCCATTAAAATATTTTGCGATACAGATGAGGTCCAAATTACAACATGTTGGTGGTCAGATATGCTGCTGTTGACTAAGCAATGACTAAAAATGGCTTTCTTAAAAAGCATCATGAAAAGCTCCATACACTTTAACGCGTTTCATCATTGCAGAGCTGCTAGCATTCTAGATGGGAAAGGAGCAGGGAAGAAGGGTCGTTTTCAAGGCAAAGCCAACAAGATGAGCCAGAGAGGAGAGGTGGAGAGTCTGCTTCAGGAAGCCATCAATGGGTGTGCACCTAAAGAAGAATGAAGAAGCTGTTGGTACCCGTCCTACAAAGACAAACTTCACCACTAGGGAACCCTACTCATCGAGTGTAAACCTTGTAGCTATGCTGAACTCCACAGGTAGACTCTTTCATTGCAGTCTATCTTCGAAAAACTCATAATAAATGGCTATTTAACAAACCCTTAGTGACCTAGTCAATTTTGACCTTAATGACCTGGCCAAGTTTTACAAAATCTGACCAATGTCACTTTATGAGGTAATAACTCTGGAACACTTCAACGGATCCCACTTATTGTGAGATTGCTTTTTCGTGACATATTGTACTTCATGTTAGTGGTAACATTTCTTCGATATGACTTATTTATGAAAAAAATGGAAATTTGGTGAAAATTTAGCAATTTTCAATATTTTAATTTTTGTGCCCTTAAATTAGTCGAGTCACACAAACCAGTTAATAAATAACATTTCCCACATGTCAACTTTAAATCCGCACAATTTTTTCTTGTTACGACGTTATAAGGGTTAAAAGTTGATCAGCAATTTCTAATTTTTCCAACAAAATTTACAAAACCATTTTTTTTAGGTACCACCTCACATTTGAAGCGACTTTGGGGGGCTCAGTATGACAAAAAATACCCAAAAGTGACACCATTCTAAAAACTGCACCCCTCATGGTGCTCAAAACCACATTCAGGAAGTTTGTTAACCCTTCAGGTGCTTCACGAGAATTAAAGCAATGTGGAAGGAAAAAACTAACATTTCATTTTTCACAAAAAAAAATACTTCAGACTCAAACTTTTTTATTTTCACAATGGTATCAAGATAAAATGAACCGCAACATGTGTTGTGCAATTTCTACTGAGTACGCCGATACCCCATATGTGGGGGTAAACCACTGTTTGGGTGCATGGCAGGGCTCAGAAGGAAGGGAGCATGATTTGACTTTTTGAACCCAAAATTGGCTGGAATCGATGGTGGGTCTATCACAGTGATCAAAATGAACCAATAGGTAAAATCTATTGTTTCCTGGTACTGGGTACACTGCGCATGTGTCCGCCATTTTCTTCTGAGAAGATTACGTGGAGGGCCGGGAGACCGTGCAGGATGGTCCTGTGATGGCGGGGTCCCCATTTCTCTCCCCTCTGATATGCTAGATCATATCAAAGGGAGAGAGAAATGAATGGAAAAGCAAACTTTTTTTTTTTGTTATCACCGTTAGTTCAGTGAATAATGATGATCACGTGACTGGGAATGGTAAACTGACCCGAATCATGTTCTCCAGGGTCTCAGCTACCCCCAGTAGCGAAGACACTGGAGATTTTCTGACGCTGGGGGCGGCGCTATACTCTTATTTCTTAGCGCCGTTAAAAAAGCAGCGCTGAGGAATAAGGCCCCTTAACTCCCTCCTTTAAAAGGCGTTTCGGCGGTTGTTAAGGGGGTAACCCTCCCCCAATGCATTTCTAAGTTTCTAAGTTGCCTTTAAGGAACAGACATAATTCAGTAGAAATACACAAGAAAAAGCAAAGCACTACAGCAAAGATCTATCATTTAGGCTGGTGTTGCACTATCCAGAGGAAGGGAGGTATGTGATGGTGTATGTTATTTATTTAAAGGGGGTAATAAAGTGTTAGAAAAAAAATAGGGTTCATTTTTTATTTATTTTTTTCAAAACAGCACTTTTGACCATGGGCTGTGGTTTGTGATGTAGTGCAGCCTTATATTTGGAGATGGAGCTGAACTGCAATGCCAGACACAGCCTGTGGTCGAGAGTGGCTCTACATCTGGAAAATAGATGCAGGATTACTTTTAGGTTGATGAGGTCCGACTGCTAGGAGCCCCACTGATTGACAGAAGAGAGTGGAGCGGCAGTGTGCATGCTTGTCTCGTGCTCCATTCATTCTCTACGGGACTGCTGGAAGAAAAGAAAAAAAGGAGCACAGTGTAAAGGCATTTCATTCCAATGAAATAAGGGTGCCCCATTCTGCTCACTGGTGCAGATCCCAGTGGTCATATTTTCTGCCCCAATCTATGATATCACTTTATTTACAACCAATCATATTTTGAGTGTTGAAGGAAAGTTTTATACTTGTGTCTATCTACAACTATAAAACGATACGTGAATAGTTCAATTGAATGTCAGTGGTTGAATTTATTTACAGTCATATGAAAAAGTTTGAATAAAGAAAAAACCTAGCACTCAACTGATGCGTATGTGAAGTTTTATTGTAGTACCCAACAAACGTTTCTGTCCATCATACGGACCTTCATCAGTTACTACAGGTGAAAAAACAAATATACAACATAATATAACAAAATAAACAGAAGTATATACATATCATGAAAATCAGAAATGGTACAGCATCTATAGGATAAACAGGTCCAATGAATGGGCGAAATACATGCTGAAGATGACCATACGATATAATAAGGCATAATCTGTCCACTGGGTGAGGTATAAGGTGGTGGGAGTGTGACACGTACCGTACTAAACTGAAGCTCGGGCATAGGAGACAGTAATGTCTCAGGGCACATATACCTGCAGCGTCTATAGGTCACAGAAGAGTTAAGTTAAAAGCGTGACACAAAGTGCTAAGGTAGAAGGGAGTGCCGGTATAGGCGTACCTTATTAGAGTGCTGGACCGGTGTAAATACTAGGGATAGAAGAACGTTATATTAGAGGGAGCTTTATGAAAGTGATGTTAAACCGCGCTGGATAGATATTACCTGTTGGAGACCTGGTGTGTGATGTGCCGCTGTCAGACGCGGTGTCCACCGCTGGTCTGATCAGGGGGTGTAAGTACCGCCAATAAATAGGTCTGGGGAGTGGCCGTGCCGGCGTTGTAAGCCAATGCACTGGGTACGTACGTAACACCGGAAGTGACATCACCGGACCTTAGTGGGTCTGTGAGGAAGCGTGCGGCTGTATAAACAGCATGTAACTATGAAAGGAGCCGGCGGAAGTGACGTGTCTCCGTGTCACTGCTCCCGGAAAAACATGCTGCGGTCAGATAAGTTCCACCTAATAAGATGCAGTCATAAATGCTGACGAGAGTAAACAAAGGGGCGGTGCCTAGCGGAGATCCAGTGAGTGGTGAAGGAACTCCGTAGTGTATGCTGTCATTCAGTGCTGGATTCGGCCATATAAATTCTAGGCATGGTGAGAGAAGGACTTGATTCAGTGCGGTCAGACAGTAGCAAAAAAGTGACTTCAGTATAATCGGTTCTATTAATAAAGAAAGAAGACAGTTACAAATGTGACGTTTACATGCAACCAAATGATAATAGACAGTCCCCTGTGTACAAGGATGCACAGTTTACATGGTATCATAGTATAAATGTTTAAACAACAGCAAAACAGTATTTTACAAAATCATGAAAACCTAAAACCAACACAGGGGCCAAGGTTACAATATCGGATATATAAGGTCACCAACCTTACCATAGTGAACACTTAATGACCAATTTACCGAAAGTAAAGGAATATGATGAGAGAATTATACAGATTTATTGTAGAGTTCAGTGACACTATTCGAGTAAATATTCAGAGAAATGATGCCAGATCATAATCCCTGTTGAGACCCAATGGGTGAAGAGTCTCCAAAGTGTGGATCCAAAAGGCCTCCCTACGCTTTAAACGGGCCACCCCGTCTCATTGGGGGGATGTGCTCAATTACCTGGAACCGTAATTGTGAAATGTTATGACCCTGAGCACTGAAGTGTGATGGGATGGGTAGTAGAAGGTGTTTGCAGCGAACCGTGGACTTATGTTTGGAGATCCGATCGCGTATAGGTTGCGTGGTTTCTCCTACGTATAATAGTCCACACGGGCATTTGATCAAGTATATGACCCATGATGAGGCACAAGTAAAGTAATCAGGGATACGGAATGTTTTACCTGAGCGAGGATGATGAAAAGAGGAGCCCTTGAGGACATTATGACACTGTGAGCAAATGAGGCACGGAAACGTTCCCGTACGGGGGTTTTGTAGGAAACGTTGCCGTGGGGATGATTTGTTTGATCCCACATCGGCCCTTACCAATGAATCTTTTAGATTCGGGGGCCGCTTGAAGCAAGGGAAAAATGGATTTTGGAATTCAAGGACATTGGGGTGGGCCTTCGCTAATAGATGCCAGTGTTTACGTATTGACCTATGTAGAATATAGGCGAATGGATGGTACGAATGTATAAATGGGATTCGGTTTGTGGCTCTATTGGGTCGTAGAGACGGGGGTGAGGCAGCTTCTTGGAGAATGGATGACGGATACCCGCGATGGGTGAATTTAGTGGCCATTTCGTGTAAACGGAAGGGCCGCAGATCCGCGTCAGACACAATTTTTGATACCCGATGGAATTGGGATTTAGGTACCGATTTCTTGGTGGCAGGAGGATGGAAACTCGTAAAGTGTAACAGACTGTTACGGTCGGTACTTTTTGTATAGAGGTCCGTTGAAATAGAGCCATCAGGCTGAAGGATAACCAATGTGTCAAGAAAATTAATTTTATTGGAATCATGTGACATGGTGAAAGAAATACCAGGCCAGGCTGTGTTGAGCCAATCGAAAAAGGACGCGAGGGCTTCCAACGTGCCCCCCCATATGCAGAAGACGTCGTCTATTTAACGTCTCCAAAGGAGTACGCTACTACAGAACAGTGGGTGGGAGTATATCTTACTCTCTTCGAAATCCGCCATGTAGCAGTTTGCATAGGGGGGCGCTACGTTGGAGCCCATCGCGGTGCCGCGGATCTGTAGGTAGAAGTCATCCTGAAACATGAAATGTTTGCGGGTTAAGATAATGGTTAACAGTTCAACACATAGATTAATTTGATCAGTTTGTAAGCCGGACTGAGTGAGGAGTTTGTGTACAGAATTAATGCCCTCAATATGTGGGATTGACGTATATAAATCTTTTACATCCATAGTCACTAGTATAGAATGTGGAGGAATATGCCCCAGTTCTTTCAGAATGTTTAGAAAAGACCCTGTGTCCAAAACATAAGATTTGGATGTTCGTATCAATGGAGTTAAGATTTTTTCGAGGTACACTGCCAAAGGAGAGAGTATGGAGTCAGTGGAGGCCACTATCGGCCTCCCTGGTGGTTTCTCCAAGTTTTTATGAATCTTAGGGATGGTGTAGAAAACAGGGATCATTGGATGAGGATTAGTGAGAAATTCGCATGTTTTGGTATCAAGAACCCCTAACTGTGTGTATTTCAGAAGGGTGTCTGAGATGATTTGTCGAATGGTGGCCGTGGGGTCCCGTTGTAATTTTACATAGATGGTAGTGTTATCCAACTGGCGTCTAATCTCATGAAGATAATCCGTCTTATTCATTATCACCAGGGCACCCCCTTTATCAGCTGGTTTGATAACCAGGCTGTTGTCATTTTGTAGGCCTTGAAGGGCCTGACGTTCCGTGGTAGAGAGGTTGGGGGGATAATACAATCTACCCCTGCCAATATCCTCACGCAATGTTCTAAAGGAATTTTGTACGAAACCTATAAAGGTTTCCATGGCATGTGAGCCATGTGGGGGCCTGAAGTGGCTTTTAGTGTGGAGCCCCAGACTACGTGACGTAAGGGTACGGCCTGGGGGTTCTGTTTGGGATTGTGTTGGGGCTGAATCCGGTGAAGTAGCGAAAAAAGCCTTGAGTCTAAGAGAACGGAAAAATCGCTGGAGGTCCATTTCAAGGTCAAATGTGTGGCATTGATATGAAGGACAAAATGATAGACCCTTTTGTAACACCTTATATTCAGCCACCCCCAGTGATCTGTCTGAAATGTTTATCACCAACGGGTTAGTACCTGTGATCTCGTCATTCTCACATGGTCCGAGTCCCTTCCTGTGTCCGTTATTTTGTTATATTATGTTGTATATTTGTTTTTTCACCTGTAGTAACTGATGAAGGTCCGTATGATGGACCGAAACGTTTGTTGGGTACTACAATAAAACTTCACATACGCATCAGTTGAGTGCTAGGTTTTTTCTTTATTTAGATTAAGGTGTGGGAGCCTACCTTAGCACCATCCAAACAATAGCGCACACGTACGTTGTATAGTTGACCGATGCACAGTGACACCATCTGCAGCAAGTTGATGCTGCAGCTCTCTGGAGGTGGTCTGAGGATTGTCCTTGACTGATCTCACCATTCTTCTTCTCTGCCTTTCTGATGTTTTTCTTGGCCTGCCACTTCTGGCCTTAATAAGAACTGTACCTGTGTTCTTCCATTTCCTTACTATTTTCCTCACAGTGGAAATTGACAGGTTAAATCTCTGAGACAGCTTTTTGTATCCTTCCCCTGAACAACTATGTTGAATAATCTTTGTTTTCAGATCATTTGAAAGTGCTTTAGTAAGTCAGTAAAAAGTAGGTAGGAGTATTTAAAACAAGAAAATGATAAGGGTGCCCATACTTATGCACCTGTCAAATTTTGTTTGAATGCAGATTGCACATTTTCTATTAGTACAATAAACCTCATTTCAAGGCAGAAACATTACTGTGTCCAACAGTTATTAGATATATGAAACTGAAATAGCTGTTGCAAAAAAAAACAATTTTTATAAAACATTAAGCTTAAGATTAATAGGGGTGCCCAAACTTTTTCATATGACTGTATTAGTATCTTTGGTTTCTTACAGAATGTGTAGCATATCTGCAGATTTCAATGTATATTCAACATTGGCTCTGTAGAGAGCCTGGGGTGGTCTCAAGTCCTACAGTAATATCATGTATTTACGCTACTGCTATGTTCTTGCCCATCCTAAACCCCTCAAAATTGAGCCAGTGCAAAACGTAAAAGCAAACCCACCACGGCAAGGTGTACCCCAAGGGGGAGCCTTGCTCCTGTTTGGTTTAGTGTTTTGTACTTTGTACAAAGCCAAAAAAAAGAAAATCGGCTGTTGTTTTTTTGGGCTGTTCTTTTCCTTTCCACAAGCAGGTGTGTGAGCAGTAGGGACCTGGTTATGTCCTGCTCTTATATATTTGGACGTCTGCTGACACATTGTGAAGCAAACTGCAAGGGTTAGGCACCATCCTAAGGGTACACCTTGACGCGGTGGGATGGCTTTTACACTTTTTTTTATTCAACATAATGTTACTAAGTACCCTATGTTATTTACATGTACTATTTATCTACTTATTGCAGGGTATTAGCTCATTTGTTTTTATCTTGAGTTCTGCTTGTGAAATGCACTCAATTTTTTTTTGGGGGGGGGTAATTTTTTTGTGGCTGTTCATTTTGTGGGTGCACAGGCAGGTGTGAACAGTCAAACCAATGTCCTGCTCTGCCGTCACCTAGTTTTACATCTGCTGACACGTGAACTTACAGGAGTTGGGTACCTTCCCGATTGATATACGCCTTGTTTTTTTGATGAAAGCAATGTTAACGAAGTACCGTATGTTATTTACATGCGCTGTTACTATTGTTTTACTTTCTACTGGTTATTTGCTCATTTAGTTTTTTTAGGTCTTGTCCAATGCTTTTAAAGGAGTTGTCCAGTATAGGACGAGCCCCAGCTTAATAATTTTCAGGAGTCCAATAAAAATAAATACAGTGTATACTCATCTCCTGCAGCGCTGCTGTTCCTGCACTGTCGGGGCTGCTGTTCCCAGAGTGTGGCGTGACATTGTTGTCACATGTAGGCTGCAGCCAGTGAGCGGCAAATCTTTGGGTGCGGATTATCATTGTTGTATCGGGACGGACGTCTGCTCAGATGACATTATGAAGCCTGCAGCTGATGAGCGGCCCCTCGTTGGCTGCAGCCATGTGACACAACAGTGTTACGTCACCATCAGGAACAGCGGTGCCAACATTGCTGGAGCGGCACCAATGCTGTATTATGTTAATTGGGCTCCTGAAATTATTAAGGCTTGGCTGCTGTGGACAATCACTAGCTCGGAAAGTCTGTTCATAATGTACATTTTCCATTACCGCACAGAGACTTATTTTTAATCATCAGTAAGTGATTGTACATGTAGATCGCCACCTAATAATCTTTCAGGTAAATGAGTAAGTGAAGGGCCTGGAGTTTGACACTGATCCACAGAAAAAAATACTTGTTGAAAGTGCAAACACATTTCTACATATAGATCTATATTCCAAACACTTACAAAACAAGTTTGTGTAATTATTCAACCCCTCCAAGACAGTATTTTGCGGAGATGTCTTCAGCAGTGCGTCCAATTTTTGAAGAAAGTTCTCTGTTAGCTTTCAGCAATCTGTGTAAACTTTTTTGCAGAACTTTTCTAAGGTGTTGTTCAAAAAAGGATCTGTGTGATCTCCAGACACACCACAATTCTTGTCCATGAGCTGCTGATGGCATTCATGTTCAGCCCCATTTAATAAGAGGTTGTCTTATGAAGACAAACCCTGCCTGAGTTTTCGAGGAGGTTGGTTCATTTAAAAGTCACCATTGAGACGAATGGCATTTCTGAATTAGGGGTGTGATGTAGAACCTGCAGTGGTACCCTCTGACCGTTTCATAATCACATAAGAAAATATCTGGTTCCCCCTTTAAATTTTCTTCATTATGATGCAAAAATGACACTAAGTGAACCCAGCCGTCCCCTGCAGGGTCACAGCAAAGTAGCCAAATGTTTTAGTTTTCAAACTTCAATTATTGGCAAAAATAACAACACTGGATGCTGATTTAGCATTAGTAACAGGATCTGTTAACACCAGATCTGGAAGTACACGTACAAGACATTTATGTTTTGGCTTTCAAAATGGTACTTTTACTGGAAAAATATTTCTGACTTAGTTCTTGGCATGGAGCAACAATCATTAAAGTTCAAGTAAAGCCAAGAAAAATAAAATTGGAAATCTAAAATTAAGTAACCAAATACTGCTCACTACAACTATTCTCCTTTCGTCGAATTGGTCCCTGTTACTTAACATCTAAAATGAAGCATCAGGATGAGCAAATATTATTTAAACCATCACTGTCATTTCACCAAACTTAATCAATCAATAGTACAAGTAAATATAAAAAAAGTTGCAATATATATTTATCAGCAATATCTGCTTCTTTCTCCTTCTCTCCCCTTACGAGCCACTTTTTCTTCTCTTCCTTTTAAAATCTTTGAACAGTCTCAAAAACAGCTAAAATCTGTCATAGTCAAAACAAGGCAGACTATCCGCTCACTGAGGAATCAAATTACAGTTCTCTATTACCGTCTATAGAGACAGTGCGGCAGCATCATAGAAACAGCTTCTTCTCCCAGGAGCTGGATTCATAGCTACACTGTTCAGTACTGCTGTATTATAGAGACACGAGAGCAGGATTTCCACATGTCTGTGTCCTTTGTACAAGGGGTTTAATAGCCTTTGCCCTCTAGCTCAGAGAACTGAAAGTTAGAACTTGCTGAGGAAAAAACTGGTGTACACGTAGTTGACAACTTTTTCTTAAAAGTTACCTGAAATGACGACTTTGTGTTCTTGTCTCAGAAAGATTTTAGAAATGAGATGCCTAAAGTAAAATTTCTCTCATGGGGCAAACTTTTTTCGAGACTTCCGGTCAGTGATCACATTAAAAAAAAAAAAAACTTGAAATGGTTGCTATCATGGAACACTGCTATGACTAGTGTCTCAGTAAAGGAATTTTATTTTAGACCAAAAAAAAAATGGTAAAAATTTCTGCAATCTGTGACATGCACCAAATGACCAGCAATATGAGGGTAAAATGGTGGCAATGTATATGGAGTTGGTCTCCTCTTTCATGATATAATGGCATCCACTGTTCTGGAAGACTTTGGAGCGAGTGTAGGTACAGGCCTGGTCTACAATTGGTGTCCCGGTTCAACACTAGGATGTGTGATCGGGCTGAAGTACGACTAGTCAAATTTTCATGGGTAAACCAATCTTTCTGTTGCAATCATCATTCTCTGTTCTGGTTTAAATGAGGGGATTTTGTATTTTGGAAATTTCCAAAAAATCAGCTAGAGAGGAGAGTGTCTACAGATAAACCCTCTGGCTCAGAAGGAACCAGCTTATTCATTGATTATACAAACAACCCTTCATTTTAATGGTTATCTTGTAATGCTTAATTTGCCCTGTGGGGGCACTGCAGGGAAACTAAACACTTAGGGTCCGATTCATCAAAACTTTTATACCAGAAACTGGCATAAAAGCTTAGAAAAGTTGCAAAAAAAAATTGTGCACGCTACTTATAAAATGCACCAAATTCATTAAGCGGTGTGCATCTCTTAAATAATATGCCGCCTTGTACTTTATTAAGACTGGCATAGCGTGAGCGTGTGCTTCATCAGTTTTGTTGAAGTGGCCCCTTAGTGCCATGTGCTGATTACAGCTGATTGGTGGTGACTTGTCCATCTTCTGTTGGGATGTGGTCACAAATATCATGACCATGTACTGAAACTTTTCCACGAGGTGTAAGCTGTTAAGTGTGGTTCCCTTTGTACAAGAATTTTGTGCGCGTCCAGTTGTTTTTCTGTTGCGTACGTGCCAGGACAATTGTTGTTTTTTTTTTTTTTTAACGACAGTGAATGAGTTATCTACAGTCCAAGAAAGTAGGTGACAGGTGAAATATCTCTGAGTGCACGCTAGGTGAGAATGTTTTGGGGAAAATTTCAAAGAAAACAAAATGTTCATAAGACAAAGCAGAAATCTATTTCTTGTGCTTTTAAGTATAAACATGTTTTTACTCCACCACCGGTGTAAATCTGCCAAATGCTAGCTCCAAGAAACTGGAGGACAGTACATTCAAACAAAATGTGTCCATGCCCTTTAGTTAATAAAGAAATCATTGACTAGTATGGAGGACTACTTCTGGGAAGAGCTGGAGAATTGTCCTGTGCAAAACAGAGAAAGGAAAATAAATCTGTTCAATGCATGTGTGTATCTGTTCTAACCTCTACAAAAAGTATGCTTTGATGAATCCATAATTACTACATAAACAGAGTCTATTTTTTGCATAGTCTCAGAAGAGTAATCTTGACAATGTGCTTGGTGTAGGGAGAAGCCATCTATAGAAACAGATAGGGGCATCATTTTTAGTGCAAACTTACGCCCCCCATACACGGCATTTAGCTGCTCCCCCATACACAGATTTAATTTACCCGAGCGCGCCTGTGTTCTCTAGGAGAGAGTCATCACCACACGTCTGGAGGCCGCTTATATTCGAGAGACAATGCGATCAGCAGCCCAAAAATCAGACATGCCGGATCGATATTTTCCTCCAACAATAAATTGTCTGAAGCTCCGATATACATTAGACTGTCCGCCAAGCTCTTCGATAATGATGGGTATGGCTGACATGAGTCTAATGTGAATGGGGGGGCTTTAGACGAGACAGTCTTGAGATGCACCACATTTATCAAAGTGGCTCATGCTGCTTGATAGATGTGGCAAAGATTGCCAAGTCTACTGTGGTGCTTGAAAGTTTGTGAGCCCTTCAGAATTTTCCATATTTCTGCATAAATTTGGTAAAAAACTACAGAATTTTACATAGATCCTAAAAGGAGATAGAGAACCAAAACAAATATAGGAATCAAATTAAACTTTGAAATTTTTTGTTAAAAAGCATATGACCCAATATGACATGTCTGTATTAAGGACCACTGTCACCCCCTCCAGCCATTATGAACTAAAAGAGCCACCTTGTGCAGCAGTAATGCTGCAGTCTAACAAGGTGGCTCTTTTAGTTTTTGATTAAGTTATTACCTCAATAAAGCGTTTTAAAAATTGGCCACAAAGACCAGATATTGTACCTGGAGGCGGTCCTAAGCGTCCTGTATGAATCCCCCAACGGCCGTCACTCTTCTCTTCAGGGGCGATGGTCGCCGCCCCCTTCGCGCTTTTTCTTCTTAAATCCGGCGCCTGCGCTGTGCGTGCCTGCCTGGGGCAGGCGCAGTCTTCAATGTCGGTCATAGCGCAGATCCAGGGCTCCTGACAGCGGCGGCGGCGGAGCTGTTACCCCAGTGGTGGCCGCTGTCTTCAGGCTCCTCCGGGCGCGGTGCGGTGTTATCCAGCGCTGTACGGTGTTATCCAGCGCTGTACAGGCTCCATGGACGTCACTGCGCTCCAGCAGCTGGAAAACTACAACTCCCAGCATGCCCTGACTGCCAGGTCTATCGGGGGACGCTGGGAAATGTAGTTTTCCTGCAGCTGGTGCAGAACAGACGGCAGAGGCTTGCTGTATTCAGCAACAGGGTGGCCGCACTGCCCGCACAGGCGCAGTCAGGCACCCTGCGTCTGAGATGTGACTCACAATGAACACTGCGCAGGCCCCAGGCAGGCACACACTGCGCAGGCCCCAGGCAGGCACACACAGCGCAGGCGCCGGATTTAAGAAGAAACACCGCGAAGGGGGCGGAAACCAGCGCCCCTGAAGAGAAGAGTGACGGCCGTTGGGGGATTCATACAGGACGCTTAGGACCGCCTCCAGGTACAATATCTGGTCTTTGTGGACAATTTTCAAAACGCTTTATTGAGGTTATAACTTAATCAAAAACTAAAAGAGCCACCTTGTTAGACTGCAGCATTACTGCTGCACAAGGTGGCTCTTTTAGTTCATAACGGCTGGAGGGGGTGACAGTGGCCCTTTAAAGGTATGTGAACCTTTGCTTTTAGTATGTTGTGTGACCTCCTTTGTGCAGCAATAACTGCAATCTATAAGGGTATGTGTCCATGTTCAGAATTGCATCAGGATTTGGTCAGGATTTTATGCAGGTAAAATCCTGACCAAATCTGCACCTGAGGTCACTGGCAGGTCACCTATGTTGTCCTTGCGTTGTTTCAACATTGTAAGGACATGCTGCATTCTTAAAAGACGCGCCGCATGTCCGTTTCCGCAGGTCTGCCGCATGCGTCTTTTACTGCATAGTGGAGACGGGATTTCAAGAACTCCCCTCCGCTATGCTGTAACATCTGGACGCTGCGAGCGTCAAACACGCAGCGTTTCCTGAATGTGGAAACATACCCTTACTGGTACTTGTTAAATAGTCCTAAAATTGACTTGGAGGAATTTTAGACTATTCCTCACTACAAAACAGCTTCAACTAGGCCACATTCCGATTTTCAGTATTTGGTGAGTTTTTACCTCAGTATTTATAAGACAGAATCGGGAGAGGAATAATCAGAGGAAAAGTATAATAGAAACACGTCACAACTTCTGTATTTATCACCCACTCCTGGTTTTGGCTTACAGATACTGAGGTAAAATACTGAGCAAATACTGAATGTGCGACTGTGTTCTTGTATCGGTGGGTTTGTCCCATGAAATGCTTGCATCATCCGTCCACAACATTTCCATAAGATTAAGCTCAGGACTTTGACATTCCAAAACTTTACCTTTATTTGTCTCTAATCTTTGTATTGTAGAACGATTTTTTTTGCTTTAAGTTGTTATTTTCTTGCAGAGTTTCTGGAAATTCAGCTTGTTGACAGATGTCCTGACAGCTTCATTTAGAAATTGCTGGTAAAATTCAGAATTCATTGTTCCATTAATGAAGACAAGCCATCCTGGCTCAGATGCAAAACAGGCCCAAATCATGAAACTACCAGCACCATGTTTCATAGATGGTATGAGACTTTTATACTGTAAAGCTATGTTCACACGTTGCGTTTTTGCTGTTTTTTTTCTGCAGTAAAGAAGCTGCATAAAAAAGAAGGTTTTGCTGCGTTTTCCATGCTGATACAGTTTGGTGGTGACTGTTCCTGAGTTTCCTGAGCACCAAAAATGCAGGAAAACCTGATACCTGCATTTTTCTTGCTTGTTTGCACTTACCTAAAAACGCTGCAAAAACTCTGAAAGTGACACACTGCAGTTTTTAAAAAAACACAGGAAAAAAAAATGTGTGTGCATGAAATTTCTGAAATCCATGGCTTTTGCTGATCAATCATGTAAAATGCAGCTTTTAATTTGCCTAAAAAAAACTCAGCAAAAATGCAATGTGTGAACTTTTAGCTTTCTCCAAATATTATGCACCTCATCTAAACCAAAAAGCTCTAATTTGGTCTCATCTGTCCACAGAACATTGTTCCAATAGTCTTCTAGCTTGTCTGGGTGATCTTTAGCAAACTGCAGAAATGTTTTTTTTTTTAGCGTTGAGACTTTCTCCATACAATCTTTTCATACATGCACACCATATTGCAGTCCATTGTCTTCCTGATGCTGGACTCATGAACAGTAAGATTAGTTAATATGAGCAAGGCCTTTAGTTGCTTAGAAGTTGTCTTGAGTTCATTTGTGATCTCGCAAACTCTTATACACCTAGCTCTTGGAGTAATCCCTATTGGTCGACCACTCTTGGTGAATAATAAGTCCAAATAGTATGCACTCTGTCCGAATATGCGAGGTGCTGGTGTAACGTACTTTGTAAGTCCCTAAATTGAAGAGTCAGTATTCACCGCACACACAAGGTGGTTTCTTGCAAATAAAGTGTTCAATTTATTAAGGATGAGCAAGTGATTTCAAGGGAGCACACAAAAAAATATAGACGGCAAAGCGACTAGAAAACCGGACGTTTCGACCCCTTCCAGGTCTTAATCATACAGTTGCTTAGTCCAAGATCTGTGAGGCATAAGGAGCATATCTAGTGGGTTCCCAAACTTCTGAAAGTAATGGTGAATACACAATTACTTATGGTCCTTGTTGTCAGGATCTGTACAGCGGCGCTCCCTCGCCATATGTAATTTTGTATTCACCATTACTTTCAGAAGTTTGGGAACCCATTACATATGCTTCTTATGCCTCACAGATCTTGGACTAAGTGACTGTATAATTAAGGGGAGGGGTCGAAATGTCGGGTTTTCTAGTCGCTTTGCCGTCTATATTTTTTTGTGTGCTCCCTTTAAATCACTTGTTCATCCTTAATAAATTGAACACTTTATTTGCAAGAAACCACTCTTCACTCTTGGTCAATAACATCAGCAATAAAACCACCATCTTGGTTTTTTCCCTCAAAAGAGGATCAACATTCTTACACCTGTACCGTACCTCACTGGTCTCATTGGTAGTCCCAGTCAATCAACTTGTGTTAAGGTCTGCACACTGCATTAGCATTGCCATGTGTGCTACGTGGCAGCACACAGAGCCAGACAGTTATATATGACAAACTTAAAGGGATATTCCCATCTCCAAGATCCTCATATGTAGTAGGTGAAATAAAAACAATATTAGCGAATACCTCTAATTAGTAATGTATAGTTTTTCTGATTCGCTATGTCTCTTTCTTCATGTGCAGGCATTTCAGGACCTTAGGTATCCCTGGTTACAACCATTGACAACTAGCTAACTGTCACTATACTAGTGATTGTAACCATGGATACCTAAGGTCCTCCAATGCCTGCACATGAGGAGACATTTCTAATTGGAGGTATTTGCTAATATTATGATTATTACACCTCCGACATATTGGGATAGGATCTTAGAAATGGGAATAACCCTTTAAACACTCCATAAAACACACTATAGTTGTTCAGCGGGGCACTATATTTTCACAAGCTATGCTGAAAAGGGAATCTCACCCCCGGGACGTATATGACCTATTAATATGGGCATACAGGTGATAGAAATGTCACACTAGTCCTGTATGCCTCATATTAATGGTCTTGTTGCTGAGAAATCTTATATTCTGTCTTTATGCTAATTATTTCTTCCAGGCTCTGGGACGTGCGGTGCCTGGAAGAAATCCCTGCCTCCTGTCTTCAGTGTAATACTTACCCCCTCCCATCAGTGTCAGTTATGGCCCCGGAATCCTGAACCCTGCACTACCTCAGAAATACATACCTCTATTGGCACGGCATTCAGGGATCTTCTGCACAGGCGCCAGTGACTTCCGGCATGCACACCAGTAAGGTGCTCTGCCCTCTTCCTCCCTGCACAGTCATAGCCAAGTACACAAGGTTCCTAACGATGACTATGCAGGCAGGAAGTGGGTAGAGCATATTATCGGGCCGCACACTGGAGGTCACTGGCGCCTGCGCAGAAGATCCCTGAATGCAGCGCAAATAGCGGGGAGGATGAGGTATTTTTGAGGGAGTGCACTGTCAAGGAAGAAATATGGGATCCTGCCGAGAGCAGTGGGTTTACTAAGTCATATCGAATCTGTGTGGACAGCTTAACAGATAGTTAGGAATACTTGATAATTTATTAATTGACTTTGCTAAATTGCTGTCATTGACCATACCCTCTCATAACAACTGCTTACTCTTACCATTGTGTCCATATAAAAACAGTTTTGAAGAATTATCATTCTTATACTACACAGTCATGAAGATGATTCAATTAATCTAAAACAAAGTAATTTAATAAATATATATATTTTTTACAAAACCAACAATATTTATTATAAGTTTAACAACATGTAGCACAATAAAAGTGAGACGTTATTACTTTTGATCTTTTGAATATGACAAGAAAATTATAATGATCTTCAAAGTGCAGGGGCGGCATTTGTGCCACCTGGGCAGTTGCACAAAGGCCCAAGAGGTAATGGGGCCAATTCCACCTCCAAAGCAGCAAGCAGCTTCTGTCATAGGCAGAATTCTCTGTTTACTGAGGGCCCATATATTGTTCTTGCACAGGGGCCCTTTCTGTCCGCCAATGTCAGTGGATCTGTATTCAGATTTTACAATACAAGCTGCACACATTATACAGTTTTTGCTCTAATTTGATTTCCACAGCCCAATGGAGTATTTGGTTTTTAATTTATTTATTTTGGTGTTTTTTTTGTTAAATCTGACATATGGTGCCACAATTGTGGGTCTTTTTTTTTAAACATTTTGGACTACATTTTTATGATTGTTTCCAAGGGGGCATTATTCATAGGGTAGTTATGCAGAGCAGCCTAAAGAGATGCCACAATGGCTATATAATCCTTACATGAAAGTGTTAATGCCCAGTAATAAAATACTATTTTTAATATTGGGGAAAACCTTAAAAAAAAAAAAGCATTATCGGACTTTTTGACATCAGTTTTCAATGTAAGTACACCAGCCTATACAAAAGTCTGTTATTTTTTTAATAATGCATACAGTTTGTATTGTGATATCTGGTGACTGAACTGTTTAATGTCTATAGAAAGAATAAGGTGCAACCTTAAAGGGGTTGTCCACTACTAGGACAGCCACTTCCCAATCTTAATGGTTGGCGCCGTTTAAATAAAAACACTTTATGCTCACCTTCTGTGCTGGCGCCATTCCAGCGGTGTCGGCACTCGCATTTCCGGGGCTCTTGGGAGGTTGCTAATGACACATGAGCCCTTCGCCTAATCAGCGCTAGCGGACATGTAAGTTTCCAGGAGGAAGTGAGAGCATTCACAGCCCTGACTTCCTCTTGATTACTTTTTCTTCTGAAGTGAAGCCGGCAATGTTTGGGGTGCAGAGCTTACATGACATAACAATCGTACGAGAGCCCAGGGAATGCGAGTGTATCGCTGGAACGGCGTTGGCACAGGAGGCGAGTATGTGTTTTTATTTTAACGTGGGCAAACATTCAGATTGAGAAGGTTTTGTCCGAGTATTGGAATGAGACCAGAACGATTGGATTGGCTAACAAACAAGAAACTATATAGAACAGGCATGACACATTAATACTGGATGGGTATTTAGCACCTTTTTAGGAGGTAGTAGCTTTTCTTAGCCATTTGTGTTGTGAGTTTGTGACAACTAAATTAACCATTTTTGATGTACAAAAAGTTAAAGTCCATGTAGAATAGACTGTTTTTTTCCACTGCTTTCTATGTGCAGAAAATCTGCTTTGTTAAACAGTTCAAGCAAAGTTGGTGTGATTTCATAAACACTCATACCCCCCACTGTGTTTAACTGTGGAACTGTGTTTTGTTTTTCCCCTGTAGGCTTCTATGGGGAGCATAAAAAATGCATATTAAAAAATGCTATTCAACTTTTAAGTGCAAAATCCCAGAATTTCTGAACTAGATAAAAAAAAGTATTAAAAACACTACAAAAATCTATTAATAACACAAAATCAGAGCAAATTGCTACTGTGAATTTTGGTGTGGATACCTGCAGAAGAAAATGCAGTGGAAACAAAAACAGCATTTCCGTTTTTTTGAACATGGCCTTATATTGTTACATAGGATTAGAGAAACATTTATGACCTCTTCCACCGTGGGGTGACCTTCAGTGGACAGGTGTGGCACAATTTTTGGAAGAAAACAATCATGTTTCTCTAACCCTGGACAAAGCATTGTGGCTTAAATATAGAATTTAACTTTTGCCGCCATTGTTTTAATACAACTACATGCTCCCACCTTGGCTGATAGGACGCTGAACTTGAGCTGTGCAAAAAAGTCTTTGTGCTTCCCTACCACTATATTACATATAAAAGCTTTGACCCATATGTCAAATCTTCCTTGAGTCTGGTATAGTGCTTTTCTTTGTCATCTCCTTGGTGTGACCGTTCTCCTTCCCTGAAATTCTGTGACTTCATGACCAAAGTCAATTGAATGGTTTTTCATAGTAGTCTTCTTATAAGACAGGTATGCTAGATGTCAACCATCTTGGAATATTGTCCTGCAAATGTTTTATACCAAATGTTGACCAACTTTTATCTAACCTTTTCTTTCTTGTTCATAATGTGGGATAGACAGTACGGAACAATCCCTACACAAGCTAAAGGAACGGCAGCACTTTTGCAGAAGGAAAGGAGGTAGAAGGTCATCTCAACTTTTGTAGGTGGTTTGAAGCTGTCAAAAATATGAAGAACAAACAGAGAAGTTGCTATACAGCAGAGACGGAATGTGAACTGGTTCGAAAGCTTTCCTTGGCAGCTTTCCTTATACATCTGGGAGTTGAGCGCTAGGCCTAATCCAAAGAGAATTCCAAGATTCCTCAAGAGTCCAGCAAAAGGATTGGTGTCAATGTGGATCCATTCAGGTCGGTCGCACCATCTCTTGGCCTTCTCCAGAGTCCAAAGGAGGTCCACGCCCACTGCTTTCAAGACCAAGTAAAAGCCCAAGGCAAAGGAGAACAGGAACATAGTTGTATACAGATATTTCTTTAAACTGGCCTTGTAGATGGATCGAACATTCCCAAAAACTTCAGCTACCAGCATTCCTATAATAAGAATAAACAGTAGAATAAGCGGTCAGCTTCTCAGGTGAGCTAGTTAACTTTAGGCTGGCAATCAAGATGGTCAATGCCCTCTTTAACATGTATGTTAGAGCTATGAGGTTGGAAATGGAGGAGCTATCAGACGTTTTGGCACCACTTTGGAAAATATGGTAAGATAGGAAAAGCCTCTGCATATGCAGTGATTCTGATAGTTTGAGCTTTCCTAAGTTGGTACTGGAAGCATTGTACACTGACCTGATATGACGCCACACACAACTTGATGTGGAAAGTGAGCAGCAAGGAAAATTCGTGATAGGCAGACACAAATTTGGACGACCCAGAATCCAGCCCACAGGGCAGCCTGAAGACATCTAGAAGAGAAATAGATGCTGTCAATTAACCAAAATAGCAATGAAGTTGATCATGGAAAGCGGATTCTCTCTCTCATATTTCTTCCATATTATTATCATCATGAAGAATATTAGATTATTTACCTGCTTTTAAAAGAGATTGAATGCCTCCTATTCAGCATGATGGTAAGTAGTGAGGTCACCATGACATAGTAGACTCCCGCTGAACCCATGGCATGACCTGAAGGACTCCCTGCGAGAACACAATTTTTTGAATATTATTTTAATTAAATATTTGATTTTGCAATATTTACCGTAGATAATCTGATACATAGGTGAAGATGATCAAGTTTGTCTCTAACTTACAATGAATGTAGTAAGAGGCGTAACTATAGTGGGTGCAGAGCATGCAGTCTCACCAGGCCTTCTAGCCTCAGGCTCTTTGGCACATATGAGAAAACCAATATTATTGTTGACCTGTGATAGTTGTGAGTCCCGATAGAGAATTTGCTTTGGAGCCCACAAAATTCAAGTTACACCACTATGCAGTACACTTTTGTATAAAGTAGTGTAAATGGATATAGTAAATGTATAGTGAGAGGGTACTAGAATTGTTAAATGATCCATTTATTATCTACTTGTTACAGGACACAATAAGACACTGAACACAAGACATTGAATCTAATGTAGGAGATTTTCTCACCTGGACCAGTCTCACAGGTAACAGGAAACTGCTGGATGATGGGGGCAGTCATGTTGGTGTAATAATTGGTGTCGTGTACCCACCAGTATGGCCTCTGACCAAACAGAATCCTGGAAGTGAAGAAAAATTGCTCATAAACCACAAGGGATGATCAACAGAATCCTATAGGGGACGGTTAAAACAATGCACAGAATAGGAAGCTGAAAGTCCTAGACTTTAAAACATGACGTCTACTGATTAATTATTGAAAAGATAGTAAAATGATATTAGATAGATATATGAATGGATTGATAGAGTCTAAGCTAAATGTACATAATTACAGCACCAACATATTCTACAGCAGAATGGATCACCCAAAAATAGTGCAAATTATAGGACTTTAATGGCCCATGTGGCAACATTTTGGTTCACAGTGTGAACTTTTAGCCAATAGGCCATTAAAGTCCTATACTTTGCACTTTGGAGCGCTGCTTCCAATTTTTGCATTTATTATTCCGATTGGGCCAAAGCCTGGTAAGCTTTGCATTCCTTTTTCTTTATATATGTATATATATAGAGAGAGAGAGAGAGCTAGTGATGTTTATTTTTTTTTCTTTTAGATAGATTAGATTATTTTTTTCTATTTTCACTAAACAATTAAGGAATTGCAAATCAAGCAAGTTTCAATGATGGCATGCAAGTCTCATTTCCTATTCCCTTTCCTGCAGCCCATCAACAGATTGGGTTGTTTACTACACTCCACATCCTATAGACAAAGCCATAGGGAATTTCACTTTCCTGCATGCACCTTAAGGTCTGCCACAAACTTACAAAGAGACATATTTGGACTAATACTAATACATTAGGAAATTGCTCATATTGATAAGATATTTTAGTAAAAGAACATCTTAACTAAAGGTAGACCTTAAGGCAGTGGTCCCCTATCTGTGTTCCTTAGTTGCTAACTGTAAACTGGGCATGCTGAGAGACATTACGAGCTACACATGACACGTAAGTGTAAACCTGTGACTAATAATATGAACCACAATTTAATTCTCAATAAGTCAAAGCCTAGCATTACTGAATGACCAAGAACATGACAACATACAACACTTGTCCAACATACCACTTAAAGACAAGGTTGAGCCAGTCCCCAATCACTGCCACCCAGATGAGTTTGATGCCCACTGACTCACAAAGATGGAACCAGATGGGGAAGAAAATGAAGAAAGTATTTCTTAGATCAGCAGCAAAGGAGACAAACATGAACCAGTCTTGAGAACTCTTATAGTTCATCTGGAGGTATTGGACCATTTGGACTCCAGAGTGGTGGAGAGCATCCATTCCGTTCTCCATCTCTATTTCAATCTCTTGTAAGCTTCTTTTCTTGCTTTGAGTCTGTTGATCTGATATCTGGCTCCCTGCAGCTGCCTATTATATGGTCTGCAGCTCAAGCGAGTCACTGTGATCTTTGACCCCCCTGAACATCTCTGTAGCAACACATTGTTGACAAAATTACATGGTTGACGCAGGTAGGGTTAGAGGGAAAAAAAGCTGCTGACCAGTGTCATATTACAGAGAAATGATGAAAAAATGGTGAAAATATCCTTGTTGACAATTCACGGGGCAGAGTCCTATGTATGGACGTCAGAATGAAGGTACTACTAAATATGCTTAGCTAAGGTCTCTAGGTTATACCGGTGTTCTGGTCTGTTTGTTCGTGAATTTAGAAGGTTGTGTACCTTCCAATAATAGATATGTGTTGTCTGCATTACAAATGGAGGGGAATTACGGTAATTGAATTAAATATTCAACTAAAACCTAATCATTGGCTGTATCTATAACTGTCAAAAATACTACTTCTTTTGTATGTATAAATTTGTAGATTGCATATTTTGCTTATCCTTGTACATTGAGCACTTTATTAACCTCTGTGACAAAGCTTGGCTTAAGACTTTGTCCAACAGTAGCTTTTTTTGCTACTATTGCTCTGTGTATATTTTTCAGATTTTGTAGCAAGCCTTAGTTTTGAGTAACACAGAGAGCAAAAGTATCCCATACGTTTCCCCTTTTTATTTCTATTTTAGAACCTCACTTCTCTGTTGGCCCCAGGTCTTTATTGCGTTCACCAGGGCCAGGTCTCTACTGGTTGTGCCATCTGTTGGGTCCAATTTATAAAGTTCTCTTCAACCTCTCGTCTACTCTAGTGTTGACCATTTTGGGATCATGGCTAAAGTTGTTATCTTGCCTATGGGCATCTCCAGTTGACCAAAGCTTCAGTATAGGGCTAGGTAATTTATGGACAATCCTTTCTTGGCTCTTGTTCTTGCTATTTGCCAGGGGCTTCTGTTTCTGACTTTGAACCTAACCTAGGCCTTATGCTTGGTATAAACTTCGGTTCTCTGGTGTTTGTGGTTCTTCTCCTGGCTCTAACATCAAGATGTTTCCTGAATACTTTTCTGTATTAGCCACTAGACTGATGTATTTTAATTTACTTCTTAATGATTACCCTTGACTTTGTTCTTGATCATACATGTCATACATTAGTTCTACATCCACAGAAGTTGAGGTTTATCCTGCAGCTTAATTCATCAACCAAGAGATCCCTTCAATTTAATATCCTGGTCTATGTGGAGCCAAATGCATTGCAGGTAAGGGAATACACATTCTGGTATGTGTTTCAGTAACACTCTGGCAACTATGAAAATATATTAAGTACAGTAATTAATTCCTTCAAGACCTTGCCCTTTTTCGTTTTTGCGTTTATTTTTTGCTCCCCTTCTTCCCAGAGCCATAACTTTTTTATTTTTCAGTCAATGTGGCCACGTAAGGGTCCTGTTTTTTGTAGGACAAGTTGTACTTTTGAACAAAACCATTGGTTTTACCATATTCTGTATTCAAAGATGGGAAAAAAATTCCAAGTGCGGTGAAATTGCAAAAAAAAAGTTCAATTCTACAACGGGTTTTTGGATTTTTTTTTACCATGTTTACCAAATGCTAAATCTGACCTGCCATTATGATTCTCCAGGTGTTTTACAAGTTAATAGACACCAAACATGTCTAGGTTCTTTTTTATTTAAGTGGTGAAAAAAATCCAAAGTTTGTTTAAAAAAAACAAAAAAAACCCCTCCATTTTCCAAGACCCATAGCGTCTCCATTTTTCTTGATCTTGAGTTGGGTGAGGGCTTTTTTTTGCATGCTGAGCTGACGTTTTTATTTATACCATTTTAGTGCAGATACGATCTTTTGATCGTTCGTTATTGCATTTTAATGCAATGTTGCAGCGATTAAAAAACGTAATTCTGACGTTTTTACTTTTTTTTCCTTGCTACGCCGTTTAGCAATCATGTTACGGTAATCCTTTTTTTATTGATAGATCGGGCGATTCTGGACTCCGTGACACCAAATATGTGTATGTTTGATTTTTTTATTGTTTTATTTTGAATGGGGCGAAAGGGGGGGTGATTCAAACTGTTATATTTTTTTAGTATTTTTAAAAACTTTTTTTTTTTTACTTTTGGCATGCTTCAATAGTCTCCATCGGAGTCTAGAAGCTGTCATAACCCGATCGGCTCTGCTACAAACAGGTGAAAACATGTGGGCTCACCGCCGGAGCCCACATCAAAGGGGGAGACACGACCTGCGCCATACTAGTACGGTGCAGCTCGTGAAGGGGTTAAATAAGTGTTCCCATCTCAACCATTCATGGCAACCAAAATTTCCAAAATCCTCACATGGAACTTTATTTTTGTGTATCCCATAATTTCTGGCAAAATTTTCTTGTAATATATGGTGCACGGGCGATCCGTAATCTTAAGGTGTGGCTTTAACTCTTGCAGACTCGGATAGTTCATGTATTATATGACTGGACATTCATGGGGCTTAATGGTTAGCATTGCACTTGCAGGATTAAAGAGAGACCTGTGTACTAATCAACTGGGAAAACAAGTTTTCATGGAATTTGTATGTTCTTTCCATGTTTATCTCCTTTTTAAAGCCAGACTGTAAAGATAAGAGAACATGTTGTTTTGCTTTATAAACCCTCAGTTCCTCTTTGAGCATTTACATGCTGATAAGTATGATTGAACTTTCTTGGCCTGATTCTTTAAAGCAGAGATCTAAAATGATGGCTCCTCGGTTCTTCTAATGCTACAATTCCTGTCATTCTCTGTATAAGAACCAGCAGATACACAGTTGGAAAGTTTACAGGTTAAATACTTCTACTTTACATTTATTTTCAACGGTTACATCTTTACTTAGCCACACTATGGGATGTCACCAGACGTTCCTAAAGTTTCTAGAGGTAGACTGCAGACACATAATTCTCTTACAGCAAACAAGGGACTGTAACTGAACAGGCAGGTTTCAGGTATCACCAATAATTCTGCAGGCCATATAGGTGATTGATAACATCATAGGCTCAACAATGTCTTATTTGTGCTATGATGAATGACTTATTGATTCACATAAGCTACCCATGTGGCATACTTGCAATATAGACATTATGTGTTCCCTTCTGTCCAGCTTCCTGTCTACTGCCTGTTGTCAAGTGTCATCAGTCTCTTGTAGCTGTATTGGATTACAGGTAGTTGGGGCTTGTGATTGTCTCTCCTGTCAAACGTGTAAAACAGAGAGATGGGCTTTCAGTTCAGAATAGGCAAACAATCAGTCAGTGGCATACTTAATGCATGCGAGGAACTGAGGAAAAGAAAGTTCCTCCACCTGTAGAATGCTGAAAAAGAGTAACTGCCCACTTAAAAAGAGTAAATGGCAACCTACCGAGCATGGAAATGTTTTTCTTCCTACAGGTTTTTGTCATATTAAATTAACTCTTTCCTAATTTCAATTTCCGACTCTGAAACTGTCTTTTGCCCTTTCTACTGGACCAATCAAATAGAAGAATAGAAGGCCAAGGTTGCTCTCCAGAAGAGGGTGCACCATTATGATTTTGTCATGACCTCCATTCTTCACATTCTCCTTGACATCTGATTTTGCTTTCCTTTGCATAATATATGCATAATCCCCTATAATGTAAATATAATGTGTATGTAAACTCTTATGGAGCAAGACCCCATCTACACTGTAGTTATGTACTCCGCTTTTACTAATTTACAACTTTAAATGAATTTAATTTTCTAGTATGTCGAACACATTGTATTCTGTCTAGCAAGGAATCCATGGCCTTTCGTAGACTTATGTCAGACAGTATCATGTGTCCATTTCCTACAACAGCCCCCAGCTGTGACTCCAAGATTTTCATATAATTTTCCATTGTCCATATGTCTTATCCAAAAGTTTCTCCACCCCCTCTTATCCGTGGCACAAGAATTAGGAGACTCTCTTCTCTGCTATTTGTCTTCTTTTGGCACCTGGGATTTGTTATGTTCACTTTGCTAAAAGAGAAAAATTCCAGTTTGAACAGGTTTGTCCAAAATGTAACAAAAATATTGTGTTCCAGGTTTAGAAGAAACTCAGAAAACCAATGTGTGTTTTTTCATTTTAACAGGGTCTTTGTTATGAAAGGGGGAAAGCCTGGGGGCTTGTCCTGAACATTCATCGGTGCTGTCAGTTCAATGTCTTCCTTGTATGTAAGCAATAATCAGCTCACATAAACAGTTTGTTAGATAAACTGTATTAATAAGATATTGTATTTTTCCATGACTATATGAAACTAAACAGATCCAAGGAGCCTCTGGGATATGAAAGCTGTTTTCCAGGAATTGCAGCAATAGCAAGGCCAAGACTCAATTGCAGCTTCCAAAGTGATTATCCCTTTAGATAAGCTCATGCCATATTGCCTTCATGCTTTCTAGCAGTTGATCATTGGAGAGGGATTTTACTTCTCTTTTCTCCCTTAAGAAGGGAAGGAAGAGCAGTATAAATGCTCGTATTCAATCCCAAAAATATTGTGTCCAACTGGTACTTTGTTGACATTAACCACACACATTAGACTGAATTCTGCCAAACACTCTACTAAGTATGAGGACCTTTCCCTGACAGATGATGTCGGTTGGACTGAAGTATATGTTTGGTTGTATTTCCACTGCACATCTTTTTATTCAGTTTGCAGATTAGTCGCTGTCGGAGTCTGATAGTAGCTCCCTCGTAGAGATGAGCCAAGTGTTCCTTTGTATGGGGGACTTGGGAAAGATACAGTGGGGGAAATAAGTATTTGATCCTTTGCTGATTTTGTAAGTTTGCCCACTGACAAAGACATGAACAGTCTACAATAATTTTAAGGGTAGGTTAATTTTAACATTGAGAGATAGAATATCAAAAATAAAATCCAGAAAATCACTTTGTATAAATTATATAAATTTGCATTTTGCAGTGAGAAATAAGTATTTGGTCCCTCTGGCAAACAAGTCTTAATACTTGGTGGCAAAACCCTTGTTGGCAAGCACAGCAGTCAGACATTTTTTGTAGTTGATGATGAGGTTTGCGCACATGTCAGGAGCAATTTTGGTCCAAGAATTTCAGTTAACAACAAAGGGTTTGCACTTGGAATAAATATTAATTGACTGTTAGATTACAAATAAGAAAATTAGTTTTACTGTTGGAATAATTTATAATATTTCTCCTGTTCCTATATGTTGTTGTAACATACTTTCAGTGTGAAAAACAAGATAATCTTGTAGTTATGATACCTTTTAATGGCTAACAAGAATATAATAAATAATGTTACAAAGCAAGCTTTCAAGACTTCTTAGGTCCCTTCCTCAGACGTGGTAACATTATTTATTTTATGTTTGATACCAATTAAAAGGTATCATAGCTACAAGATTAACTTGTTTTTCACACTGAGAGCATTATTTTTTTCAACTGGCTAGCACAGTACCAAGCCCCTTTTTCTCTTATTACATACTTGTAATACGTCCTAGTAGTAGTCTTCTACAGGTAAGATCCGCATCGGCTGGCCCTTTTGTAGAAGCAAAATATGGTATAGCAGACAACCCCTTCAAGACTGGCCTTACACATTGGATCAAAAACTACTGATTTATGTAGGATCCGATGACCATCTAAAGTGTTTCTAGAAATTGTCATGATACCACAATTGCAGGTGTTAGGGAACGTAGGATTGGGCATGTTGGATTTCAACTTGGCTAATTGTTTTTTTCTCCTTTTTGTTGCTGTTCCATCTTTCTCATTGAAATTAAATGGTTGAAACATGGATGGAGGTTTCAACAATACTGAACCTACGCTAGAGAGAGTAGAGAGTAAGTGCAATCAAGAGAGAAGAAGGTATTCAGCACCACATGGAGATCCCATAAAACGATCCAATTTTATTAAAAACATATTTAATAGTCCCAATGTCTATCTGTGCATCTGCAATAACCTGCAATAGAGCAGAGAGCACCATTTAAAGTCAATTTTTTAAACTATTATATAATGCCGAAAAACAGATGTAAAGTCAATATGGCCTGATTCAAAGGGCTGTTTTTTTTCTGGGTCATGGGTCACTGAACTTGGAGAAGTGATGTCAACAGCAGACATAGATCACCTGAGATGAAAGATAACAAGTAACGTCCAGTCCATGGTTCTCATAATTATCCATCAGCAGGAAAAATAGTTGATTGCCCTCGACCGTAAATAAGTATATTAACAAGCAGGGATAATTTGCAGTTCATGAACAGTAATTCAATTATCCCACATATATCTACTGTAATAAAAGTTATTTCTCCATATAAAATGCAATTTTGATTATTTAATTAATAAAGTTTATTTCTATAAAACCTTTAAAAAATGTCATATATAGCCAAATATGAAGCATGTAAGGCATTATTCAGTGTTACATCCGTATTTGTAAGCCAAAATGAGGGTTTTTTTTGCTTGTTTTCCAGCATTTCACCTATGTGGACTAGGTGTTTATCAAAATGGGGCCCACCTATTTATTCTCAGTTTGTTACCGGAGACCATATTGACAAGACAATTTTTCAGATCAATTTAGGCTACTTTCACACTAGCATCGGTACGGGGCCGTCGCGCTGCGTCGGCCCGACGTACCGACGCATACTGTGCAAGCGCCGCACAACGGGGGCAGCGGATGCTGTTTTTCCACGCATCCACTGCCCCATTGTGAGGTGCGGGGAGGTGGGGGCGGAGTTCCGGCCGCACATGCACGGTCGGAAATGGCGGACCGTCGGCACAAAAAAACGTTACATGTAACGTTTTTTGCTGCCGGCGGTCCGCCACAACATGACGCAACTGTCGCACGATGCGTCACTAATGTTAGTCTATGGAGAAAAAACGCATCCTGCAGACGACTTTGCAGGATGCGTTTTTTTTGCCAAAACGACGCATTTCGACGTATGCAAAAAAACACTAGTGTGAAAGTAGCCTAAGCTGTAGCTGGTGCTTTGTAGCTATGCTCGTCACACTGTACCCCGGACACAGGCAGAGTAGGGAGAGGTGCTGTGAAAGAGGGGCAGAATTGTAGCTGCGTGTTATTACCCAGGAATACAACCACAATTCTATTTCTTTTAAGTACAACAGTAGCTCTTCTTAGGGCTAATGATAATCAACAGTAATACTGATGTCAGCAATAGTTAACGAGAGCTTGTGCTGAAGGGATCATGTAGGACAGGATAGGGTGAAATGTACATCCTGTATACTGCAACCTGCAACTCATACCAAAACGCCTTCTCGAGGCTAATATTCTTTTTGCTCATAATCCTGAAAATTGTACTGAGCAGATAAATATTATACACCACTTGCTGGCCCTCTAACAATAGTAAGGGCAGCCTGATGGCCCTATGCAAATAGTGATGGCCGCCTAATGGCCCTGAAAAAAAATTGAGACTTTCAGAGTCCCACCTTCATAAATTATATATATAATTATTATAAGATGCAGTATGTCTGATCATGTCTCACACACCACATGGACAGATAAGGTATTCAAATGCTAAAATTACATTTCCTGTATAATTCATTGTTTTCAATGGTCAAAAAATAAAACGTGCAAAAACACTACACTACGTGTGAACATAGCCCAAGGTGTGGAGGAGCATTTTTTTTTTAATTTATTTTGCCTTTTTCTTAACATTTTTTCCAGTCAAATCCATTCTAACTGCGATTTTGTATGTTTTATTGTCAGTCTGTAAAAGTGGCGTAATACTCTGACATTGTTCCCATCAGCGATCTGGGATCCAGAGATGCTTCCAGGGGTCTTCCCTATGCTGTTCCTATGCTATTTCAGAGCGGTTTCCATTGTTTTCAACTATTTTTAGACCCCCTCAAGACCTCCAAGGGGGAGCATTGGAAAAATGCTTGAGTTTCCAATTGACCTCCATTATACTCGTTGCTCGGGTCGAGCATTACGATTTGCTCTACTCGAGTAACGAGTACCCGAGCATTACGATTTGCTCTACTCGGGTAACGAGTACCCGAGCATTTTAATGCTCCCTTATCACTACTCATGGACAATCCATGAGGCAGAATAGTCAAACGTTCCGGGGTCAGATATCAAGAAAGATCATTGTAAACTAAAGGGGAAAGAAAGGGCGTCATCAGGTCATCGTAAGGCCATGTGCACACGTTCAGGATTTTTAGCGTTTTTTTCGCGTTTTTTCGCTATAAAAACGTGATAAAAACGCGAAAAAAACGCTAACATATGCCTCCTATTATTTACAAGGTATTCCGCATTTTTTGTGCAAATGTAGCCTTTTTTTCCGCGAAAAAATCGCATCGCGGAAAAAAAAGCAACATGTTCATTAAAATGCGGAATTGCAGGGGATTCCGCACACCTAGGGGTCCATTGATCTGCTTACTTCCCGCACGGGGCTGTGCCCACGATGCGGGAAGTAAGCAGATTATGTGCGGTTGGTACCCAGGGTGGAGGAGAGGAGACTCTCCTCCACGCACTGGGCACCATATAAGTGGTCAAAAAATAAGAATTAAAATAAAAAATAGTCCTATACTCACCCTCGATGTCCCGCGCAGTCTTCCCGCCTCCACTGCACGCTGCCGTTCGGTTCCTGTAGCTGGTGTGCGGCGAAAGACCTGCCGATGACGTCACTGTCCTGTGATTGGTCGTGAGCGGTCATGTGACCGCTCACGTGACCGTGACGTCACGCTAGGTCCTGTGCGCACAGACCAGCTATAGGAAGAGGAGCCGGACGCCGGTGAGGAGATGTCTGGGTGAGTATAAGCATTTTTTTATTTTTTTTATTATTTTTAAACATTCTATCTTTTACTATAGATGCTGCATAAGCTGCATCTATAGTAAAAAGTTGGTCACACTTGTCAAACGCTATGTTTGACAAGTGTGACCAACCTGTCAGTCAGTTTTCCAAGCGATGCTACAGATCGCTTGGAAAACTTTAGCATTCTGCAAGCTAATTACGCTTGCAGAATGCTAAAAAAAACGCGAAAAAAACGGAAAAAAAACGCAAAAAAAAAAATGCGGATTTCTTGCAGAAAATTTCCGGTTTTCTTCAGGAAATTTCTGCAAGAAATCCTGAACGTGTGCACATACCCTTAGAAGTCAGAATACCAGGAAGATAGCAGATCGGAGAAAAGGGGCTAAGCAAATGGATGGTCAGAACAAAGAGCAAGGTTTAGCAGCAATAGATTAACAAACAGAGCACAGGAATATAAGGCAAACATGCACCACTGAGCAAATTTTACGACTGTCAGAGAGTTCTGGGACTGACAACTTAGCTACATACGGTATCTGGGTAATCACTTTGACAGGGAACACTTGAAGGAAGCTTAGCACCTTCCAGTCTCAGATTGGACGGCTGAGCTGTCTATCAAAATACCAACAGCTCAGCACGTCCCTGCATTAGATTGGATGACTCAGCTGTCACTCACTGCTTCCAAGACACACTGAGAGTAGGAACCGTGACACTGACTCTTATGGGCAGTCCGGAGTGGGGAGACCATCTATCTAATATACATTGCATTCTTTTGCAAAAAAGGAACTAATCTAGCCATATGATTGAAGAGTTTTTCTTACGTTTTCTCCCTCATTCCAGAAACATACTAGCGGGATTTTCTATTACATTTTACAGTAAAGAATAAGTGCACCTAAATAAATGAGAGCACCATCTTGTAAAGAATAAATCTACATAACATACTAGAGTGGCTGCTACAATGCACAGTCAGCATTGCCTCATAGACATCTTCCCTAGTAGAGCAGGATAAACATCAGGTCAAAGTGGAGTGATAGAAAAACAGCACGCCTGCCTCCAACTATTGTCACAGTCCCTAGGTGTGTAAGAAGCATGCGGAGAAGATGCACAGATCACGCTTGCTCTGCGTGCACTTTATTCCCTGCACTGTCCCCATTCACAGAACAGGTGATTCTGACTCCAAAGTGCTCTGTCAGGTAACACACTGTGCAGCATGTTACACAATACAGCAAATACAAATCCTGAAATGATGAGGTAGAACACAGATAAAGAGATTTTCTCAAGTTCTTACATGGGTAAAATTGCAAAGTGCTTCTAAAAACAATTTACCTGATATTAAAAATCCTCTCTATTCTCAAGAATTTATGGAATTTTTATGTTATAGTTTACAGCTCGTTTCCCTACTTACTGCTAACTTACAAAAAACCTTATAAAATATAACTTTTATTAAGTAATTCATAAAAATATATATACCCAACACAAAGGTGAAAGTGCAACAAATATATAAAACCTACAAGAGAAAAAATTAGCAAAAACCCTGCTGAAAATAAGAAAAAAGCGAAAAGTGCATCTAAATAACACAGGGTTTTTAGTAATACTGTTAATAATAGGCAACAAATATATCCTATAGATTACTAGATATATAAAAATGGCTAGTGAGAACAGGAAGTAGGCTAGTATGATGTATAAGGAATTAACCCTAGATATTTCTGACCACTGCAGTAGTATAATTAATAAAACCTACTGTCTTATAAAAGTTACATTTTATAAGGGTTTTTTGTAAGTTAGCTGTTTATCTACACCTTTTTGTCACATATCAATCTTTGTTAGCCTGCTCTGCTTACTGGTCAACTTGTAGTGTCACAGTGGTCCTTACCTACAGTAGGTAAGGGGCAGCATTAATGCTTTAGAGCAGGGGTGGGCAATTCATTTTCCCCAGAGGCCACATTGTGCTCAATCAATATATTAATTATAATTATTATATTATTGATAATTGTATGAATATTAATTGTTTCACTTAATATTGAGCAGAATTAAGTATACTGACATTCCCCTATATATCGTTTGAACCCAATACAGCCCCTTCTATATATAGTATGAACCTCCCCACAGCCCCTTATATACTATAAGAGCCCCCTCCCAGCCTCCTAATATACAGCATGAGCCCCACACAGCCCATATACAGCCCATATACTGCATGAGCCTTACACAGCCTCCCTATATATAGCATGAACCCCCCACAGCCTCGCTATATACAGCATGAGCCCCACACAGCCTCCCTATATACAGCATGAGCCCCACACAGCCTCCCTATATACAGCATGAGCCCCACACAGCCCACATACAGCATGATCCCCACACAGCCTCCCTATATACAGCATGAGCCCCAAACAGCCTTCCTATATACTGCATGAGCCCCACTCAGTAACCCTATATACTGCATGAGCCCCACACAGCCTCCTTATATACAGCATGAGCCACACACAGCCTCCCTATATACTGCATGAGCCCCACATAGCCTCCCCATATACAGCATAAGACCCACACAGCCTCCCCATGTCAGCATGAGACCCCCATGGCCTCCACATGTCCAGCATGAGAGCCCAACAGCCACCCTATGTCCAGGATGAGACCCCCATAGCCTACCCATGTTCAGCTTGAAACCCCCATAGCCTCCCCATATCCAGAATGAGGCCCCCATAGCCTCCCCATGTCCAGCATGAACCCCCATAGTTTCCCCATGTTCAGTATTAGGCCCCCATAGTCTCCCCATGTCCAGCATGAGATCCCCATAGCCTCCTCATGTCCAGGATGAGGCCGCCATAGCCACCCCAAGTCCAGCATGAGGTCGCCATAGCCGCCCCATGTCCAGCATGAGAACCCCCATAGATTCCCCATGTCCAGCTAAACATTCCATATACATGAAAATACATCCTAGATGAAAGCAATGATGGAGGAGGAAGCGTCAGCTGTCGCTCCGTCTCCCATCATTGCCCCTCTGCATCTGATGTCTCAGGCGCGATGATGTCTTTACAATGCGCCAGCTGTATCGAACTGTTTGGAGGAACTGAAGACCCCATGAAGAGACTGGAGCAGCGCGGGAAGGGGCAGAGGAGAGTATTCATACTTTTATGTGGGGCCTGTTATAATGTATGGAGCACTATTTTGGGGCACATTATACTGTATGGAGCACTATGTGGGGCCATTATGCTGTATAGATGCAGGGCCCTGTTGTACTGTATGGAGGACTATGTGGGGCTTATACTGTATGGAGCACTATGTGGGCCATTTTACTGTATGGAAAGCATACTATGTGGCCCCATTATACTGTATAGAGGACTATAAGGGCCACATTATATTGTATGGAGCAATTTTTGTGGCCATTACACTGTATGTAGGGCTGTGTGGGGATTATAGTTGGAGAATCCTACTGTGATGGGTTTATTCTTTGTCGGGGGGGATTGAGGGAGGGGGTAGAGTACGGTCATCATACTGTATTTGTGGAGGGTACTGTGTAGAATGCACTGAGGTGGTATCATACTGTGTTTGAGGGGCACTTTTGTTTTCATCATACTTTATTATTTGTGTTATTCAAGGTTTTTTTTATCCTTTATTATTACATATTTAAATTGGCCTATTGGGCAATATGCTTCTTATTGCTCTTACATATAATAAAATATTAGAATAATATAATATGTTAAGTTCTATTAATTAAAATGTACTTTGTTCGTGGGACAACCCCTTTTAAGTTTGTTTCCATATGAAAAAGTTAATTGCCCCCTTAGTAGCCCTCACACTGTATGATGACCCCCTTAGTTGCCTTAACGCTGTATGATGGCCCCCTAAGTAGCCCCCACAATGTTTTGATTGTGACCTTAGTAGCCACCCAATATTATGATGGCTCCCTTAGTAGCCTTCATACTACTATGATGCTTCCTTTAGTAGCTCCCACACTATTATTATTAGGCTTCACACTATTATTGTACCTTTAATAGCCTGCACACTATTATGGCCCATTTAGTAGTGGCCCCCTTAGTAGTAGCCTGCACGCTATTATGACCGCCTTAGCAGTAGCCCCAAAGTAAATGTTTCCCTATGCAACCTCCCCGTCACTTAAAAGAGGATCTATACATATATGATTACAGTATACTACTGTTGCTAACCAAAGACCAATAATATTGCCATACACCTACCACTGCATGACTTAAATGCATTAAGCTTAAATTAAAGAAAAAAAACTCTGTTGAAAAGACGAATATTACCCCCATATGGTGACCATGTAGTGGCAGATACCAGTCCTGCCAACCATATTACAGAAATTACTGTACAGATATATACAGTATATTAACTTACAAACAACGTTATTTCTGATGGTTTACTTTTCTCGTCTTTTCCATCTGGCCCAGACCACCATAACCTTTTCTTCCAGTCAGCACTCGTCTGCAGAAATTACAACAAAGATACATCTGACTTCTCACATTTCCAGCCCCGTCCCCATTCCCCATCTATTTCCAAACCTGCACAAACTCCCCATGCTGCCTGCTCTGCCAGCATGGAACAGTGTCCCCAATAATTGAAATATGTCATTACTATGATTACCCCTACACAAATTAATGGTTAATGGTTCCCACAGCTCCATATGCACTGTGTGATGGTCCCCACAGCTACCTATGCACTGTATGATGGCACAACAGCTCCCTATATACCAGAGGTGTCAAACTGCATTCCTCAAGGGCCGCCAACAGGTCATGTTTTCAGGATTTCCTTGTATTGCACAGGTGATAATTTAATCACCTGCACAGAATGATTCCAGCACCTTGTGGAATGCTAAGGAAATCCTGAAAACATGACCTGTTGGCGGCCCTCGAGGAATGTAGTTTGACACCTCTGCTATACACCATATGATGGTCCTCACAGCTCCCTATACACCCTATGATGGTCCTAACAGCTCCCTAAACACCGTATGATGTTCCTCACAGCTCCCTATACACTGTATGCTGGCACAACAGCTCCTTTTGCACTGTATGATAGACCTCACAGCTCCCTATACACCATATGATGGTCCTCACAACTCCCTATACACCGTATGATAGTCCTCTTAGCTCCCTATACACTGTATGATGGCACCACAGCTCCCTATACACTGTATGATGGTCCCCACAGCTCCTTTTGCACTGTATTATGGTCCTCACAGCTCCCTATACACCGTATGAAGGTCCTCACAGCTCCCTATATACTGTATGATAGTCCTCACATCTCCCTATACACTGTATGATGGTCCTCACAGCTCACTAAAACACTGTATGATGGTCTCCACAGCTCCCTATGTCCGGTATGATGGCACCCACAGGTCACTATAACCAGCATAATGACCCTTACAACTCCCTTTTATAATGACCCGTAGCCCCGTGCATACTTTATGGTGGCCCCTAAAGCCCAGTATCAGGGCCGGCTCCAGGTTTTTGAGGGCCCCGGGCAAAAGAGTCTCAGTGGGCCCCCCCCTTTAACACATACCACAATTCATGATCGCATATAACACAGCCATGTAGTATATAACACATCCCATATAGTATATAACACAGCCACGTAGCATATAACACAGCCATGTAGTATATAACAGCCCACGTAGCATATAACACAGCCATGCAGTATATAACGGCCCACGTACGTAGCATATAACACAGCCACGTAGTATATAGCACAGCCCACGTAGCATATAACAGCCCATATAGTATATAGCACAGCCACATATTATATAACACAGCCCACGTAGTATATAGAACAGCCATGTAGTATATAGCACAGCCCATGTAGCATATAACAGCCCATATAGTATATAGCACAGCCACATATATAACACAGCCCACGTAGTATATAGAACAGCCATGTAGTATATAGCCAGCCCACGTAGTATATAACATGGCCCACGTAGTATATAGAACAGCCATGTAGTATATAGCACAGACATGTAGTATACAGCACAGCCCCCCTCCCCCCAAGAATGGCCCCATATTCCAGTACTCACTGTTACAGTTAAAAAAAAAACCACTCCACCTCTCAACGTGCCCGCGCCGCGCTGCTCCCTGCTCTGGTCTCGGCGGCTGCCGCTGCACTGCCTGACACACAGCGAGTGAGCGATGACATCATCGCGCACCCGCAGTGTCAGAGGCAGAGCGGGGAATGATGGGAGAGGGAGCGTCAGGTGACGCTCTCTCCTCCATCATTTGCTTTGAACTTTAATGGCAGACGCCGGTATAGTTCAATGCAGCGGGGGAGTTGGCGCTGGCGGCAGGCGGGCCCCCCTGCCTCACAGGGGCCCCATAGCGGCTGCGTGATGTGCCACTAGCTGAGGGCCCCTGGGGGAGCGGGGGCCCTAGGCACTGGCAGCTGCCTGCCTCTAACACCGGCCTTAAATGGGCCCCCCTGTCTCGCCAGGGCCCCGGTGCTTGCCCGGGTACGCCGGGTGCTGACGCCAGCCCTGCCCAGTATATACTGTATGATGGGCCCCATAGCCCCTTATACACTATATTATGTCACCAACTTCCCCTTATATATAATATATGGCACCCACAGCACCTTTTAAACAGTATGATGGCCCCAAGGCCCTGTATCTATAGTTTGATGGCCCCACTGCTTTCTCTCTATCTAGCTATCTATCTAAAACATGGATCATACTCGCCTAATCCTGATTACTGGCATGGCAGCCTCCGCCTCCTCGGGTCTGCAGAATGGTGCAATGCAATGACATAATCGCGCCACCTGTGTGAGTGTGCTGATCAGGGCCGGACTGGGACCAAAAAGCAACCCTGGCACAAAAAATTTCACCAGCCCACATTCAACGAGTATCCCTACTCAAATCGTAGAACACTGACAGGTTGTGCAGACTTTTGCTTTACTTGTTACACTAATCAAATATGTTTAACAACCACTTTATATAAAACTGCAGTGGCCATAGGGGGAACAGACAACTGTTCAATACAGATGGCCAGCAGACTGTTGTCACACTGCAGACTACGCTAAAAAAATACAGCACTGATCAGACAAAACACTTTGTATCCACATTAAAGAGATGTTGAAGACCACCCCTGTTGAATGCTCCTGGTTTACGCAATAAAATAAAAAATGCATTCTTACCAACTGGACCGATGACTCCTCCACTCCGAGCGCTGTGTCTCCCAGCATTCTCATGACATTGTTTATATGACATAAGTGCTGCAGACTATCAGAGGACGTTGATGATCTGCAGTCTTCATAGTCCAGTTTGATGATAACGGGCTGCTCTTGTGCCATAATGCCGTGACATATGCACTCTCCGTAAGTAAGTACACTTGTACTTTATTCAACACACTGGGGGCACAACCACTTTAAAGCAAAGCGGTCACCTCTCAAAATGCTATTAACCCTTGTAAGATTGCTCTTACTGAGTGTATTGGGGGACACTCGCTTGGCATGGGATTCAAGTACCTAGACACGGGTTTTCACTTTAACAGTCCTTGTGGTTTATTATGGAGTCATAAGCCACAGAAATATGAACAACAAGCACACAGTCTTTACATCAATTCTTCACATTATAGTATACGGCTATGAAACGCGGTCACTAAACACGCCGAACCTCTGTGTCCAGTTATCGTGGGTGACCACGCCATACAGTTCATTAATCTCCATGGAGCACAACAGGCACCAACATACGATATTACGGTTGCAGTCTCTAATCATGCTGGGCCTTACTCTGTCCAGTTACCATGGTTGACTGCACGGTTCCCCATACGCTGGGTTACCTTCTAGGAGCTCCTGCTCCACATGCTGACTCCTGTCAGTACTCTCTCTCACAGGGAAGCTGCCGAACTGGGATCACCGTCTCAGGCAATGCCTTGCTCACCAGGCCACCTGACAGTCCAGATCCTCAGACGGGCTGTAGCTTCCCCAAACGCAGTGCCATCACAGACTCTGCACGCGCGTCCTCTCTGTGCGCTATTCAGGACATCCATCCCCATCTGGGACCGTCCAACACACAGGCCCCCAGGTCCAAGGCCTCCCCCATGTGCTCTCATGTGACCCACATGGTCACATTATATACTTGCAGCCACACCCCTAGGTGGGAGGTGTGTGTGGCTATTTCAACCTTTACAACTACAGATATGCCTCCATGCATATCCTGAGGAGCACATGCAGCGCCCCCTAGCTGTAACAGGGGTCACTGCATCACACCCTACAGATATAAGGTTAATGTGAAATTTATTTGTCCCAGAGAGCTCCAGTTTTCAGTCATTGAGGAGCAGCCAGCGCAGCTTCAGTCACCACTCACACAGTGCCCACATTGGCAAAGCTGAATGAAACTTTTGTGAACATGCCAAAAGTTGCAATATTTTTGCACAACCTTGAACTGTGAAAAAATTTTGAGACTTATCAAAGCGTTTTAAGTCAGATTTCTGTTTGAAAACACTTTGATGAATTGATCTATGTGTCTCTATAACCCGAACATCGCCATACACTAGTGACCAAAATTGTCGATGCACTTGAAGTTTTTAATAATTTTCTAGGCTTCTGGAACTGTCGGCAATCTTACTTGCTTGATTACGTAATTATATTTATAGCCCAGGTACGCACACCCAATGATTGTATTTTTTTAGATTTTAATCATGCCAGCCACAAAGTGGTCTGATTGGTCTCCAAAAAGGAGAGCTACGGCTATTGTTTTGCGGGAGGAGAGATACAGTTTCAGAGAAATTGCTAGGAAGATGGGTGCTGGAGTCACTGCTTCTGGAGTGCAAAAGCTATGTTCACATTTGCTGATAGTTGCAGCATCAAAACTGAGAGTGGGTGAGGAAGGAAAAAGGCAACAACTCCAAAACCAGACAGAAGGATTGTTAGGTTAGCCTTCCAAAACAGAAAAGCATCAGCCAAGGAACTCAACCAGTTCTTGCACGATAGAGGAGTTTCGGTGTCGGATAGAACAGTACGTCGCTGATTACTTGATGCTGGTCTGAAAGCATGAACTCCAAGGAAAAAGCCATTCCTAAATCTTAAACAGAGAAGTAAGAGAATTTCCTGGGCCACAGAATATCATAGCTGGACAACTGAAGACTGAAAAAAAAAGTAATCCGGAGCGATGAAAAGAGAATATCAATTTTTGGTAGTGACGGAGTGCGTTATGTTTGGAGAAGGCCGAAGGAAGACTGTCTTCCAGAGTGTATGACAGCTACAATGAATAATTCTGAGAGTGTTATGATATGGGGCTGTATGTCCTGTGATGGATTTGGGAGAATACAGGTTCTTGAGGGAACTTTAAATGCTTCGAAATATATTCATGATGTCCTTGAACCAAAGCTCATCCCATCAGTTCGTGACCTTGGCAAGGAACAGACCAAAATTATTTTTTAACCGGATGGAGCACCATGTCACACTGCAAGGCAATGTCTAAAATGGTTTGAAAGCAAACAAATTTCTGTGCTTTCATGGCCAGGTAACAGTCCTGATCTGAACCCTATCGAAAATCTGTGCTCAAGATTAAAGCGATTGGTTTCTAGTAAGCAACCGAGCAACAGACAGGCATTGATTGCAGCTGTTAATAGTTCCTGGTACCATGTTATTTCCACAGGGAACCTGAGAAGTGTTGTTGAATCAATGCCAAGGAGATGCAACGCTGTTATCAATGCTAAAGGATACCCTACTTGCTACTAAAGAAAGAACACATAGGGATAGCATGAAATTAACTTATTAGGACGTGATATTTTGATTCGCTGTTCTTCTAGAAGTAAGGAGATATTTTGTATTATGGTAACCTTTTTTCTATGTAGATGTGTTCTAATCTACCTTAGACTACTTGTGGCATTATTGTTATAAACACTTTGTATGATTGCATGCTAAAAACTTTAAAAAATTACAAAAATGTGAAATGTATCCACAATTTTGGCCAGTAGTGTATACTACACCATTACATTACATTCAAATTTAGAATACTGCATAACGTACAAACATAGAAAAATATACAATTAGACGTATCCAGCTCACCTGCTGGACAACACACTCATTACATACACATCATATAGTCACAGACACACATATCATACTTGTACTGTACTTAGTACACATATGCTGTGCTCAGCAGGTACACATCATATACACAACACATGCCTGCTGGACAAGTATACACACACTACAGATACCTTACACACAAGTATCAAACACACTTTAGCTACCCCCCCCACACAAACTACAGATACCTCATACACAAGTATCACACACACTACAGCAAGTATCTCACACACAAGTTTCTCACACACACACACACACACTACAGCAACCACACATACACACACACACACACACACACACACTACAGATACACTGATGAGCAAAAGGGTAAACAATGTTTTGAACTTGTGACTTTCAGCCTCCATATTTCACCATCCACTACTACAAACGTGAGACTACCATCATTTTATAAACAATCATCTTGGCTATCTCATGCATAAATTTGACTTGAAACTATTTAGTATATGATTAGTTATGCAGATTCACCTCATCCCTATATAGGTTCTGCACCTATTGCCGAGCAGGAACCTAATCCCTGCCTGACCCTAGCAATAGGCCCTACATAGGGAGGGGACGGGGTAGCGCTAGTCAGTCCCCAATAAAACTAAGGACAGGGAAGATGGATGGGGGAAAACACTTAGCTTGAGAAGACAACCGAGACGTCACCTCAGCAATCCTCCAACAGGTCCTCTGGAAAAGACACTAGCTGACTGCTGGAACCTCCAACAAGAATGAGCTAACACCCGCACCATGCTGCAGCAATTGAATGTAATTAAACCTTCAGCCCAGGTGTGTGATTAGCATCAGAAGGTGGAGGTAACTATTGGGCCCTAGAGGGAGAAGGATTTTGCTTCATAACATAGATGCCAAAATCAAGAAGGTGGTTGAGCTAAACGCAAAGACCTTCTACGGCCGGATCCAGGATGACTCTGTCACACCTGACACACCCGTGACACACACCTCAGATACCTCATATACACTACAGATACCCCCCCCACACACACACACACACGCACCCTACAGATACCTCACACACTACAGATATCTTACACACAGGGGTGGACGGGGGTCCCTGTTTTACTTGTCATCTATATCAGGTAATGTGCACGTATATATGGGTAATGATATCCACACCCATAAGTGGCTTATCCGGCTATTACTGCCACATGTGCTAGTGGATGCTACCAGTATTGCACCTTGCACTTTATATTTTGCACTGGTTAGGTTGATTATAGGCAATTGCCTCAATTCAGGGATGTACCCTACCTTGGGCATATTCTGATGCCGATGACATCCCTTTGTCATCTTTTAGCCCTACTGTGTCCGTTTTTGTCTGGAATAATGTTTTGTATTCTTTATGATAAAGTGGAATTAATTGTGGATTTCATGACTGCTTGGTGGTTCTTTAGTTTATTCTTATTTAGTTTTGCAGTTTTCCTTAATCCATACTAAGGTGGTGGTGTGTCTGGTAGGCACATAGGGTGATATATGTATATATACACGTGTATGTACACATGAGCAAACTTTCCAAACCCTGTGATACTTTAGGTTACTACTACCGATAATGTGCATCAAAATATTGTTAGATACCTTACACGCACCACACACAAGTATCACATTTACTACAGATACCTCACACAAAAGTATCACACATACTACAGATACCACACACACTACAGATACCTCACAAACTACAAATACCTCATATTCAAGTATCACACACACTATACAGATACCTCACACATTAGTATTGCACACACATACACTACAGATATGTCAAATGCAAGTATCACATGCACTGCAGATACCTCACACACAAGTATCATGCACTACGGATACCTCACACACAAGTATCATGCACTACGGATACCTCACACACAAGTATGCACTACGGATACCTCACACACAAGTATCACATGCACTACAGATACCTCACACACAAGTATCACACGCACTACAGATACCTCACACAAGTATCACGCACACTACAGATACCTCATACACAAATATCACACACACTCTCTCCTCTGTGCTGCAGGGGAGGCTGATATACATGTGCAGCTGCTTAGCTTCTCCTGCTCAGAGCAGCACTGTCCCAGCAACTCCCCTGCACTCCCATTCTCTGCTGGGGCTGCAGACCAGAGTAGGATAACATTTGACCTTGCAGACTGGAGCAGCTTCCCTATCTCTCTCTGGGAGTACTCACAGGCAGGTAGGCTGACCTTGCATCATGATTGCTGCTTCCTCTCTCCCTCAGAGATGCGCCATGCAGGAGAACAGGGGCACTGGTCAATCAGCTCTTCTATCAATCTGATGCTCATTGGCCAGTGTTCTTCTCCTCCATAGCATGCCTACTTTGAACTGTGTTGGTGTCAAGGTGACCCTAACACAGTTCAATGCAACTGTTGCAGGAGATCCGGAGCTCTGGGCAAAACGTTCGGGCCTGAATCTTTGATACTAGTGACGCCCCTAATAACCCCCATACATAATGATACAATTCCACAACTTTAAAATAAAAAAAAAATCATATACTCACCTAAACTTGGTGACATAATTGCACTGGGACTCTAACATGCGGTACATGGCGCGGCGCAGTGATGTCATCGCGTTGGTCCACCTGGACCTGGATCTACTGTTCTGTAGGCCTCAGGCGTAGCATGACTTGTGGCCTACAGAACGAAGAGTGTCAGTGCATGGAGACCATTTCTCTGTGCTCTGTAGCAGAGTTTAACTATATCGGAGCGCTGTGTACAGGCATAAGAGTGGTTGACTTGAACCCCTGAAAACACCAATTGCGTTATGTGAACTATGTCCTCTGGTTTTTAGTGCGTATTGTGACAGACTGTGATTTGGTAATATGCTGAAAAAGAATGGACAGCATCTCCAAAAATCATACACTGATCTAATGCCTCTAGGCAATATTTTTCTGTCACTGGAGAGCTTGAGGAAGGTGCGTTTCAATGCTCCTTTCATTTGGTGTTGGTGCTATGTGGTGGCCGTTGTTGCTATGGTTTCGTGCTGGTGGGGCAGAGCGGTCTGGAGTCATGGGGACTTTGTCTTGCAGTATAGGCGCTGTGAGGCACCAGGCCGTCCACCGTGCCGGTGCATTGTCGCTGTGGCAGTGGTTGGCGCACGGCTCCGCTCCCTTAGGGTGATAGGGACCCACTGAGAGGTTTGCCGTGATGTGGCAGTGGGCTTCATACAGTCTGATCAGAATGTTAAATTAAGAACTTTATGTTCAGTTATATATATTTTTACCTAGCGGCATTAGATCAATGTATGTTTTTTGGAGGTGCTGTCCATTCTCTTTTTCAGTATATTTCATGATCTGTCCTTTTTCTTTCGATGTTGTGAACTTCTCCCATTTGGCACAGGTGATTTTAAAATAGCAGAAGACTGCAAAGGAAAGGGTCTAGCCTATTTTTGCTCTCAATGGAGAGCATCAGGAAGGTACGTTTCAATGCTCCTTTCATTTGGTGTAGGAGTTATGTGGTGGCCATTTTTGTTGTGGTTTTGTGCTGGTGAGGCAGCGCAGTCTGGAGTCATGAGGACTTTGTCTTGCAGCATGGGGGCTGTGAGGCACCAGGCCGTCTGCCCTGCCAGTGCATTGTCGCTGTGGCGGTGGGCGGCACATGGCTCCGCTCTGCTAGGGCGATAGTGACCCACTTAGAGGTTTGCTGTAAAGTGGCAGTGGGCTTCATACAGTCTGATCAGAATGTTAAATTAAGAACCTCATGCTCAGTTATACACTGTGTGCAGAATTATTAGGCAAGTTGTATTTTAGAGGATTATTTTTATTATTGATCAACAACTATGTTCTCAATCAACCCAAAAGACTCATAAATATCAAAGCTTAATATTTTTGGAAGTTGGAGTGTTTTTTTTTTTAGATTTGGCTATCTTAGGAGGATATATTCTTTAACTATATAAATAGTAAGAAACTAAAAAATGACAGTGTTGGCCCCCTTAAAAATAGTCTGGGTGAAATGGTGGATGAGGATGAGGAAAAAGCCAATATGCTAAATGACTTTTTTTCATCAGTATTTACAAAAGAAAATCCCATGGCAGACAAAATGACTAGTGATAAAAATTCCCCATTAAATGTCACCTGCTTAACCCAGCAGGAAGTACAGCGGCGTCTAAAAATAACTAAAATTGACAAATCTCCGGGCCCAGATGGGATACACCCCCGAGTACTGCAGGAATTAAGTACAGTCATTGATAGACCATTATTTTTAATCTTTAAAGACTCCATAATAACAGGGTCTGTACCACAGGACTGGCATATAGCAAATGTGGTGCCAATATTCAAAAAAGGGGCAAAAACTGAACTCGGTAATTATAGGCCAGTAAGCTTAACCTCTACTGTGGGTAAAATCCTGGAGGGCATTCTAAGGGATACTATACTGGAGTATCTGAAGAGGAATAACCTTATGACCCAGTATCAGCACGGATTTACTAGGGACCGTTCATGTCAGACTAATTTGATCAGCTTCTATGAAGAGGTAAGTTCCGGACTGGACCAAGGGAACCCAGTGGACATAGTGTATATGGACTTTTCCAAAGCTTTTGATACGGTGCCACACAAAAGGTTGTTACAAAAAATGAGAGTAATGGGGATAGGGGAAAATATGTGTAAGTGGGTTGAGAGCTGGCTCAGGGATAGGAAACAAAGGGTGGTTATTAATGGAGCACACTCAGACTGGGTCGCGGTTAGCAGTGGGGTACCACAGGGGTCAGTATTGGGCCCTCTTCTTTTTAACATATTTATTAATGACCTTGTAGGGGGCATTCAGAGTAGAATTTCAATATTTGCAGATGACATTAAACTCTGCAGGGTAATCAATACAGGGGAGGACAATTTTATATTACAGGATGATTTATGTAAACTAGAAGCTTGGGCTGATAAATGGCAAATGAGCTTTAATGGGGATAAATGTAAGGTCATGCACTTGGGTAGAAGTAATAAGATGTATAACTATGTGCTTAATTCTAAAACTCTGGGCAAAACCGTCAATGAAAAAGATCTGGGTGTATGGGTGGATGACAAACTCATATTCAGTGGCCAGTGTCAGGCAGCTGCTACAAAGGCAAATAAAATAATGGGATGCATTAAAAGAGGCAGAGATGCTCATGAGGAGAACATAATTTTACCTCTATACAAGTCACTAGTTCGACCACACTTAGAATACTGTGTACAGTTCTGGTCTCCGGTGTATAAGAAAGACATAGCTGAACTGGAGCGGGTGCAGAGAAGAGCGACCAAGGTTATTAGAGGACTGGGGGGTCTGCAATACCAAGATAGGTTATTACACTTGGGGCTATTTAGTTTGGAAAAACGAAGACTAAGGGGTGATCTTATTTTAATGTATAAATACATGAGGGGACAGTACAAAGACCTTTCTGATGATCTTTTTAATCATAGACCTGAGACAGGGACAAGGGGCATCCTCTACGTCTGGAGGAAAGAAGGTTTAAGCATAATAACAGACGCGGATTCTTTACTGTAAGAGCAGTGAGACTATGGAACTCTCTGCCGTATGATGTTGTAATGAGTGATTCATTAATTAAATTTAAGAGGGGACTGGATACCTTTCTGGAAAAGTATAATGTTACAGGGTATATACACTAGATTCCTTGATAAGGCGTTGATCCAGGGAACTAGTCTGATTGCCGTATGTGGAGTCGGGAAGGATTTTTTTTCCCCAATGTGGAGTTACTCTTTGCCACATGGTTTTTTTTTGCCTTCCTCTGGATCAACATGTTAGGGCATGTTAGGTTAGGCTATGGGTTGAACTAGATGGACTTACAGTCTTCCTTCAACCTTAATAACTATATATCTGTTTGTGCAGGTAACTATTACTGTGCAGAATTATTAGGCAACTTAGTAAAAACCAAATATATTCCCATCTCACGTGTTTATTTTCACCAGGTAAACCAATATCACTGCACAAAATTTAGAAATAAACATATCTGACATGCAACAACAAACCCCCCCAAAATTAGTAACCAATATAGCCACCTTTCTTTATGATGACACTCAACAGCCTTCCATCCATAGATTCTGTCAGTTGCTTGATCTGTTTACGATGAACATTGCGTGCAGAAGCCACCACACCCTCCCAGACATTGTTCCGAGAGGTGTACTGTTTTCCCTCCCTGTAGAACTCACATTTTATGAGGGACCACAGGTTCTCTACGGGGTTCAGATCAGGTGAACAAGGGGGCCATGTCATTATTTTTTCTTCTTTGAGACCTTTATTGGCCAGTCACACTGTGGATTAGTTGGAGGCATGTGATGGACCATTGTCGTCCTGCATGAAAATCATGTTTTTCTTGATCGATACCGACTTCTTCCTATACCACTGCTTGAAAAAGTTGCCTTTCCGAAACTGGCAGTAGGTCTGGGAGTTGAGCTTCACTCCATCCTCAACCCGAAAAGGTCTCAGCCCATACCAGTACCCCACCTCCACCTTGCTGCTGTCTGAGTCGGAGTGGAGCTCTCTGCCCTTTACTGATCCAGCCTCTGGCCTATCCATCTGGCCCATCAAGAGTCACTCTCATTTCATCAGTCCATAAAACCTTTGAAAAGTCAGTCTCAAGATATTTCTTGGCCCAGTCTTGACGTTTTATCTTATCTTTCTTGTTCAAAGGTGGTCGTTTTTCAGCCTTTCTTACCTTGGCCATGTCCCTGAATATCGCACACCTTGTCCTTTTTGTTACCCCAGTAACGTTGCAGCTTTGAAATGTGGCAAAACTGGTGGCAAATGACATCTTGGCAGCTTCACGTTTGATTTTCCTCAATTCATGGGCAGTTATTTTGCGCCTTTTTTGCCCAACACGTTTCTTGCGACCCTGTTGGCTATTTGCCATGAAACGCTTGATTGCTCGGTGATCACGCTTCAAAAGTTTGGCAATTTCAAGACTGCTGCATCCCTCTGCAAGACATCTCCCAATTTTTGACTTTTCAGAGCCTGTCAAATCTCTCTTCTGACCCATTTTGCCAAAAGAAAGGAAGTTGCCTAATAATTAAGCACACCTTATATAGGGTTTTGATGTCATTAGACAACACCCCTCCTCATTACAGAGATGCACATCACCTGATTTACTTACCTGGTAGTTGGCTCTCAAGCCTGAACAGCTTGGAGTAGGACAACATGTATAAAAAGTATCATGTGATCAAAATACAACTTGCCTAATAATTCTGCACACAGTGTTTATATATTTTTGCCTAGCGGCATTAGATTAATGTATGATTTTGTAGGTGCTGTCCATTCTCTTTTCAGCATATTGTGTGATATAGTAATATATAATGTATAGAGTAAGAAATATGTTACGTTTCAGGACACAATAAAAACTATTGGGTAAGATAGACTTTGGTAAACATTATAAGTGTAATTGCAGCGCCCCAGAGTCCTGGTCGTTGCAGTACTGTGGCTCCGCCGCTAAGGGGGGGCTATGGTACGTCTGATGGCACTGAAGGAGTTCATCTGACCAGGTATCACAGACACCAATACATTTCACAGTCTGGCCTCCAGAGGGAGCTAAGGGTGCTATTCATTAGGCCACTCCTCACAGTCTGGTAAAACTGTGGGTTAGGCAGGAAGTTAGAAAGAACGCTGACTGGGTTGGAACCCGGCAACACCTTGTGGCAGAGGGTGTTGTAGGGGAAGATTCGGTAGGGTCCCTGTCAGGGGTGGGATCCTGACAGAGGCCTGGCAAATAGAGAGAAAGCTACGGGACCGCGCCTGCACTTCATAGCGGCGGTACCCTAAGAAAGGACAAGAAGCGAGATTTATTGTGCTGAGTGAGAAACGAGATCAACGCAACAGGGAGAAATACCAGTAGGAGTCGTGCTGTTAGACCGAGGCAACATCCTACTGAGGCGTAACTAACCGGTGGCCGGAACGCCGAGGAAGTACAGAGCTCTAAGCATTACTTCAAACCAACGGCAGGACAGAGAGCTATAGGCTGGCTGTCTCACCTACATCACCTACGCAGACATAGGGGGCAACTTGTGGAGAGGGGCGACTCTAGGGTCCCGGAAGAGCTCCGAGCCTTCCCGTCATACGGGTGCGTCCTACCATAAGATCTGGAAGACGAGATTAAGAAGAACATCAGAATCGAGTTGTGAGGGAACACGAGAAACAGACACAACAGTTGTGGGGACTATCCCGTAAGCACAGCAGGGGAGGACCACAACACATAAGCGCTAGAAGGAAGGCACAGATTTCCACCTGCGAAGGGAACTCTGGAAGTGCCATCGGACCGGCCGGACTTGCGCAGCCCGGCTAACCGTATTCCGGACTGAGGACCCAGAAGCCTTCAGTAAAGAGGTAAAGAGACTGCAACCTGGTGTCCTCGTTATTTACTGCACCGCACCACCACCACCATCCACATCTATTACTGTACGCCCCTCAGCAGGGTCACGGACCGGGTCTAGCCACCGTGACAACCCCAGAGCAGAGACTCAGAGGCCCGGTACCGGGTACCCCTCGGCCCTGCGGCAGTGGGGGCGCTACATAATATGTTTGGTGCATGCAAATGTAATGCATAATGTTTGTAAAAGTATGTAGTAATGTAGTATTTAAGGTTGAAGGAAGGCTTTAAGTCCATCTTGTTCAACCCATAGCCTAACCTAACATGCGCTGCCGCTAACATGTTGATCCAGAGGAAGGCAAAAGAAACCCATGCGGCAAACACTAAGCTCCACTCCACATACGGCAATCAGACTAGTTCCCTGGATCAACGCCCTGTCAAGGAAACTAGTGTATATAACCTGTAACATTATACTTTTCAAGAAAGGCATCCAGTTCCTTCTTAAATTTTAGTAGTGAATTACACTACTCATTACAACATCATACGACAGAGAGTTCCATAGTCTCACTGCTCTTACAGTAAAGAATCCGTGTCTGTGATTATGATTAAACCTTATTTCCTCCAGATGTAGAGGATGCCCCCTTGTCCCCGTTTCAGGTCTAAGAGTAAAAAGATCATTAGAAAGGTCTTTGTACTGTCCCCTCATATATTTATACATAGTAATAAGATCCTCCCGAAACCTTCGTTTTTGCAAACTAAATAATCCCAAGTGTAATAACCTATCTTGGTATTGCAGACCCCCAGTCCTCTAATAACCTTGGTCGCTCTTCTCTGCACCCGCTCCAGTTCAGCTATGTCTTTCTTATACACCTGAGACCAGAACTGTACACAGTATTCTAAGTGTGGTCGAACTAGTGACTTGTATAGAGGTAAAATTATGTTCTCCTCATGAGCATCTCTGCCTCTTTTAATGCATCCCATTATTTTATTTGCCTTTGCAGCAGCTGCCTGACACTGGCCACTAAATGTGAGTTTGTTGTCCACCCATACGCCCAGGTCATTTCAGTGACCGTTTTGCCCAGTGTTTTACAATTAGGGCTCATACTCACTTGGGTGAAATACGGCTGAGTCTCGCATGTTAAAACCCGGCTCTGCCGCCGGCACTTGGGAGCGTGCGGCCGCATAGCAATACATGGAGCTGCACGCTCCGCTCCCAAGTGCCGGCAGCAGAGCCGGGTGTTACCATGCGAGACTCGGCCGTATTTCACGCAAGTGAGTATGAGCTCATAAGCACATAATTATACATCTTATTTCTTCTGCCCAAATGCATGACCTTACATGTATCCCCATTAAAGCTCATTTGCCACTTATCAGCCCAAGCTTCTAGTTTACATAAATCTTTCTGTAATATTAAATTGTCCTCCTCTGTATTGATTACCCTGCAAAGTTTAGTGTTATCTACAAATTTTGAAATTCTACTCTGTATGCCCCCTACAAGGTCATTAATAAATATGTTAAAAAGAAGTGGGCCTAATACTGACTCCTGTGGTACCCCACTGGTAACCGCTACCCAGTCCGAGTGTGTTCCATTAATAACCACCTTTTATTTCTTATCACTGAGCCAGCTATTGACCCACTTACACATATTTTCCCCTATCCCCATTGTTCTTATTTTATGTATCAATTTTTTGTGTGGCACCGTATCAAAAGCTTTTGAAAAGTCCATATACACTACATCTACTGGGTTCCCTTGGTCCAGTCCGAAACTTACCTCTTCATAGAAGTTTATCAGATTAGTCTGACAGGAACTGTCCCTCGTAAACCCATGTTGATATTGGGTCATGAGGTTATTCTTCATCAAATACTCCAGTATAGCATCTCTTAGAATACCCTCCAGGATTTTACCCACAGTAGAGGTTAAGCTTACTGGCCTATAATTTCCAAGTTCATTTCTCAGCTACAGACGTAAGGACAGACATAGTTAAAGTTCGGGACTAGCCCAAAGTGGGAGGAGGAAGCTTAAAAAAACCCAGATTGCTTCCTGATAGGTATTAGAATCTGTTTAGTTTGTGACTATCCGCCATTTTCTTGTGGAGTTCTGGCTGCTGGTCTTTTTCCTCTGGTGCTGGGTTTGTCTTGGGTCAGGTGTTTGTATCACTCTTTATTAACCAGCACCTGCCGCCCAGTCCTTGCTGGACAACAGTGTTAATCTGCTTGAGCTCTAGCTTGGTGCTTTGCTTTGTCTTCTGTGTGTGTTATTTGTGCAGTGCTGGTACCTCTGGTTCTGCTAGCCTTAGTTTCTGTTTTCTATTGGTTTCTGCAGCCTTCTCTGTGTTTTCTATTAGGAGGTTACCCGTTTTTGTACCCAGTTGTTAGTTCCTTTAGGGAACCCCTTCCCCTTATCTATGGGGCGGCATGGTGGCTCAGTGGATAGCACAGCAGCCTTGCAGCGCTGGAGTCCTGGGTTCAAACCCCACCAAGGACAACATCTGCAAAGAGTTTGTATGTTCTCTCCGTGCTTGCGTGGGTTTCCTCCGGGTACTCCGGTTTCCCCCCACATTCAAAAAGACATACTGATAGGGAATTTAGATTGTGAGCCCCATCGGGGACAGTGATGATAATGTGTGCAAACTGTAAAGCGCTGCGGAATATGTTAGCGCTATATAAAAATAAACATTATTATTATTATCTATAGGTCTTCGCTTGAGATTAACCTAGGATCATCGGTGGGTCTATTCGCAAGGAATGGGTCGCCCACTCCATCGTAGGGTTTCGGCCTAGTCATAGTGCAGGGTCAGTTTTCCCCCTTCTACCTTAGTTCTGTGTTGCAGATCCCTAACAATAGGAGTCAGAGAGGGAGGTTCCGTAACCAAGTTCAAGTTGCAGTTGTCTGTCTGATAGTAGAAGTATGGATCTATTGTTCTGGCAATGGAAAGCCTTTCTGGGATTCCTTGAGTATATTCCTGCAACTTCTGGACCTCAATGCTCGATACAGAAAATGCGAAGAGTGGTTTATCCTCTGGCATACAGGGGGAGATGGATGTGGAACTGTGTGAAAGGAAAATAATGGATCCCCGGTCTACTGCGGAACTGAACGGGAAATTCTTTGGGCTGGCAGAGCCAGTAAACGAAGGGATAGTCCATGAGGAATGGATAGTAATGCTGAAAATGTGCTATATTAAGGAAACAGGAAATGAGAAGTGTTGTGCCTGATACTACATGTTACAATCTGATGAACTTGAACTGTGCAGTTAACTTGTGTGTGTTGGAACGAACTGGGTGTCCCCTGACTTATGTGTGGTGGCTCCAGAAGATGGAGACCTTCAGCCTACAAGTGAGTGTGATGCACCCCACACCTGACAGCAAATTGGGTCTGGGACACGATTTTTCTGTAAGGTGCAAGGGCATTATGGAGCAGCAGTTCGTACACAGCTACCACTGTCACCTTACACGCCGATCCAGTTAAAGCACCACTCCAGTGTTTTTTTTACTGCACTGCTGGAGTGGTGCTTTACATGTAATTCCCCTGCTCCCTGTCTCATACTCACCTGGCGCCTTCATCCTTTTCCTGCATCCTTCCCATCGGTCTTCTGCGAAAAGAGGCCTGCCAGAAGCTCCAGTGTTTCATGGAGTGCACCAGAAGTCATTTTAAAATAAATTTCTATGGAGGCCTTGTTCTGGCTTTCATAGACTTGCAATGAGCTCTTTTACGTCAGTCAAAAGTTGCGAGGACAAGATTGCGCTGTGGGACCGGAGCAGCATTGGTAAAAGGTGAAGCCGACAGAAAGTGAGTATAAGAACATGGGCAGGGAATTTACATTTGAAGCGCCACTCCAGCGCGGATAAAAAAAAAATGCTCCAGTGGTGTTTTAAGGGTAGCAGTACCTCCGGGTTAGCCCCTGCAGTTCAGGGGCTCCGGCAACTGCTCCCTCTGCCACCCCAGTAGCTATGCTACTGGATGCACTTCGATATTCTGTGTAGCCCTTGCCCACCTTTATCTCAAAGTATATGACTGCAGGGCTGGTCCTTGAACTGGAATATAAGTTGATATGCATGCTGTGTGTAGGTGAATGTTCACACTGGCCACTAACCATATAGTGTAAATCATATAGTTCCCCATAGCTGGGTGTCCATTAGCCGGGTCTCAGTCCTTGTTAGCCTTTTTCATATAATGTCACTTGACATCTGGTAAGGTTTTAATACTAGAAGTTAGGACCAAAATTCTGCTAAGTACCCTATAATATTTTCATGCACTATTGCTGTTTATTTACTGCAGGGTATTTGCTCATGTTGTTTTTATCTTAGGTTGATATGTAACTTGCCTACTAGTGATGAGTAGTGTTAAGCATTCCGATACTGCAAATATCGGGTATCGGCCGATATTCGCTGTATCGGAATTCCGATACCGAGTTCCGATATTTTTGGGATATCGGAAATCGGAATCAGGATCCATATTCATGTAAAAAATAAAGAATAAAAATAAAAAATATGGATATACTCACCCTCGGATGGCCCCTGGCTCTCAGCGGTGCAACCGGCAGCCTCCGTTCCTAAGAATGCAGTGAGTGTAGGACCTGCGATGATGTCGCGGTCTTGTGATTGGTCGCGTGACCACTCATGTAACCGTTCATGTGACCGCGACGTCATCGAAGGTCCTTCACTCACTGCATTCTTAGGAACGGAGACTGCCGGTTGCACCGCTGAGAGCCAGGGGCCATCCGAGGGTGAGTATATCCATATTTTTTATTTTTATTCTTTATTTTTTACATGAATATGGATCCCAGGGCCTGAAGGAGAGTTTCCTCTCCTTCAGACCCTGGGAACCATCCAGGATCACTTCCGATATTTGTGTCCCATTGACTTGTATTGGTATCGGTTATCGGTATCGGCGATATCCGATATTTTTTGGATATCGGCCGATCCAATCCGATACCGATACTTTCAAATATCCGAAGGTATCGCTCAACACTAGTGATGAGTGAACGTGCTCAGATAAGGTGTTATCCGAGTATCTTAGGCGTGCTCGTGTATTATGATTGAGGCCCCATGGCTGCATGATTTGCAGTTGTTAGAAAGCCTCAACGCATGCGGGGATTGCCTAACAAATACGCCTGAATAATTAATTTCATTATTGCCTGTAAAGTCAAAAGAAATAAGAAGTGCATGCAGATAAGGTGTTTTGGTGCCAGGCTTCCCATGTGCTCTTCTTTTATGGGCCTTATGGCCAAAATTTCTGAGACAGGCTGCAAAACTTAGAAAGAAATTACAAGCTATTTTCTTTTGTCATTGTCAAAATTTAGATTTATATTTTCTTGTGCACAAGGCTGATAAACTATTATAATGTTAAAGGTCTCAGATCGTGGGTTTGGGGGTAGACAACAAGAAAGCAAATATACCATTTTAGAAACCAAACTTCATGAAAATATAATACGGTAAAAAAGAGAATGTACAGCACCTCCAAAAATCATACATCAATCTAATGCCGCTAGGCAACATTATATTTAACCGAACATAAGGTTCTTAGTTTAACATTCTGATCAGACTACCTGAAGCCCACTGCCATGTCACGGCAAACCTTTCAGACTTTCCTAACTTTTATCTCCTTAAAGGAGTGGCATTGTGCCAGTCGCATAGACGATAAAAATTAGGACCCACTGAGAGGTTTACCATGACGTGGTAGTGGGTTTCATATAGTCTGATCAGAATGTTATCCTAGGAACCTCATGTTCAGTTATATATATTTTTGCCTAGCGACAGTAGATCCATCTATGATTTTTGTAGATGCTGTCCTTTTTCTTTTTTAGCATATTGCAGGAAAATAAAGTATGTAAGTCCTTTAGTTATTTGCAGCCAGGCTTGGACTGGCCCACAGGGTAACAGGAGAATCCCCTGGTGGGCCCCTGTCCAGATCTGGGCCTCCAACCCCACTGTATGGGCAGTACTTGGCATAATTCACTTTGTACAGAAAAAAGCAGCATCTCATTATTCATTACCCAAACTATCCAGTTTATTATTATATAGAGATATGGGTAAATTTGTGAACAAAGGTAGTATAATATTTGCATGCAGGTGAAAAGAGGGCCCCCCAAAGTCAATGTTATTGGTGGGCCCTTGTCACCCCAGTCCGACACTGGTTGTAGTGCTTGCACAAGTGCTGTGACTCATTCTATCGGCACTTGTGCTGATTTTTACAGGGTGTGAAGAGTCCCACCGATCTGATCACACTGGCCTATTCTAAGTATCAGTAATCTAAACCTCAAGGCACTGAGTCAGAAATTACTGCTGGCAGATTACTGCTATTTATTCTGTAAAATTGTGAATGCAGCTGTTGGCTATTAACCACCTGTAATCGATGATGAGTATAAGATAGAGTAAAGAAATATTAGATCATTTTCACTCATCCAATATTCTCATAGTGTTCTGTCCATTATAAACAAGTACTCATTATAGTCTATGGGCATGCTCACATGTCCAGATTTTTTATACATAAATTTACGCTATCCGTGTGGCATCATAATGCTGTCCACTTTTCACTATTAAATAGGTAGAAGTTGGAAAATGTTGATCTTTTTCAATCCCTTCAAACAAAAACCACACATTTGGTAAAAATGTACATCGTGACCAAAGAAATGACAAAAATCGTTTAAAAATCATTGACCAAAATGTATCCATATAAGGGGATAGATATGATTTCTCACTGCAGTTCTTGAAGAGAAACACCTCTTACAAGCCCAGTTTTCTACATGAACCAGACACCTAAATAAACTCTAGAAGAAAAGCTATAATACCTGATGACATCACAAAATGTGTCAACTGAAGGAAACTAAATTTTAAAACGCACTCCTATCACAATCATCATATTATACGGCACTGTGTACTTACAATTGCTCATTTTTCTCTTCTGCCCTTCATTTTTCCCTTCTTCCCAGTTAATTATTTTCTTTTCTATTAGGTCTATGACATCATGTGAGTAAAAACAGACTAGCTGAATCCTTCTAAACTCTATGTAGAAACAGGAAGCCTCTCTTCCCTGCATCTGTCATCATTAGAACTACAATTCTACGTGATATAGAGCTAATGGAAAAGAGAAGAATTAGCTGGGTAGAAAAGCAAAATGAGCAATTGTAAGTACACAGTGATATACAATATGATGATTGCAATATACTGTATTAAGAGGAAAAACTTTCAAAAAAGTTTCCTGAATAAATGAGATTCCATGCTGTCAACATAGCATTTTTCGGTGCCATCAGGACACTATGTAGGTCTGTTACTGTTTTACAAATTGCTTTTCTTGAAGTATCTCCGGATGGGTGCTTTATGTACCTGATTTAAATGCATGGAGTAATTCAATTCCCCTGTGTTAAGGTACCTTCACACTAAGCGACTTTGCAGCGAGAACGACGACGATCCGTGACGTTGCAGCGTCCTGGATAGCGATCTCGTTGTGTTTGACACGCAGCAGCGATCTGGATCCCACTGTGATATCGCTGGTCGGAGCTAGAAGTCCAGAACTTTATTTTGTCGCCAGATCACCCGCTGTCATGGCTGGATCGGTGTGTGTGACACCAATCCAGCGATGTGTTCACTTGTAACCAGGGTAAATATCGGGTTACTAAGCGCAGGGCCGCGCTTAGTAACCCGATATTTACCCTGGTTACCATTGTAAAAGTAAAAAAAAACCACAGTACATACTCACCTTCTGATGTCTGTCACGTCCCCCGCCGGCGGCCTCCCTGCACTGAATGTGTCAGAGGCGGCCGGCCGTAAAGCAGAGCACAGCGGTGCTCTTAGGCTGGTTTCACACTTGCGTTTTTATCTGCATGCGTTTTTAAAAAAACGCATGTGTGAAAAAACGCATGTAAACGTGGTAAAACGCATGCGTTTTTTAGACGCATGCGTTTTTATAGAAAAACACAAGAAAACAAGAAAAAAACAAAAAACCCTAATCCTAACCCTAACCCTACCCCTAACCCTACCCCTAACCCTAACCCTAACCCTAACCCTAACCTGAAATGCGTGGCACTGAAATACGTTTATATACGTATATACGTATATAAGTGCCACGATATTTCAGTGGCCACGTATTTAAGTGCCACATATTTAAGTGCCGCGTATTTAAGTGCCACGTATTTAAGTGCCACGTATATAAGTGCCACGCATTTAAGTGCCACGTATTTACGAGCCACGATATTTCAGTGCCACGTATAACCACGTAGTTATAGTATTTACAGTACGTGGCACTTAAATACGTGGCACTGAAATATCGTGGCACTGAAAGACGTGGCACTGAGACGTGGCACTGAAATATCGTGGCAGTGAAATACGTGGCACTGAAATACATGTCACTTAAATATGTGGCACTGAAATACGTGGCACTGAAATACATGGCACTTAAATACGTGGCACTGAAATACGTGGCACTGAAATACGTGGCACTTAAATACGTGGCACTGAAATACGTGATATGTGGCACTGAAATATGTGATACGTGGCACTGAAATACGTGGCACTTAAATACGTGGCACTGAAATACGTGATACGTGGCACTTAAATACGTGGCACTATGACTGTCAGAAAATGTTCATTAAACGGTTAGGGGTGAGGTTAGGGGTAGAGTTAGGGTTAGGGTTTGGATCCCTTTATCACCTTGATGGTGGTGGGTGGCTTTTCAGTGTGTTTTCTGTTTTTTTTCTATAAAAACGCATGCGTTTTTAACGCAAACAAACGCATGTACTTAAAAACGCATGCGTTTACATAGACAGCAATGCATTTTTTTGCCGCGAAAAAACGCATGCGTTTTTTCGCGGCAAAAAAAACGCGCAAGAAAATGCTACAGGTTGCATTTTTGAAAATGAACGCATGCAGAAAAAAAACGCATGCGTTTACAAACGCGACCAAACGCATGCGTTTTCAATGTTAAATATAGGGGAAAAAAACGCATGCGTTTTTTGTGCAAAAAACGCTGCAGACAAAAACGCAAGTGTGAAACCAGCCTTAGTCTGTATGTGTAAATAAAAATAAAAATTGTTGTTTTTTGTACAATCAGTTCCTTGTGCGCTTGTATTCTCTTATATATGATCCTGCAATGCAATAGCGTGGAACGTATTACAGTCCAATATGGGTACTCCAATTCAACACCAGTATAGTATATCATTAACATTGATTTAATACTTTTTTGTACCCTACCAGAAGTAAAACTTGATTTTATCTACTGTGCCTCAAAAGTAGTTTTTGACCACACATGGGGTAACGGCGCACTCAGGCGAAATTGCACAACAAATTTTTGGGTCCATTTTCTCTGGCTATCCTTGTGAAAATGAAAAATATTTGGGGCTAAAACAACATTTGTGTGGGAAAAAATATTTTTTCTCAATTTCACAGATCAATGTTGCAAAATTCTGTGAAGCACCTGTGGGTTCAAGGTGCTCACCACAGATGTAGATAAATTCCGTGAGTGGTCGAATTTACAAAATGGGGTCACTTGTGCTTTTTTTTCTTTTACTGTTTAGCCACATCAGGGGCTCTCCAAACGCGACATGACACCCGCAGACCATTCCATCAAAGTCTGTGTTCCAAAACATTACTCCTTCTTTTCTGAACTCTGCCGTGCGCCCAAACAGTAGTTTTTCCCCACATATGGGGCATTGGCGTAATCAGAAAAAAATTGCACAACAAATTTTGGGTTCTATTTTTTCTATTACCCTTGTGGTAATGCAATATTTCTAGCTAAAAGAACATTTTTGTGGGAAAAATATGATTTTTTATTTTACTGGCTCAATGTTATAAACTTCTGTGATGCACCTGGTGGTTCAAAGTGCACACCACACATTTAGATAAGTTCCTGAGGGGTCCAATATGGTGTCACTTCTGAGGAGTTTCCACTGTTTAGGCTCTCCAAACACGACATGACGTCCGCTAATTATTCCAGCAAATTTTAAATTCAAAAAGTCAAATGCAGCTCCTTCCTTTCCGAGAGCTGCCTTTTGCCCAAACAGTAGTTTTCCCCATCATATGGGGTATTGGCGTATTCAGGAGAAATTGCACAACAAATTTTATGGTGCAATTTTTCCCTTTGCCCTTGTGAAAATGCAAAATTTAAGGCTAAAAAATTTTTTTATTTTTTATTTTGATGCCTCAACGTTATAAGCTTCTGTGAAGCATCTGGGAGTTAAAGGTGCTCACCACACATCTAGATAAGTCCAAATGCGACATGGCATCCACTAATTATTCCAGCAAATTTTACATTCAAAAATTCAAATATAGCTCCTTCCCTTCCAAGCTCTGCTGTGCACCCAAACATATGGGGTATTGGTATGCTCAGGAGAAATTGCACAACAAAGTTTTGGGTCCATTTTTTCCTATTACCCTTGCAAAAAAAAAAATTGGTAACAATCCAACAGAGCAAGGAAGCATAAACCATATATAATACAAAATTCGTTATTCAAAAATGATTCTAAAATAAAAATAAATATAAAATTACAGACACAATTGCAAAAAAACTGCCTACCAGAGGCATATATCAGTTCCTAATGTTTGCCAGGAAATTACAAGCCTATCCAGTACAGAATATCCCAATCAAATAATATATTCATACATATAGTAGGAATAAAACACTCCTAAAGAACTAGGTGACACTCTATAAATCTGATAGTCATCATAAAAAATATATCAGTAGTCTAATAAAGACTAGAACCTACTAGAGCTATGAATAGAAGCTGCTAAATGTATATACAAGTTTATGCATGTGATTAGTAAAGGTTGCATAAAGTGCCTAGTGCTCACACATTAATGTGTCTAAATAGATAACATAAAGTGCCTAGTGTATACAAATAAATGTGTCACAACAGACTACAACAGCCATATGCATATTCATGACAAGTAAATATACACATAATCCCAGGGACCAATGTCCCATGTAACATATAAAACAGCAAAGCATCAATGCAGAGCAGCAGAGTTTTTCTCATGGTGCTAAAAAAGCAAAAAAAAAACAAATGGAAATTAAACAAATATACCACTTAAATATAAGATAATAAAAAGATTAAAGCCAAAGCATATTAGGGTATAAAATGCCTTTATTTATTGGCAAAAATGACACTGTATAATGTGCCTGTACTTGGAGAATTTGTAAATACATATACATTAAAAAATATTAAAAATATACCGTATATACAGTAATATAATAACAAAGATAACTGGACGGACACAAAAAAGAAGAAAAAAAAGGATATAAATTCATACAAAAAACAACAGCAAAAATTAATCATAAAACCATGGTGTGCATGATGATCCATCAAAGAATATATGTTAGAAGATATATATACAGTATATACTAAAAATATATCTAACATATAAAGCTGAATATACACTCACCGGCCACTTTATTAGGTACGCCTGTCCAACTTCTTGTTAACACTTAATTTCTAATCAGCCAATCACATGGCGGCAACTCAGTGCATTTAGGCATGTAGACATGGTCAAGACAATCTCCTGCAGTTCAAACCGAGCATCAGTATGGGGAAGAAAGGTGATTTGAGTGCCTTTGAACGTGGCATGGTTGTTGGTGCCAGAAGGGCTGGTCTGAGTATTTCAGAAACTGCTGATCTACTGGGATTTTCACGCACAACCATCTCTAGGGTTTACAGAGAATGGTCCGAAAAAGAAAAAAAATCCAGTGAGCGGCAGTTCTGTGGGCGGAAATGCCTTGTTGATGCCAGAGGTCAGAGGAGAATGGGCAGACTGGTTCGAGCTGATAGAAAGGCAACAGTGACTCAAATCGCCACACGTTACAACCAAGGTAGGCCTAAGAGCATCTCTGAACGCACAGTGCGTCGAACTTTGAGGCAGATGGGCTACAGCAGCAGGAGACCACACCGGGTACCACTCCTTTCAGCTAAGAACAGGAAACTGAGGCTACAATTTGTACAAGCTCATCGAAATTGGACAGTAGAAGATTGGAAAAACGTTGCTTGGTCTGATGAGTCTCGATTTCTGCTGCGACATTCGGATGGTAGGGTCAGAATTTGGCGTAAACAACATGAAAGCATGGATCCATCCTGCCTTGTATGGAGCATCTTTGGGATGTGCAGCCGACAAATCTGCGGCAACTGTGTGATGCCATCATGTCAATATGGACCAAAATCTCTGAGGAATGCTTCCAGCACCTTGTTGAATCTATGCCACGAAGAATTGAGGCAGTTCGGAAGGCAAAAGGGGGTCCAACCCGTTACTAGCATGGTGTACCTAATAAAGTGGCCGGTGAGTGTATGTGTGTGTGTGCGTGTGTGGGATTGGCATCTGCACCGTCGCAGCTACAGCCACAAAATTTTGTACAGTCACACGTCTGGACCCCGAGAGCGTCATAGGCTATGTTGTGAGGCAAAATTTTAACCCCGCGCTTTCCAATTCACCAAACAATTTTGCCCCTATCTACATAATGGGGAAAAAGTGAAAGGAAAAGTGTTGGAGGCGAATTGACAGCTGCCAGATGTGAACAAGGGGGACTTAAAGAGTGAGAGCGATGGCGCCAAAGAGTATATACCGTACAGTTGCTAAGGTGGGTCCCTGACATGGGATACTCAACACACGGGGATATGAACACACACACAAAATGTGCCACACACTACCACGTGCTTGAACACATATACGACCCTCAGCACACATTTCCCCACACATACACCAACCTCGCCACATAAAAGTCGAAACACAAAAGTCACCGCTCCAAACTCTCCACACGCAAAATTCACCACATGCAAAACTCGGCTCACGCAAAACTCGCCACTTGTGCAAAACTCACCTCATGGAAAACTCGCCACACGCAAAACTTGCACACGCGGAAAAATTGCCACATGCACAAAAGTTGCAACACATGCAAAGTTGCCTCACACAAAACTTGCACATACTCAAAACGCACCACACATAAAACTCATCACGCGCAAAACTCGCCATGCACAAAACTTGCTGCACATAACTTGCTACACTAACCTGTCACATGCAACTCGACACACAAAAAGTTGCTACACGCATGTCGCCACACAAAACTCATCTCACAAAAGTCGCTACATGCTTGTCGCCACACGCAACTCAACACACACAACTTGACACATGAAACTCGCCCTAAAACACACACAAGTCTGGTATTATCCTTCAAAAATAAAAATCTGATTAATAAGCAGACAAATTACAAGAGCAACAAATGTACCATATAGGAAATACGGCAGCTGTCAGTCACATGACCTGTCTATTATGTGTATGTGTGAGCTAATATATACTGCCAGGGGGGAGGGCTTCCTGTTGGCTAGGGATTTATCAGGCTGCCAATTTAGCTTACAAATACTGAGGTAAAAATACTGACCAAATAACGTGTGAACGAGGTCTAATACAGGAGGAGATGACATACAGGTACATACTATATACAGGGGAGATGACACACCGGTATACACTATATACAGGAGCAGATGACACACAGGTATATACTATATACAGGAGGAGATGACTTACAGGTATATACTATATACAGAAGGAGATGACATACAGGTATATACTATATATAGGAGGAAATGACATACAGGTATATACTATATACAGGAGGAGATGACATACATGTATATACTATATAAAAGAGATGACACATAGGTATATAGAGGAGGAGATGACATACAGCAGGTATATACTATATACAGGGGAGATGACATACAGGTATATACTATATACAGAAGAGATGACATACACGTATATCCTATATACAGGAGGAGATGACACAGGTATATACGATATACAGGAGGAGATGACATACAGCAGGTATATACTATTTACAGGGGTGATGACATACAGGTATATACTATATACAGGGGAGATGACATACAGGTATATACTATATACAGGAGATGACATACACGTGTATACTATATATAAGGGAGATGACAAACATGTATATACTGAGGGGAAAATGAGAGGTGTGAGGTGAAAATGAGGTGTGAGGTGAAAATGAGAGGTGTGAGGTGAAAATGAAAAGGTCTGACTGCAAAATGAGAGGAGTGAGGGAAAATAGTGGAGTGATCGGAAAATGACAGATGTGAGGTCGAAATGACAAGTGTTAGGGGGGAATGAGAGGAGTGAGAGGGGCATGAGAGGAGTGAGGGGGAAAATAAGAGGAGTGAGGGGGGAAAATGAGAGGTGTGAGGGAGAAATGAGAGATGTGAGGGGGAAAATGAAAGATGTGAGGGGGAAAATGAGAGGCGTGATGGGAAAATAAGAGAAGTGAGGTGCTATAACTAACCACAGATATTTACTAAGCCCAGGCAACGCCGGGCTCTTCAGCTAGTATGTATATAATATATGAACATGTGTAAAAAAACACACAATATGTGTAAAGGTGCAAAAAAAGTGCAAAGTACAATGCAAGAATGAAAGATCTAAAGTAAAATAGATCCCAGTGCAATAAACATTAGTTCAAACAGGGAATCACTCAGTTGTAAAATGATAAAGTGTAAGTATATATACCTATAAGCCACATATAGTGCGCTGTTATGATCTGGTGGCCCAGGAGTAACATTGGACGTACTCTGGAGAAGGTGGTATCTATACTGACCGCGGACCCTGAACTCAACACTGCAACTAGAAGTAGCCGTGGGATGTACCTACTGATCCTAGACACCTCGTCACAGCCGGAGGACTAATTAACCCTATAGATAGAAAAGGGAAAACTATCTCGCCTCAGAGAAAATTCCCAAAGGATAGGCAGCCCCCCACAAATATTGACTGTGAGAGGAGAGGAAGAAACATACACAGGCTGAAAACAGGATTTAGCCAAGGTGGCCAATCTAGCTAAATAGGAAAAATAGGACAGAGAACTATGCGGTCAGTATTAAAATACTAGGAAAATATTCACCACAGAAAATACAAAACTCAACATCTAACTAAAGATATGGAGGGTATATCTGCCTCTCCAGAGATTCCGGCTTGACTGCATAAATCCTTACACAGATTAAGCTAGACAAGAAAAAACATGAAATGCACTGAACAATGAGGCCCACAAAATGTGGGCTGCAAAAACAAGCAGAACTTATCTTGGTGAAAAGACCAGGAAGCAGGAGAAACCATGAAGGGATGTGAATCCTCCAGAATACAATGGACAACTGGCACTGACTAAAGGGTGAGGCCAGACTAAATAGCCCAGTCCAGAGTGTACACACCTGATAACTGCTGTGAAGGACAGACAGCAGCGCTACCACTTATAACCACCGGAGGGAGCCCAAGAACAGAATTCACAACAGTACCCCCCCTTAAGTAGGGGTCACCGAACCCTCACCAGAGCCCCCAGGCCGATCAGGACAAGCCAAATGAAAGGCACGAACCAAATCGTCTGCATGAACATCAGAGGCAACAACCCAAGAATTATCCTCCTGGCCATAACCCTTCCACTTGACAAGATACTGAAGCCTCCGCCTTGAAAAACGAGAATCCAAGATCTTCTCAACAACATACTCCAACTCCCCATCAATCAACACCGGGGCAGGAGGATCAACAGAGGGAATGACGGGTACCACATATTTCCGCAACAAAGATCTATGAAAAACATTGTGGATGGAAAAAGAGGCTGGAAGGGCCAAACGAAAAGACACTGGATTGATAATCTCAGAAATCCTATAAGGACCAATAAACCGAGGCTTGAACTTAGGGGAAGAAACCTTCATAGGAACATGACAGGAAGACAACCAGACCAAATCCCCAACCCGAAGCCGGGAACCCACACGCTGCTGACGGTTAGCAAAACGTTGAGCCTCCTCCTGAGACAAGACCAAATTGTCCACAACATGAGCCCAAATTTGCTGCAACCTGTCAACCACAGAGTCCACCCCAGGACAATCAGAAGGCTCAACCTGCCCCGAAGAAAAACGAGGATGAAACCCAGAATTACAAAAAAAAGGTGAAACCAAGGTAGCAGAACTAGCCCGATTATTAACCCCTTCATGACCCAGCCTATTTTGGCCTTAATGACCTTGCCGTTTTTTGCAATTCTGACCAGTGTCCCTTTATGAGGTAATAACTCAGGAACCCTTCAACGGATCCTAGCGATTCTGAGATTGTTTTTTCGTGACATATTGAGCTTCATGTTAGTGGTAAATTTAGGTTGATAATTTCTGAGTTTATTTGTGAAAAAAACGGAAATTTGGCGAAAATTTTGAAAATTTCGCAATTTTCACATTTTGAATTTTTATTCTGTTAAACCAGAGAGTTATGTGACACAAGATAGTTAATAAATAACGTTTCCCACATGTCTACTTTACATCAGCACAATTTTGGAAACAAATTTTTTTTTTGCTAGGAAGTTATAAGGGTTAAAATTTGACCAGTGATTTCTAATTTTTACAACAAAATTTACAAAACCATTTTTTTTAGGGACCACCTCACATTTGAAGTCATTTTGAGGGTTCTATATGGCTGAAAATACCCAAAAGTGACACCATTCTAAAAACTGCACCCCTCAAGGTGCTCAAAACCACATTCAAGAAGTTTATTAACCCTTCAGGTGTTTCACAGCAGCAGAAGCAACATGGAAGTAAAAAATTAACATTTAACTTTTTAGTCACAAAAATGATATTTTAGCAACAATTTTTTTATTTTCCCAAGGGTAAAAGGAGAAACTGGACCACGGACGTTGTTGTCCAATTTGTCCTGAGTACGCTGATACCTCATATGTGGGGGTAAACCACTGTTTGGGCGCACGGCAGGGCTCGGAAGGGAAGGAGCGCCATTTGACTTTTTCAATGAAAAATTGGCTCCAATCTTTAGCGGACACCATGTCGCATTTGGAGAGCCCCCGTGTGCCTAAACATTGGAGCTCCCCCACAAGTGACCCCATTTTGGAAACTAGACCCCCCAAGGAACTTATCTAGAAGCATAGTGAGCACTTTAAACCCCCAGGTGCTTCACAAATTGATCCGTAAAAATGAAAAAGTACTTTTTTTTCACAAAAAAATTATTTTAGCCTCAATTTTTTCATTTTCACATGGGCAACAGGATAAAATGGATCCTAAAATTTGTTGGGCAATTTCTCCTGAGTACACCGATACCTCACATGTGGGGGTAAACCACTGTTTGTGCACATGGTAAGGCTCGGAAGGGAAGGAGCGCCATTTGATTTTTTGAATGAAAAATTATCTCCATTGTTAGCGGACACCATGTCGCGTTTGGAAAGCCCCTGTGTGCCTAAACATTGGAGATCCTCCACAAGTGACCCCATTTTGGAAACTAGACCCCCCAAGGAACTCATCTAGAGGCATAGTGAGCACTTTAAACCCCCAGGTGCTTCACAAATTGATCCGCAAAAATGAAAAAGTACTTTTTTTTCACACAAAATTTCTTTTAGCCTCAATTCTTTCATTTTCACATGGGCAACAGGATAAAATGGATCCTAAAATTTGTTGGGCAATTTCTCCTGAGTATGCCGATACCTCATATGTGGGGGTAAACCACTGTTTGGGTGCACGGCAAGGCTCGGAAGGGGAGGCGTGCCATTTGACTTTTTGAATGGAAAATTAGCTCCAATCGTTAGCGGACACCATGTCGCATTTGGAGAGCCCCTGTGTGCCTAAATATTGGAGCTCCCCTACAAGTGACCCCATTTTGGAAACTAGACCCCCCAAGGAACTTATCTAGATGCATAGTGAGCACTTATAACCCCCAGTTGCTTCACAGAAGTTTATAACGCAGAGCCGTGAAAATAAAAAAATAATTTCTTTCCTCAAAAATGATTTTTAGCCCAGAATTTTTTATTTTCCCAAGGGTAATAGGAGAAATTGGACCCCAAATGTTGTTGTCCAGTTTGTCCTGAGTACGATGATACCTCATATGTGGGGGTAAACCACTGTTTGGGCGCACGGCAGGGCTCGGAAGGGAAGGCACGCCATTTGGCTTTTTGAATGGAAAATTAGCTCCAATCATTAGCGGACACCATGTCGCGTTTGGAGAGCCCCTGTGTGCCTAAACATTGGAGCTCCCGCACAAGTGACCCCATTTTGGAAACTAGACCTCCCAAGGAACTAATCTAGATGTGTGGTGAGCACTTTGAACCCCCAAGTGCTTCACAGAAGTTTATAACGCAGAGCCATGAAAATAAAAAATAATTTTTCTTTTCTCAAAAATGATTTTTTAGCCCACAATTTTTTATTTTCCCAAGGGTAACAGGAGAAATTGGACCCCAAAAGTTGTTGTCCAGTTTCTCCTGAGTACGCTGATACCCCATATGTGGGGGTAAACCACTGATTTGGCACACGTCGGGGTTCGGAAGGGAAGTAGTGACGTTTTGAAATGCAGACTTTGATGGAATGCTCTGCGGGCATCAGGTTGCGTTTGCAGAGCCCCTGATGTGCCTAAACAGTAGGAACTCCCCACAATTGACTCCATTTTGGAAACTAGACCCCCTAGGGAACTTATCTAGATGTGTAGTGAGCACTTTGAACCCCCAAGTGCTTCACAGAAGTTTATAACGCAGAGCCGTGAAAATAAAAAATGTGTTTCCTTTCCTCAAAAATATTTTTTTAGCCCAGAATTTTTTTATTTTTGCAAGAGTAACAGGAGAAATTGGACCCCAAAAGTTGTTGTCCAGTTTCTCCTGAGTACGCTGATACCCCATATGTGGGGGTAAACCACTGTTTGGGCACATGCCGGGGCTCGGAAGGGAAGTAGTGACGTTTTGGAATGCAGACTTTGATGGAATGGTCTGCGGGCATCATGTTACGTTTGCAGAGCCCCTGATATGCCTAAACAGTAGAAACCCCCCACAAGTGACCTCATTTTGGAAACTAGACCCCCCAAGGAACTTATCTAGATGTGTGGTGAGCACGTTCAACCCCCAAGTGCTTCACAGAAGTTTACAACGCAGAGCCGTGAAAATAAAAAATCATTTTTCTTTCCTCAAAAAAGAAGTTTTAGCAAGCAATTTTTTATTTTCACAAGGGTAACAGGAGAATTTGGACCCCAATATTTGTTGCCCAGTTTGTTGTGAGTACGCTGATACCCCATATGTGGGGGTAAACCACTGTTTGGGCACACGTCAGGGCTCGGAAGGGAAGTAGTGACATTTGAAATGCAGACTTTGATGGAATGGTCTGCGGGCGTCACATTGCATTTGCAGAGCCCCTGATGTGCCTAAACAGTAGAAACACCCCACAAGTGACCCTATTTTGGAAACTAGACCCCCGAAGGAACTTATCTAGATGTGTGGTGAGCACTTTCAACCCCCAAGTGCTTCACAGAAGTTTATAACGCAGAGCCGTGAAAATAAAAAATAATTGTTCTTTCCTCAAAAATTATGTTTTAGCAAGTAATTTTTTATTTTTGCAAGGGTAACAGGAGAAATTGGACCCCAACCGTTGTTGCCCAGTTTGTCCTGAGTACGCTGGTACCCCAAATGTGGGGGTAAACCACTGTTTGGGCGCACGTCGGGGCTTGGAAGGGCGGGAGCACCATTTGACTTTTTGAACGCAAGATTGGCTGGAATCAATGGTGGCGCCATGTTGCGTTTGGAGACCCCTGATGTGCCTAAACAGTGGAAACCCCTCAATTCTAACTTCAACACTAACCCCAAAACACCCCTAATCCTAATCCCAACTGTAGCCATAACCCTAATCACGACCCTAACCCCAACACACCCCTAACCACAACCCTAACCGCAACACACCCGTAACCCTAATTCCAACCCTAATCCTAACCCTAATCCCAACCGTAACCCTAATCCCAACCCTAACCACAACTGTAACCCCAACACACCCCTAACCCTATCCGTAACCCTAACCACAAGCCTAATCTTAACCCTATTTCCAACCCTAGCCCTAATTGCAACCCTAACTCTAAGGCTATGTGCCCACGTTGCGGATTCGTGTGAGATTTTTCCGCACGATTTTTGAAAAATCTGCAGGTAAAAGGCACTGCGTTTTACCTGCGGATTTCCAGCAGATTTCCAGTGTTTTTTTGTGCGGATTTCACCTGCGGATTCCTATTGAGGAACAGGTGTAAAACGCTGCGGAATCCGCACAAAGAATTGACATGCTGCGGAAAATACAACGCAGCGTTTCTGCACGGAATTTTCCGCACCATGGGCACAGCGGATTTGGTTTTCCTTAGGTGTACATGGTACTGTAAACCTGATGGAAAACTGCTTCGAATTCGCAGCGGCCAATCCGCTTCGAATTCGCAGCGGCCAATCCGCTGCGGATCCGCGGCCAATCCGCTGCGGATCCGCGGCCGATCCGCTGCGGATCCGCGGCCGATCCGCTGCGGATCCGCGGCCGATCCGCTGCCGATCCGCTGCCGATCCGCTGCGGATCCGCGGCCGATCCGCTGCGGATCCGCGGCCGATCCGCTGCCGATCCGCGGCCGATCCGCTGCGGATCCGCTGCCGATCCGCTGCGGATCCCCGGCCGATCCGCTGCCGATCCGCTGCGGATCCGCTGCGGATCCGCTGCCGATCCGCTGCGGATCCGCGGCCGATCCGCTGCCGATCCGCTGTGGATCCGCTGCCGATCCGCTGCTGATCCGCTGCCGATCCGCGGCCGATCCGCTGCCGATCCGCGGCCGATCCGCTCTGTGTGCACATGCCATAACCCTACCCCTAACCCTAACCCTACCCGTAACCCTAACCCTACCCCTAGTTCTAACCCTAGTTCTAACCCTAACCCTAGTGGAAAAAGAAAAAAAAATATTTTCTTTATTTTATTATTGTCCCTACCTATGGGGGTGATAAAGGGGGGGGGGTTTATTTATTATTTTTTTATTTTGATCGCTGTGATAGAACCTACCACTGCGATCAAAATGTACTTGTAATGAATCTGCCGGCCGGCAGATTCGGCGGGCGCACTGAGCATGCGCCCGCCATTTCGGAAGATGGCGGCGCCCAGCGAGGAGACGGACCGACATCGGGAGCCTCGGTAAGTATAAGGGGGGGGAGATCGGGGCACGGGGGGGGGCGTCGGAGCACCGGGGGGTGACAGGAGCAGGGGGGGAGCGGGCAGGAGGACGGGGGAGCGGAGCACAGGACGGAGGGGACCGGACCCCATAACGGAGCACTGGGGGGGCGATCGGTGGGGTGGGGGGGGGTCACTTCAGGTTCACTTCAGGTCACTTCCAGCCATGGCCGATGGTATTGCAGCATCGGCCATGGCTGGATTGTAATATTTCACCAGTTTTTTAGGTGAAATATTACAAATCGCTCTGATTGGCAGTTTCACTTTTAACAGCCAATCAGAGCGATCGTAGCCACGGGGGGGTGAAGCCACCCCCCCTGGGCTGAAGTACCACTCCCCCTGTCCCTGCAGATTGGGTAAAATAGGAGTTAACCCCTTCACCCGATCTGCAGGGACGCGATCATTCCATGACGCCACATAGGCGTCATGGGTCGGATTGGCACGGGTTTTCATGACGCCTACGTGGCGTCATGGGTCGGGAAGGGGTTAAGGGCAAACTCGGCCAATGGCAAGAAAGCCACCCAATCATCCTGATCGGCAGACACAAAGCATCTCAAATAAGTTTCCAAAGTCTGGTTAGTTCGCTCGGTTTGGCCATTTGTCTGAGGATGAAATGCGGAAGAAAAAGACAAATCAATGCCCAGCCTAGCACAAAAGGCCCGCCAAAACCTGGAAACAAACTGGGAACCTCTATCGGACACAATATTCTCCGGAATGCCATGCAAACTAACCACATACTGAAAAAACAACGGAACCAACTCAGAAGAGGAAGGCAATTTAGGCAAAGGTACCAAATGAACCATCTTAGAAAACCGGTCACAAACCACCCAGATAACCGACATCCTCTGGGAAACCGGAAGATCTGAAATAAAATCCATAGAAATATGTGTCCAAGGCCTCTCAGGGACCGGCAAAGGCAAAAGCAACCCACTGGCGCGTGAGCAGCAAGGTTTGGCCCGCGCACAAGTCCCACAGGACTGCACAAAGGAGCGCACATCCCGTGACAAAGAAGGCCATCAAAATGACCTACTAACCAAATCTCTGGTACCAAAAATCCCAGGATGGCCAGCCAACACAGAACAGTGAACCTCAGAAATCACTTTGCTAGTCCATCTATCAGGAACAAACAGTTTCCCCACTGGACAGCGGTCAGGTTTATCAGCCTGAAATTCCCGAAGAACCCGTCGTAGATCAGGGGAGATGGCAGAAAGAATCACCCCCTCCTTCAGAATGCCGACCGGCTCACGGACCCCAGGGGAATCAGGCAAAAAACTCCTAGAGAGGGCATCAGCCTTAACATTCTTAGAACCCGGAAGATACGAAACAACAAAATCAAAACGGGAGAAAAACAGGGACCATCGAGCCTGTCTAGGATTCAGCCGTTTGGCAGACTCGAAGTAAATCAGATTCTTATGATCGGTTAAGACCACAATACGGTGTTTAGCCCCCTCAAGCCAATGTCGCCACTCCTCAAAAGCCAACAACTCACGATTACCGACATCATAATTGCGTTCCACAGGCGAAAATTTTCGAGAGAAGAAGGCACACGGTTTCATCAAGGAACGTCAACCTCAACCTGAAAAGGAAGAGAAACATTCGGCTGACGCAACACAGGGACAGAAGTAAATCGGCGTTTAAGCTCCTGAAAGGCAGAGACAGCCGCAGAGGACCAATTCGTCACATCAGCGCCCTTCTTCGTCAAATCGGTCAGGGGTTTAACCACACTGGAGAAGTTGGCAATGAAACGGCGATAAAAATTAGCAAAGCCCAAAAATTTCGGAAGGCCCTTCAGGGATGTGGGCTGGATCCAATCATGAATGGCCTGAACCTTAACCGGATCCATTTCTATAGATGAGGGAGAAAAAATGAAGCCCAAAAAAGAAACCTTCTGTACTCCAAAGAGGCACTTAGACCCCTTCACAAACAAGGCATTATCACGAAGGATCTGAAATACCATCCTGACTTGTTTCACATGAGACTCCCAATCATCCAAAAAAATCAAAATATCATCCAAATATACAATCATGAATTTATCAAGATAATTCCGAAATATATCATGCATGAAGGACTGAAACACAGATGGAGCATTAGAGAGTCCGAATGGCATCACAAGATATTCAAAATGGCCCTCGGGCGTATTGAACGCAGTTTTCCATTCGTCGCCCTGCTTAATACGAACAAGATTATATGCCCCTCGAAGGTCAATCTTAGTAAACCAACTAGCACCCTTAATCCTGGCAAACAAATCAGAGAGCAAAGGCAAAGGGTATTGGAATTTGACCGTGATCTTATTCAAGAGGCGATAACACTGGTCAACAGCATTTTTGGTGCCAAAGATATTTCATCGAATTTATGGTATTTTTGGGGGTGCTGATTCTGAATATGTCATCAGTTTTGCTAGATTGGCTCAAGTTTTTGACATTTTTGGTATCTTATTTATAGCACTTGTTGGTAAATGCGACGCATCATCTCATTAATTTCTTTGGATTAGTACTTGAACTGAGCAGTTCTCAATATAGTTTTGTGTTAATTAGTGTTCTAAAAGTTTGTTCATAGCTTGATTTTTGCACTAACTTTATGTTGTTGTCTGTTTTCCAGTGAAAAGCATGAACTCATCAAGAAGAAGTTGTCTTAACGATCCAGACTCATTCTGTTACATTTGTGGTGAATACACACTGCCAAAACATAGAAGAAACATAACAGACTTCGTAAAAAAAGTGTATTTTGCCTATTTTGGGGTTATGCTTGGGGACCAAGACAAGTTTTGGGCACCACACATAGTGTGCAAAGCATGTATCGAATTATTACGAAAATGGAGCAAAGGACAAAGAAAAAGCTTCAAATTTGGTGTTCCAATGGTGTGGAGAGAGCCAAAAAATCATCATGATGACTGTTATTTATGGTAAACACAGGTACAGGCACATCTTCACAATGAGGGACAGGCCTTCTTGCAGATTCCATGTTACTCCCATTTTCGTTTCTTATGCTTATTGAATCCTTGCACTTGCACTGCACAGAAATAACAGTCATCATGATGATTTTTTGGCTCTCTCCACACCATTGGAACACCAAATTTGAAGCTTTTTCTTTGTCCTTTGCTCCATTTTCGTAATAATTCGATACATGCTTTGCACACTATGTGTGGTGCCCAAAACTTGTCTTGGTCCCCAAGCATAACCCCAAAATAGGCAAAATACACTTTTTTTACGAAGTCTGTTATGTTTCTTCTATGTTTTGGCAGTGTGTATTCACCACAAATGTAACAGAATGAGTCTGGATCGTTAAGACAACTTCTTCTTGATGAGTTCATGCTTTTCATTGGAAAACAGACAACAACATAAAGTTAGTGCAAAAATCAAGCTATGAACAAACTTTTAGAACACTAATTAACACAAAACTATATTGAGAACTGCTCAGTTCAAGTACTAATCCAAAGAAATTAATGAGATGATGCGTCGCATTTACCAACAAGTGCTATAAATAAGATACCAAAAATCTCAAAAACTTGAGCCAATCTGGCAAAACTGATAGCATATTCAGAATCAGCACCCCAAAAATACCCTAAATTCATTAAAATATTTTGGACACCAGAAAAAATTTTTTTTTTTGTTGACCTGTGTAATCAATACAGGGTCTCAAGGAGCCATCCTTCTTGGCAACAAAAAAGAAACCTGCTCCCAATGGAGAAGAAGATGGCCGAATATGCCCCTTCTCCAAAGACTCCTTAACATAACTCCGCATGGCGGCATGTTCTGGCACAGACAGGTTGAAAAGTCGGCCCTTAGGGAACTTACAGCCTGGAATAAAGTCAATAGCACAATCACAGTCCCTATGCGGTGGAAGGGAACTGGACTTGGGCTCATCAAATACATCCTGGAAATCTGACAAAAACTCAGGAACTTCAGAAGAGGGGGAGGAGGAAATTGACATCAAAGGAACGTCACCATGAACCCCCTGACAACCCCAACTAGTCACAGAAATAGATTTCCAATCTAATACCGGATTATGCACCTGTAACCATGGGAAACCCAGCACAATAACATCATGCAGATTATGCAACACCAGAAAACGACAATCTTCCTGATGGGCTGGCGCCATGCACATGGTTAACTGTGTCCAAAACTGAGGTTTATTTTTAGCCAATGGTGTAGCATCAATACCCCTCAAAGGGATAGGACTCTGCAAAGGCTGTAAGGGAAACCCACAACGTCTGGCAAATTCTAAGTCCATTAAATTTAAAGCGGCGCCTGAATCCACAAATGCCATGACAGAAAATGACGATAACGAGCAGATCAGGGTCACAGATAACAGAAATTTAGGTTGTACAGTACTGATGGTAACAGAACTAGCGATTCTCTTGGTACGCTAAGGGCAATCAGAAATAACATGAGCAGAATCGCCGCAGTAAAAACACAACCCATTCTGACGTCTGAATCCTTGTCGTTCAGCTCTAGACACAATCCTATCACATTGCATAGGCTCAGGACTCCGCTCGGAAGACAACGCCATAGTGTGCACAACTCTGCGCTCACGCAAGCGCCGATCAATTCGAATGGCCAGAGACATAGAATCACTCAAACCAGCAGGCGTGGGGAACCCCACCATAACATCTTTAACGGATTCAGAAAGACCCTTTCTGAAAATTGCCGCCAAAGCATCCTCATTCCATTTAGTCAACACAGACTATTTTCTAAATTTCTGGCAATATGATTCTGCCACTTCTTGACCCTGACACAGGGCCAACAAGGTTTTCTCAGCATGCTCTACCGAGTTAGGTTCATCATACAATAACCCAAGCGCCTGAAAAAAGGTGTCTACATTAAGCAACGCCAGATTCCCAGGTTCCAGGGCAAATGCCCAATCCTGGGGGTCGCCACGCAACAGAGATATGACAATTTTAACCTGCTGGATGGGATCACCAGAGGAACGGGGCTTAAGAGCAAAAAACAGTTTACAGTTATTTTTAAAGCTCAGAAATTTAGACCTGTCCCCAAAAAACAGATCAGGAGTTGGAATTCTAGGCTCTAAAGCTGGAGTCTGAACGATATAATCAGAAATACCCTGTACTCTAACAGCAAGTTGATCCACACGAGAAGCAAGCCCCTGAACATCCATGTCAGCGCCAAACTCCTGAACCACCCAGAGGTAAAGAGGGAAAAAAAACAACAGAGTACAGAAAAAAAAATGGCTCAGCACTTTCTTTCCCTTCTTCTGAGATGCAGTTAACTCATTGTTGGCCAGTTGTACTGTAATGATCTGGTGGCCCAGGAGTAACATTGGACGTACTCTGGAGAAGGTGGTATCTATACTGACCGCGGACCCTGAACTCAACACCGCAACTAGAAGTAGCCGTGGGATGTACCTACTGATCCTAGACACCTCATCACAGCCGGAGGACTAATTAACCCTATAGATAGAAAAGGGAAAACTATCTCGCCTCAGAGAAAATTCCCAAAGGATAGGCAGCCCCCCACAAATATTGACTGTGAGAGGAGAGGAAGAAACATACACAGGCTGAAAACAGGATTTAGCAAAGAGGCCAATCTAGCTAAATAGGAAAGATAGGACAGAGAACTATGCGGTCAGTATTAAAATACTAGGAAAATATCCACCACAGAAAATACAAAACTCCACATCTAACTAAAGATATGGAGGGTATATCTGCCTCTCCAGAGATTCCAGCTTGACTGCATAAATCCTTACACAGATTAAGCTAGACAAGAAAAAACATGAAATGCACTGAACAATGAGGCCCACAAAATGTGGGCTGCAAAAACAAGCAGAACTTATCTTGGTGAAAAGACCAGGAAGCAGGAGAAACCATGAAGGGATGTGAATCCTCCAGAATACAATGGACAACTGGCACTGACTAAAGGGTGAGGCCAGACTAAATAGCCCAGTCCAGAGTGTACACACCTGATAACTGCTGTGAAGGACAGACAGCAGCGCTACCACTTATAACCACCGGAGGGAGCCCAAGAACAGAATTCACAACAGTGCGCACCATAGATTTAAGTATGAAATAAATCAATAATATATACCTTTCGTGTCCGCCCCTCCAAGTACAACGCACCCCAACGCACGTTTCGGATAAATCCTTCGTCAGGGGGTGCTAGTGGGGATCTCACCGAGGTCACCACAGTTCATGCCGTTTGGGAACAGAGCCTCAGTGATGTCACCGCTAATCACTGAGGCTGCGCTCGCAGCTGTTCATTCACCAGTGGTTCTCAGCCTGGATGGTCGCATCTTGGCACCTGATGGTGACATCAACCCCCCCAATCATCACCCCAATTGCCACCGCTATAGGTCAAGTGGGTAGAGCCGGGCAAAGCGCAAAAATTGGCGCATCTAGTAGATGTGCCTTTTCTGGGCAGCTGCGGGCTGCTATTTTTAGGCTGGGGGGGCAATATCCATAGCCTCTTACCAGCCTGAGAATACCAGCCCCCAGATGTCTGCTTTAGTAAGGTTGGTTGTCAAAAATGGGGGTGACCTTATGCCATTTTTAAAAATCATTTAAATAATTAAAAAATACAATGCGGGGACCCCTCTATTCTTGATTACTAGCCTTGCTAAAGCTGACAGCTGGGGGTTGCAGCCCCCAGCAGTGAGTTTTGCCTGGCGGGTTAACAAAACTACAAGGAAACCCATGCCTGGTTTTGTAAAATTATTTACAGCGCAGGAGCGGGTGATGAATACTCCCATCCGCCACTCCTCTTGCTGTTATTAGTGGCAGCAGGTGTCGGATGATGAAAGCAGTTGTCCCATCAGCTGACACCAGTGACCTGAGGTAAACTTTATACCTCCGATCATAGCTGAGCACTCACGCTGTCTTGTGACAGCGTGGGAACCGCATCTCTCTGACCGGCAGGGATGATTTCACCGCCGATCAGAAACAGTGTTTGTCATGCACATTACATCGCAGCAAACACTGGATATTAGGGCCCCCATTCAAGTGTATGGGGTTCGGGTTTGGGTCCAGGTACTGTTCTGGTACCTGAACCCAAACTTTTTATAACTGTTCGTCCGGACCCGAATATCCAGGTGTCCGCCCAACTCTAATGGTGGAGGCTACTAAAGGTGCACTCATATATAGTGGTGGCTACTAAGGGGGCCCTCATACATACAAGTGGGCTATGATACAGCTTGAAAGCTACTAAAGTTGACTTTCATACAGTATGGGGGCTACTAAGAGGCCATTATACAGGGTGGGGGCTATTAAGTGGGCCCTCATACAAAGGGAGAACTACTAGCGGGATCATAAGACAGAGTGGAGGCTACTAAAAGGGCCATCATACAGAGTGGAGGCTACTAAAAGGGTCATCATACAGAGTAGTGTCCTGCTAAGGGGTATATCATTCAGTTGGTGGTTAGTAAATCGATAGTCAAACAGAGAGCGCAAGCGCTACTAAGGGAGCCATTATACAAAGTGGGAATAATAATAATAATCTTTATATAGCGCTAACATATTCCGCAGCACTTTACAGTTTGCACACATTATCATTGCTGTCCCCGATGGGGCTCACAATCTAAATTCCCTATCAGTATGTCTTTGGAATGTGGGAGGAAACCGGAGTGCCCGGAGGAAACCCACGCAAACACGGAGAGAACATACAAACTCTTTGCAGATGTTGTCCTTGGTGGGGTTTGAACCCAGGACTCCAGCGCTGCAAGGCTGCAGTGCTAACCACTGCGCCACCGTGCTGCCCTTTGGAACTACTAAGGGGTCCATCATACAGAGTGGGGGCTACTAGGGAGGTTGTCACTGTGTGGTGGCTACTAAAAGGGGCATCATACAAAGTGGGGCTACTAAGGGGGTTCTCATACAGAGTGTGGGCTACTAAGGGAGCCATGATACAATGTTGGGGCTACTGAGGAGGCCTTCATATAGTTAGGCAACTATTGTGGGGGCCATAATTTAGTTTGGGGGCTACAGTGGGGCTATTGTACAATGTAGGGTCCATCATACAGTGTGAAGATCATCAAACAGTGTGGGGGCTACTAAGGAGCAATTTTACAATGTAAGGGCTACTACGGGGCCATTATACAGTGTGGTGGCCATTATCACCACTCAGATGTTTCGCCACCTCCTCTTCCCCCATATGCACCTGAGCTGAACCCCTAGTTATGCCTCTGGCATCACCCCCTACAGCATACTGGAAGCTGGGAGGCTGACGAGTGGTGCTTTCCTGAACAAAGAGAATGACAATAACCCTCTAGGTCATCCTTTGAGGGCCCACTATCCTGTAGTATGGATTTGTATGGCCTTGCTTGTACTTCCAATCAACAAACACTAATTCTCAAAAACTTTTTATTTTGTGGTTTTCAGATGAAACTATACAAAACATACAAAAAAGTGTAATGCATGACTGATTCATGGCTATGGAAAATGTAAGCATTGCTAATCTAATATGCAAGGAGACAAACTGTAAACATTAGGTATGACTGGTAACATCAGCATAGTGTTACATCACGTCAGTTACTCTATTATATCACACTAGTCATTTATTATACAGTGATTATATCATTCTCTGGTTGCTCATCATTAGAGGGTTGTTTTATCTGTAGCTATTAATACATGAGCTAAATTCACCAATTGACCAAAAGTTTAGCAACAGGACAATTATGCAGTTCTGTCAAGCTTTAACTGGAACAAATGGGCTAGTTCCCGCATAATTTTAATGTTTAATATTTTGTGTAATGGGATTCTTCAGAACATGAGATAAGCACTGAGAAGGTGGGTTACATCAAGCGGCATCATGTTCTTTTGGGTGGATGTGCCTAAGACCCTATATTCCTCCCTACACTTGTGTGTTATGGACTCATAGGCACGTTACGTACCACCATATGGAAATATCCTTTTAGTTTAACCTTAGTGCGAATCTGTATGAAATTTGATGCAATCAATGTATAATATGCTACATTATTGATCTATGAAATACACATGTATAATATGATGGTGTGCATGGGCTATAACGGTATATTCTGATGACTTTTATAACATGTAAACCAGCCTCATGGAAGTAAAATTTCTGGGATATCCTGAAATCTTGAGACCTATTCCTTGTTTTTGGTGGCGATCTGGCTGCATATTTTTGGACTCTTTACAATGAAATAGACCAGCATTAAAGAGAATCTGTTGCCAGATTTTTGTTTGCTATCTAATCTGAGATCGGCAAAATGTAGTGGCAGAGAGCCTGATTCTAGGGATATGTTACTTACTAGGCTGTGTTCTGTAGCTTCAATATGATCAGTCTTTTATCAGCAGGAGATTATCACTAGAGGACTAGGCGTCATGTGCAAGCCAGTCCGGCTAATGTGTAATCGCGACACCACCACTGATTGGCAGCTTCTATGTACATAGGAAGCTGCCAGTCAGTGGATTAGGTGGGGTTATACACAGCTCAGTGTTTTGACCACTGCTACATCTACCATAGAGAAAGCAGGGATTCTATAAAAACTACAAAAAGAAGTAAAGTAAGTGATACATTGCTGGAATCAGGCACTATATCACTACATCAGGCTGCTCTTAGATTACATAAAAAACCCTGCTAGCTTGATTGATATACAATAGAAATATTTTTTCAGAAATTCCTTTAAATGCAATGATAAAACATTTGATGATGAGACTCTGGTGTTAAACACCAGAGTGAGTCTCAGATATGTGAATAAATAGCATAAAGATAAAAAAGCAGGTTCTAAAATACACCCCTCAACATTGATATTGCATCACCAAAAAGAAAAAGCAGTGGAGTTATGGAAACCACAGGATTGATAGACATGTCAATAGTGTTGAGCGATACCGTCCGATACTTGAAAGTATCGGTATCGGAAAGTATCGGCCGATACCGGCAAAGTATCGGATCCAATCCGATACCGATACCCGATACCAATACAAGTCAATGGGACTCATGTATCGGACGGTATCCCTGATGGTTCCCAGGGTCTGAAGGAGAGGAAACTCTCCTTCAGGCCCTGGGAACCATATTAATGTGTAAAAGAAAGAATTAAAATAAAAAATATTGCTATACTCACCTCTCCGACGCAGCCTGGACCTCAGCGAGGGAACCGGCAGCGTTGTTTGCTTAAAATTCGCGCGTTTACTTCCTTACGTGAAGTCCCGGCTTGTGATTGGTCGCGTGCCGCCCATGTGGCCGCGACGCGACCAATCACAGCAAGCCGTGACGTAATTTTAGGTCCTTCAGGATTTTAAAATTACGTTCTGGCTTGTGATTGGTCACGTCGCGGTCACATGGGCGACGCGACCAATCACAAGCCAAAACGTAATTTTAAAATCCTGAAGGACCTAAAATTACGTCACGGCTTGCTGTGATTGGTCGCGTCGCGGCCACATGGGCGGCACGCGACCAATCACAAGCCGGGACTTCACGTAAGGAAGTAAACGCGCAAATTTTAAGCAAACAACGCTGCCGGTTCCCTCGCTGAGGTCCAGGCTGCGTCGGAGAGGTGAGTATAGCAATATTTTTTTATTTTAATTCTATCTTTTACACATTATTACATTAATGTTGTTTCGATACCGATACCCGATACCACAAAAGTATCGGATCTCGGTATCGGAATTCCGATACCCGCATGTATCGGCCGATACCCGATACTTGCGGTATCGGAATGCTCAACACTACATGTCAATAGTTTGCAAATGATGAAAAAATTGAAAGAATATTTTCAAAACATCGCAATATATTCAGGGTAGAGTATGAGCGACATGTGAGGAAATCTCTGCATTTACACACTTTGGCTGCTATCAATGGGTTTATTAATGGTTGGGGAATGTTCTTCCTCGCTGAATAAACTTGGGAAAGCAAATCATCAAGATCTGCTGCTGGCAGCTCCTTTTGCAATTGCCAACCGACAACACCCCAGATGTGCACAATAGATGACAAGTCCAGAGACACTGGTGGTCATGATAGCACAAAGATATGAGCAGTCTGGCAGTGCTGTATTAAAAAATAATTAATTGAACACTTTGGGAAAATTCTTGTGCCACTGGTCCCACAACTAAATCAATGTAACACAAGCTGTTAGTGTATCTGTAATGAAGACTAGAAGTGTCTGGCCACTGTACAGTGTGACCCTACTTCATAGTTCCGAGAGTCAAACGAGTGTGATATTCCTTCAGGAAGGCTCCTTCATGGTATTTCCCATGTTGTGTGCAGACCAAGCTCTGAGCACAATTGCCCCAAAACAAAAGCGGGACACATCGCTGATAATAGACCTTCATTCCAGCCTCCTTTGCCATGTTGCTCTTCACCATTATAGGCTTTGAGAGTGGTGACTTAAGGTCAGTGGAACAACTGTAACTGGACATCTGGATCATAGTCCAATGTCATGAATATGACTTCTGATGGTTTCTGTAGACACTGATGTTTTAGACTTGTTATGTGATGTCCAATTTCACTTTAAATACAGAATAAATCAGTCATGGAATCATTGGCACAGGCTTCAAATCTAGTAAGACAACACGTGCAACTCCTTGAAGATGCATTCATAAGGGAATGTCACACTGGTCCTACTCCTAAGATTATGGTACAATAGCTAGACCACTCTAGTCTGCAATACAGGTACATTAACAGCTCAGTGTTATATTGCTTTTGTTGTGGAACCAGAAGAACCAGTGAGCAGCCTGCATGGCCTAAACATGCTACCGTGGCCCGCAGCTTTCTGGACTTGTCTACTGTGCAACACATCTGGGATGTCATTGGTCTGCATTTGCATAGGATGCTGGCAGCAGCGGATCATGATGATTTGCTTGCCCAAGTGCATTCAGCATGATGAAAAGTTCCTCAGACAACCAGTAGTAACCCCTTTGATAGCATGACAAGACGTGTAAACACATATATTTCTGCACGTCACACTCAAATTCAATGTTGAATAAATCGAAATGTTTAGACATTTTTGATGGCTTTTTTTCATCATTAACATGTGTATCTTCATTTTGATTTCCATATTTCCATGATTTTTTCTTGCACTTTCAATATTAAGGAGTATAATAGGCACATTCATACACCATATAAAGCGTTAATTTATTTTAATGTACTTTTACATATCTGAATTTTCATTGTAACAGTGCTATTCCTGTCTATGAGGTGCATGTGCTATTACGGCTCAGCCTTCGCCGAGCAAATGGGTCAGAGTTACAATACTGCCCACATATACAAAAGCGTTGCCGTTTCTGGGGAAAAAAAAGCTCAGTTATTTTTGCTCATAAAGTACTCTTAAAGACAAACATATTTTGAGTAATGTCTCTTTAACAGTTGATATTGGGAGGAGGAGGAGGCCTGTATGCTTTTCATCAACCAAACACGAATTACACTTTTGTATAACAGCATTGTCTAAACATTAAGGAAGAGTGATGACGAGCTAGAAGGCTGCAGCCAGATCTTATCCATATCATGCTTTCCATACGATGAGTGATAGATACACAGATCTTCAAAACCTGGGAAACACGTCTAAAACATACTAAAACATTTACACATAATCATATCACCCATTGCTCAATATTTCAATATTGTGAACGGATGGGATGGCTTAAAATAAATTTCTTATCGAGTAGGTTCCTAAAACTTTGCTTCACAACACCTTCTTATCTTGGCCTCTTAATACAAGTGAGACACAGTAAGGAACAATTCCTACAGTGGTTAAAGGAACAGCTATACTCTTCAAGAATGATAGAACATAGAAGACCATCTCCACATCAGATGGAAGTTCAAAGGAGTCAAAGACGTGAAGAACAACTAGAGAAGTGAAGATGGAGCTGAGACGGAACATAAAGTCAGTTCCTTGTTTCTCCTTATAACTGCACTTGTACATCTGAGAGTCTAAGGCTAGTCCTAAGCCAAGGAAAATACCTAGATTCCTTATCAGGCCGGCAAATGGTGTAGAGTCCATATGAATCCACTCTTGCTTGGAACACCAATGTGATGCTTTGTCAAGGGTCCACAAAAGGTCAACATCAAAAAGCTTGAGTAACAAGTAGAAGCCCAATGCAAATGAGAAGAGGAAAAGAGTGGTATAACAGTACTTTTTCAAGCTGACGTTGTATATAATTTGTAGGTGATTAAATACTTTGGCCACCACAATTCCTGGAAACAAAACCAACAAATAATATTTATTAACGGATAGGGTCAATAGCTGGAATACCATTAATATGATCCAAAAAATGCTTGGTATGTGTGAGTAAACATTGAAAAAAATACTCTTGCATCATCGTCGAATTGTAAATGTTATACAACCCATTCATACATACCTTATGTTGGGTCCAAAATGTAAGATTTTTCAAACATAAATTTAAAACATGTTTTCCAATATAAAAGTCTTTACATACCTGAAATAACACCTGCAATGACCTGATGGGGAAAATGTGCAGCCACAAACACTCTAGATAGGCAAACATTGATTTGGACTATCCAAAAGAAAGCCCACAAGGCCCAACGTTGACACCTAATATAGAGTTGAAGCAAGATTATCAGTGTATATGCCTATAGACCAAAAAAACAATCACATCAGACAGTACTAAACATATTTTGGACCCACCACAAAATTTGGGCAACACTGATAACGCTAAAGAGTAGATTCATTATCTTGTTTAACATGGAAGCAACTCGGTAAGTCTGAGTGTAAATAGTAAAGCAGACCAAAATTTAAGCATATGGCAAGCTGCTACTTGGAATAGGGCCCAACTCATTTAAAAGGTAATCTCGCTTGGAAAAACTATTTTTAAAATAGTGAAGAGTAAGAGGGTGTTTCTGTCTTTAGGCTCTTATCTACTTGCAAGGGTAGATGATAGTTACAAAGTGTGTTTGTTGAGTAGAGTTTGTCCGAACAAATTCGATCAAGCTGGTCCATCGGCCACAACAGCAAACTCTGTTGCATGGGAGCCATGAGTATTACCTCTTACTTAACCACATCTGCAAATCTTCTTTTGATTAGCTAGTCTGGCGATACATCACATGTATTCTTCACACTGTCGTGCCAGGCTGGCTAATCAAAAGAACTATGCATGTTGCCAGGTAAGAGGTGGTTTTCATGTCACGGCTCCTGTCTAGAGGTCAGAGATTACTATTGTGGCCCATGGACTGGGTTGGGCAAATCGATTCACGCCAATTTAGTAATACTTCAATTCCCCTGCAGTAAAGAACACTTGCCCAAAGCTAAGCTGAGCATTGAGGGTACTCTGCGATCACAATAAAATGGTTCATATTTTTAATTGTGGATCTAAACCAAACCTAAAAATTGGCTCTAATTAAATGTAGGTTTGTTTAGCAGAAGTTCACATGATAATTTAATGATGATGTTAATATTACTTCTGGAAAGTTCTCTCCTGCCACAGTGTTTGAAGAAAGACTTATGCTGTAAGCCTGCAATGTGAGGAAGACATTTATTAGGTGAGTCGAAGAACTGTTTATATCTCGCAAAGCGATAAGTTCAGCCAAAGTTTTCTCATCACTCACCGTTTTTTGAAGGTGGCGTGATTTTGCAGAAGAGACAGCGCAGCACATGTCATTACATAGTACACTGATGAGGAGCCCATAGCATGCCCTGATGGACTTCCTGTGATTAGAGAGAAAGCAGGAAATGCTTAGGATGCCATTCTAATCCAAAGAAAGGGCTTATATCTTAAGACGCTGGTGGATTCTGACATAACGTTTTTATAAATACACGTATGAGAATGTTTTGTGTAGAGTTTCCACTAGTTTTTCAGTGGTCAGCTATACTGAAAAACTGCAAAAAGGAAACAAAGTTTTCAATAATCGATAAATATTGCAATCATTTTGTGTTAGTTTCTCTGGTATAACATGCTTTGTTGAAGTACTGGTTCTCCTTGAAAAGACCAGTTGAGTATGGAGTCATAGTGTCAATAACCCATTGGAGAAACTTATGCAAATTGGCTTTCTCATAGAACAAAGGATCTCTGTTACTAATTAACACCTAGGAGGAGAGGAAGCATAATTCAATATCAGACTCTTTAAAGGTAATATATCACCAACTTTTTGCTACTCCATTTTAGAGCAGCATGATGAAAGGGCGGAAACCTTGATTTCAGCAATATGTCATTACTAGATTGCTTGCTTCAGTTTTGAGACAATCACTATTTTAGGTGGTCTGCATAAGTACCAGTTCTCTGAATTCTGAGCTCTATATAACCCCGCCCACACCACTGATTGGCAGCTGTCTGTGTACTGTGCATAGTCAGAAAGCAGCTAATCAGTGGTGGAAGCAGTATTATACAGAGCTTATGAATATGGACGACTACATGACAGCAGGATTACTAGTCCTCATTGACAATCTCCTGCTGATAAAACAGCATGCAGGTCAGTAAGTGATATATCACTGGAATAGGGGCCTCTGTCTCTATAAATTCACTTTAACAAGCCTTTGTCATGTTTTTTCTTCTAGGTCAGGGGTGGGGAACCTTTTTCTAGTCAGGGGCCATGTGGAAATTTCTACCATCATTCGGGAGCCACACAAAAATGATCACCTTGAAAATTACCCCAGTATATTTAGTCGAACAATTAATTACGGTAACTCACCCTTAATGTGATGACTGTAGCTACTTCTCTTTGGTGCAGCTGTGATGTTAGGTGATACTGATCATGTTGCTTCTCACAGCTGCTTTTCCAGGTTTGTGTCAGCCAGGAGAGCAGTCAACTTTTTGTCATAAGTTTTATAAGTCATATACATCACATGGGAGACGCTGGGACTACTGTATATACATCACATAGGAGACGCTGGGACTACTGTATATACATCACATAGGAGATGCTGAGACAGCTGTATATACACCACATAGAAGACGCTGGGACTGCTGTATATACATCGCACAGGAGACGCTGAGACTGCTGTATCTATATCACATAGAGGACGCTGAGACAGCTGTATATACATCACATAGGAGACACAGGGACTGTTGTATACAGTATACATCACACAGGAGACGCTGGGACTGCTGTCTATACATCACACAGGAGACAATGGGACTGCTGTATATACATCACATAGGAAACATTGAGACTGCTATATATGCATCACAGGAGACTCTGGCGGCATATAAATTACAGGAGGGGCTGGGGGGGCATGCTAGTGCAGCGCCCCAGAGTCCTGGTCGTTGCAGTACTGTGGCTCCGCCACTATGGGGAGCTATGGTGCGTCTGATGGCACTGAAGGAGTTCATCTGATCAGGTATCACAGACACCAATACATTTTACAGTCGGGCCTCCGGGGGGAGCTAAGGGTCCTATTCACTAGGCCACTCCCCACCATAGTGGGTAAACTGGGGGTCAGGCAGGAAGTTAGATCAGAAAGCTGACTGGGTTGGAACCAGGCAACACCTGGTGGCAGAGGGTGTTGTAGGGGGAAGATACAGTAGGGTCTCTGTCAGGGGTGGGATCCTGACAGAGGCTTGGCAACTTGAACGAACGTAACGGGACCGTGCCTGCTCCGGGTAGCGGCGGTGCCCAAGGAAGGATTAGAAGAGAGATAGATTGTGCTGAGTGAGAAACGAGATCACGCAAAAGGAGAAATACCAGTAGGAGTCGTGCTGTAAGACCGAAGCAACATCCTACTGAGGCGCACTACCGGTGGCCGGAACGCCGAGGGAGTATCATAACATTCAGCTTCAAGCAATACTCCAAACAGCGGCAGGACAGTCAGTCTAAGGCGGGCTGTCTAACTTTAATCACCTATGCAGTCTTGGGGGGCAACTTGTGGAGAGGGGCGACTCTAGGGTCCCGGAAGAGCTCCGAGCCTACCCGTCAAACGGGTGCCGTCCCAACCAGAACAACAGGGAGGGACGGAGGATTAGCAGAACATCATCTAATCGAGTTGTGAGGGAACTTAAGAAACAGACACAACAGTTGTGGGGGACTTTCTGTAAGCACAGCAGGGAAGGACCACAACACACAGCGCTAGAAGGAAGGCACAGATTTCCACCTGTGAAGAGAACTCTGGAGGTGCCATTGGACCGGCCGGACTTGCGCAGCCTGGTGAACCGTGTTCCGGACTGAGGACCCAGAGATCTTCAGTAAAGAGGTAAAGAGACTGCAACCTGGTGTCCTCGTTATTTACTGCACCGCACCACTACAGCCTCCCCACCACCATCCATATCTATCTTTCACTGTGCGCCCCTCGGCAGGGTCACGGACTGGGCCTAGCCACCGTGACAACCCCAGAGCAGAGACTCACTCAGGCCCGGTACCGGGTACCCCTCGGCCCTGCGGCAGTGGGGGCGCTACAACTTGGCGTCACGAACAGGATTTACTTAAGCCTGAAGAATCGGGTCATGTGTGCCTCGGAACTGTGTTTTGTTGTGCTTGGGCTGTACTTTATTACAAAGACTGTGCTGTGCCATTTACTGCCAAAATCCGCCGCCATTATAGCGCTGAGGAGAGTGCAGGAGAAGAAAAGGGGCGTGGAGTGGGCGTAGGCAAGCTGGAGAGCGCGAACAACAATGGCCGCCCAGTCTAAATATTTCTGTGTCCTGAGGACGTGTCCGTCAACAGCTGAGGTCCGCCTCCTGATCCTGTTTGGAGGGTGGAGACCATGGAGACGGGGCCGCCCACGAAAGAGACCGCGGGAAGAGGACACTGGAGAAGGAGAAAAGATGACGACACCGAGAACACCGCGTGGGACTGACCCGATCCAGCCTGAGGTTGCGCCACTCGACATAGCCCCAGACGCGCCAACGTTGCGGGGACTGACCCTCACGGAGCCACCGATGGGCCGACCCCCCTTGCCACCGTCTGAGGAGTGTGTAGCTGCAGCCGAGGCCTGCCGGATAGCACGCCGCTTGGAGGCTGATGCCCGTGTGCTCGTTCGGCTGGGCCAGCCCACGGAGGTCCGCTTGTCTCCAGTGTCCCCTGCTCCTCCCAACCCGGCCGCGGCTGAAAGTGCGCTGCAGACGCAGGGCCTGAAGATCATGCCAGAGGCCGAACACCTGCGGCGCTTGGTGGCTGCATGGCGAGACCGATCACAACCGGCAACCCAGGTGGATCTGACCACCGTTACAGAGGTCCCCTCGTCCCACTGGGGTGTAGTGGTCTCCTTCAACCCCCGACATGGACGCGGGGTTATACAGGAGATCGGAGAGCCGCTACAAGTCCACGTGGACCGGGAGGAGGTGGAGCCCTGCGGAGGAAGATTCCCTCGTGACCTGGAGCCAGGTGATGCTGTGACCTACACCAGGTGGAGGAGAGCAACAGGCGAAGCTGGCTGGATGGCGCGGGGTGTCCAGCGGTGCGTCGCACTTCAGGCCACCGCTGCAACGTCTGCAGATGGACCTCCCGCCGAAAAGGCAACGGGACCTGACCCTGCGGAGCAGCGGGGAACCCGGACCCACCATGTACCTTGGGGGCGTGCCGGATCCTCAGCGAAAAGAGCGTCGCGGCGAGGGATTCTGTCGTTACTAGGACCGGAACCACTCCCTGGATCGGCAGCACGACCCGTTGGCCTGGTGAGGCCCGGAAGGAAACCACCTTCTCTACCGAAGAACGAGTAAGCATAATGCTTTATATATGTAAATAGTTACAGTTCTCTTATGTTGCTGCTAAAACCCGTCCAGGGTTAACTCTTAAGGGGATCCTTCTGTTGACCTGGGATCCCTATTGTTTTGTTTTTGTTTGTTTTTCCAAAGTTTTTGCACAAAGTTTTTAGTTGAAAAGAACTGCTGAAATCATGAACAGTGCATGATACGAACTTTTTGTACATAGTTTGCACCTTATTAAAGGTGCTCCCTACTGGTTTTACTTAAAGAAGGACTCTTTGTGAAGATACCACACTGGAACCTTTGCTGAGTACGGACTGGTAGCTTGAGAAGATATGCTACCTCATAGAGACTTGTTCCCCTCTTAAAGGGGATGTTCATTTGTCGCACTTAAACGATGATATTGCTTTAAGACAGGTAGCAATAATGTTTTGACGAAAGAAAGTGATGATAATGTTTACATGAGTAAGTTATATGTATTCAACTAGTTAATTGTGAAGAAATGCTGATGATGTTCTCTGAAAAGAAAAAGTGAAAGATAGCAGAAGGATGCAGTGGGCCCGTAGGGGTAGACGTGGTGTCCAGCATGCATGTTAGTGAGAAAGATAATGAGAAGGTTTGATGTTATATAAAGGAAATGGTTGATAACGTTGATAGATAATTAGGATAGAAGGTAAACCCTGAGTCCTCATAGGAGTCATGTAGAGATGGCTCAGTGCTCTTAAACTGAAAGTAATGTTATGCTCTATACTGTGTATAGTAGTGGAAAAGGCAGTAGGCCCGGGCTGAACGGGGCGGTCCTGCATAGAAAGGAGAGGCAGTAGGTCTGGTGCCGTTAGGACAGGCGGTCCTGCAGATTTAAAGAAGGAGAATGGAAAAGTTAAATTACCTTATAATGTGATTATAGGAAAGTCTTTAGTGGATTCAGAGTGTATGTCCTTAAAGGCAATGTTAAATTATTGTTCAACAATTTTGCACTTAGTAGAATACCCGGTTGGGTAAGAAAAGTTATTTATAGCATGTTGCTATGATATCTAACCATGTTTGTAACGTTCAAGTGTCCTCACCTCCCATAAAGGGAAGCTCTGTTTAAGTATACTTATTGTTATTGCACTCATCAAAACTGTATGTCTTTTTGCTGACTTGTATTGTTGTTTTCTTCTCAGTCCCGGAGTACTGTGTTTAACCAGGGGGGAGTGCAGCGCCCCAGAGTCCTGGTCGTTGCAGTACTGTGGCTCCGCCACTATGGGGAGCTATGGTGCGTCTGATGGCACTGAAGGAGTTCATCTGATCAGGTATCACAGACACCAATACATTTCACAGTCGGGCCTCCGGGGGGAGCTAAGGGTTCTATTCACTAGGCCACTCCCCACCATAGTGGGTAAACTGGGGGTCAGGCAGGAAGTTAGATCGGAAAGCTGACTGGGTTGGAACCAGGCAACACCTGGTGGCAGAGGGTGTTGTAGGGGGAAGATACAGTAGGGTCTCTGTCAGGGGTGGGATCCTGACAGAGGCTTGGCAACTTGAACGAACGTAACGGGACCGTGCCTGCTCCGGGTAGCGGCGGTGCCCAAGGAAGGATTAGAAGAGAGATAGATTGTGCTGAGTGAGAAACGAGATCACGCAAAAGGAGAAATACCAGTAGGAGTCGTGCTGTAAGACCGAAGCAACATCCTACTGAGGCGCACTACCGGTGACCGGAACGCCGAGGGAGTATCATAACATTCAGCTTCAAGCAATACTCCAAACAGCGGCAGGACAGTCAGTCTAAGGCGGGCTGTCTAACTTTAATCACCTATGCAGTCTTGGGGGGCAACTTGTGGAGAGGGGCGACTCTAGGGTCCCGGAAGAGCTCCGAGCCTACCCGTCAAACGGGTGCCGTCCCAACCAGAACAACAGGGAGGGACGGAGGATTAGCAGAACATCATCTAATCGAGTTGTGAGGGAACTTAAGAAACAGACACAACAGTTGTGGGGGACTTTCTGTAAGCACAGCAGGGAAGGACCACAACACATAGCGCTAGAAGGAAGGCACAGATTTCCACCTGTGAAGAGAACTCTGGAGGTGCCATTGGACCGGCCGGACTTGCGCAGCCTGGTGAACCGTGTTCCGGACTGAGGACCCAGAGATCTTCAGTAAAGAGGTAAAGAGACTGCAACCTGGTGTCCTCGTTATTTACTGCACCGCACCACTACAGCCTCACCACCACCATCCATATCTATCTTTCACTGTGCGCCCCTCGGCAGGGTCACGGACTGGGCCTAGCCACCGTGACAACCCCAGAGCAGAGACTCACTCAGGCCCGGTACCGGGTACCCCTCGGCCCTGCGGCAGTGGGGGCGCTACACTAGGACATATTCATCACCAGGGAGGCTGAGGGGAATAGACATCACTGAGGGGCTATATACATCACTAGGAAGCACAGACAACACTGGGGGTATATATGTCCCTGGGGGGAATATACATCACTGGTGGGGTCACATACAGCACTGAGGGGATATACAGCACTTTTGGGGTAAATGCAACACTGGGGAATATACACATCACTTGGGGGCACATGCAGCCATGGGGGATATACAGCACTGGGGGTGAGATATACAGCACTGGGGGGACAGGCATCGCCAGGGAGGCACATAGATCACTGAGGTGGGGGCTCATAGATCACCGAGGGCCACATAGCTGGAGGGGACAGAGATCACAGGGGGCACAGAGATCACATGGGAGCACAAATATCAAAGGGGGTACATAGCAGGGGGGCACAGGGATAATGGGGCACATAGATCACAGGGGGCACAAAGCTGGGAGCCAAAGATATCACAGGGGTACAGATAGCTGGGGGGGCACAGATCACAGGGGGCACATATCTGGAGGGCACAGGGGGCATATGAGGCATATAGATGGAGGGCACAGAAATCAGAGGGGGCATAGCTGTTGGAACAGGGATCACAGGGGGACATATAGCTATGGGGCACAGAGATCACGGAGGGGGCACATAGTTGGGTCCACAGAGATCACAGGGGGGCACAGATCACATGGGGCACATAGCTGAAAGGCACAAAGATCACAGAGTGGCATATAGATGGGGGGCACAGATCACAGGGGGCAAAAGATCACATGGGGCACATAGCTGGGAGGCACAAAGATCACAGGGGCAAAAAGATCACATGGGGTACATAGCTGGAGGGCACAGAGATCATGGGGGGCACATAGATCACAGGGTGCACATATCACCAGTAGAATAGCACAGAGCTGCTCTGGACTCAGCAGCAGCTCCTCTTCCAGGACAGGAGAGCATTGGGCGCTAACCCCACCCACCCCGGTGACGTCATCTTTCATGTGCAGAGTAGGCAGCGTTCTATAATGAATGCTGCGTGCCGTGCACTTCGGGGTTAAAGGACCGGCAGCCGGCAGGATACGGGTGTCACCTTAGCATTGGGGACTCCGGGAACCTGCCTGTGGGCCACATGAAAAGTCACCACGGGCCGCATGCAGCCCACGGGCCAGAGGTTCGCCACCCCTGTAGGTGGTATTTGTAATATAGGTTTTTTGTTCTACAAGAGAGATCATTTGCACTTGGCATAACCGTGTTAAGCCGGCCATTCACTTTAGATGGCTGTTGGCTGAACAGTACTTCGGCCTATAGTTTGGCTGACAGTCATGTACAATTGATTTTTCTCCCATTCATCAATCGACTGGCATTCCCATGCACATTAGACTGTTGGCCAAACCCATCAATATCACCGGGTTCGGCCGACATTAGTCTAATGTGTACTGTGGAAGAAGAACGGCACTCCTGCATTGTTTCTATGTGCACGGATAGAGTCCCAACCCATTACATATAGAAAGTCCAAGAACCCAGCACTCAAGTTGGTGAATTTATTTACAACGTAAGGAAAGTGAACAAAATGTTTTGGACCTTATACACTAATTGGTTCAATAAGATTCTCAGAGATTCAAAACAAATAGCATATGCGTATCGGGCTCTTTTTGTTTCAAGCATAAGCTTGTGCCTGGAGAAAAAGTGAGGCTATGACCATCAGGTCACTGTAGCGACAGGTGTCGCCACCCTGAGGGCTGCCATAGCCTCACTGATGAAGGTCTAAGGACCAAAACATTTTGTGCACTTTCCTTACGTTGTAAATAAATTCACCAAATTGAGTGCTGGATTCTTGGACTTTCTATTAGTCTAATGTGTATGGGTGTCTTTACTTGAGTTTGGCGCTGATTGTGCTAGTATTTTTAAGTAGTAGGAGCTCAGGGCACTTGTTTTAGGAATATCTGAATTAGGGTATGTTCCCACGGTCAGTAAATGCTGCGAGTTGGACGCTGTGTACATCCGCAGTGTTCAGATGTTACAGCATAGTGAATGGGATTTCAAGAAATCCCATGCCCACTATGCGTGCATTAACTCCTGCGGCTTACCTGCAGAGCCGGACATGTGGCACGTCTTTCTAGACTGCAATTTATCTTGCGGAGATTTGAGTCTCTGTAAGATAAATTTCACCCGTGCAGTATATTGGACGCGATGACTCTGCACGGTTCAATGAACACATGACGAATCACCTGCGTTCAAAAGCCGGCAGCGCTTTGGACGGAGCGGACATGTGATGCGTCCAAAGCGCTGCCGATTCCTGACCGTGGGGACGTAGCCTAAGGGTTTAATTAATAAGCGGACTACCTCTACTGTTGACAAACCATCCATATGCCAACATAGGATACATCTGGGCAAACCTGGCACAATAAAAACTGGAAAACTCCTATCCCTTATAGATAGAGTTCTTACCTGGTCCAGTTTCGCAGGTTACAGGGAACTGTATAATTTCTGGAGACGAAGCATTGCCATAATAAGATGTCTCATGTACCCACCAGTAAGGCCTTTGTCCGAAAAGGATCCTGTAGTAAAATATTTCAGACATTTTATTAATCACTCTCCTTTCCTCAGTTATAGCTGATGGACATTAAGCCAGAGTATGCCAGCATTGATTATGGCTCCATTTTTTTTCTTAAAAGATAAAGTTAAAAAATTGTGTGTTTTTAGCTGTTTCTAGTGTTGAAGATTATTTCTATTCTACTCTATACACTTGATAGCTAGTACTTCTAGTTATGAACCTATAAGAGATCCATCATTACCAGGCATTGAACATACTGAAAGGCAGAGAAAATAAGTCTCAGAAAACATTAGTGAAAATCTTAATCTGTAAATCTAAAGTTTACACTACAAGCACATTCCAGTTAAATGTTGGTCTAATAGATATAATTGTACAGAAATTATATATATATATTATATATTATATATAATATTATATAATATATATATATATATATATATATATATATATATATATTATATATATATATATATAATATATAATATATTATATATATATTATATTATATATTATATATTATATATATATTATATATATTATATATATATTATATATTATATTATATATATTATATATATATATATATATATTTACTGTATTTGTGAAATACTGCTTGCGCCAAGAGATTTTGATGATGAGGTGGAAAGAGAGGGTGTTCATTTCTATTCTTGGAACTAAATAACAATATTATGCTTGCCCCATTAATTCTGTTTAGTAACTATTTATGGATCCCCTTTGTCAGCAGTCTCTGGAAGAGTGCTTAGCTTATTCCCTGAGTACATGAACGTGGGAAGTCACCACATGTTCTCTGCAGGGAGCACGTGGACAGATCCAGATATGATCAAGTTCATTGTCAATGGCAGATGTCATAAAGTCAAGCAGGATTACAAAGTAATTTATGAAGAGGATGCAAAGCACCAGAGCTGTTTCATTGGTGGCCCTGGAGAGCCCCTTTAGTATCCATAATGTCTATAACATATAAATCTATTGATCTAACCCATAATGACAGTGCTAAAATAAAGCTAGCAAACTAATATCTAGTTTATTGTATGTTGGGGATATTCTAGAATGGAAGTGTTGTTGCAGTTGAGTACTTACCATTTGAAGACAAGGTTGAGCCAGTCGCCAACCACAGCCACCCATACAAGTTTGACACCCACAGATTCACACAGATGGAACCATATTGGAAAGAAGATATGGAAGGTATTTCTAAGATCAGCTGCATGTGAGACAAATACAAACCACTCTTGGAAAGTCATGAAATTCTCCTGCAGATAGCTAACTATGGAGATTCCTGTAGCATGAAGTAAGTCCATGCTCACCTCCATCCTACAGACTTCTCCCTAGCACACTGTGTTTTTTTTATCTGGGACAAACCAAAGTACATCTTTGTCACCAGGCTTATATAGCCTCTTTCCAATGCCTCCCTCCCAACCAACTCTTCAAACAAGAGACCTCAAACAAACATTTCATCACTCCATTTTCCAACATATCTTCTCATTTTGACCATTCACTGCCTTGTTCCTAATCAATTATTAGCATGCTGTTCCTCTCTGCTTAGATATGGCCCTGTTGTTCTAAACCTGCTTATGTGTTATGGCATTCGTATTTGTCAGATGAACCATTCAGAGGATGGGACTTTGAGATTATCTAGCAAACAATTGCTTATCAAAGGAAATCGCTACCTGTAATTGTCCCACTTGTTTGCTGACACACCTAAATTTCTGATATTGCTGTACCCATAATGGTATTGACTCTGAGTCGCCCGCCAAGGCCTGGGGTACTCGGCACAGGGTCCGGTTGCAGTTGAAGGGGTGGTCACGGTGGAAGCTACCCGGTCCGTGTCCCGGGCGCTCAAGTAAAGGGGGATAGGTCTTTCAAGGGATTAATAAGGGATTAATTGTGATGGTTTAACCCTCACAATTGAGAAAGTCACATAATATGTGCACTTATATGTACGTTGTTATAATTTTTTGTGTCCATAAATTTTTTTGTGTACATTGTTTTAATTGTTTAAATTGTTTTAAGGTTGGTTTTAGCTTTATTTATACTAGTGCAGCCATGTATATGTATGTGTGTGTGTGTGTGTGTGTGTGTGTGTGTGTGTGTGTGTGTGTGTGTGTGTTTTAATGTTAGTGCAGCTATAATTTACATTTTTAATTATGTGGGTGTTCTTAGTAATTGCTTCTTAATTTTCATTTGCTGTTCTTCCTTTATATACCTCCCCTGTCCTACTCTATATATAACTGCCACCTGAAGAAGACGGAACTATTCCGTTGAAACGCGTTGTGGAAATATTAAATGAAGACTTTTTAATACCAACTGAACTGTGTCACTTGTGCTCCATTTGACCGGTCCATTTTTACTTCATCCAATCTTATCCTCTTCTGAGGCATCCGGCCGGAGCTGCAGCGTGCTATCTGCACTAAAAAACTCCCATCACCAGCTTGGCGCTCCTGTGAAGCCGCCTATTCTGACTCTGTTCACTTTAGTCTTTAATTAGCCTAAATCTCATATAAACATTCCACCCAAATTATAAAGAACAAATAAACACCTCTCCCAATTGTCTAATTGGAGTGAAAACTGTCACCGCTAAACAACATAGACAAGTTTGAGATGGACAGGAATCCCTTGAGAACCTTTGGCATTTCTTCACGCTGACTTGTTCACTCATTTTTTTTTCTAGTTTATGTTTCATATACTGTAGTCATGTGTTTATCTAGGGATGCTTTTAGGGGCTGGAGGACATGTGCCGTAGGCGCAGGCTGTCAGAAAAGGTGATAACAAGCTACTCTGTAGTTAAGCTTCACTCAACTGTAACAAGGTGACACAGGGTGGTAGTCCCAGCTGAGTCAACTAAGCCACAGTCAGTATACACCCCGACACCTTGTACAGGAAAGGACAGGAGAGACACAATGCCAGACTCAATTTGCAATCCAACAGGGAAACGGTTTAATAAAAGGTTTAAAGAAAATGCAACATCAACTTCCTGCTCTCTCCCTAACGACGTCCACAGCCGTACCCATAGCAGCCATGGTGACCGAAAGAGGAGATAGTCCATACGCCGAAATCTGTACGTTTGAAGTCCCTTTGGCAGGGCCCTTACGTAATCAGACAGGAACTCCCATCCCTTTTTAACTGCTAGTCCAACCTCTGCGGATAACTCCTTCTGTCCCTAGTTCTATTATATACAAGGGAACCACAACATTAGTCAGTCCAATGAAACTACATAACACGGGTAGTACATTTTACGGTACACATGAATAACAATTCAACACACATAATTTACAAGTCAATAACAAGGTGCATCATACAAAAATGGGTCACGTAAGTCCCATGTGGGGGAGGGGCAAACAAGGGTCTCTGCCACCTCCCTACACAACTTTGATAGATTTTTTCAATATGTTCTAAAGATGGCTGAACATTTTACAGAGCTATTAGCAAAATGTTCATTTATCTTACAGTTAGTTCTTCCCCCCATATACATTATTGCTCATTTCTGTTATGTGTTCATGTGTTTGCTATGGGAAGAGTGGAGCAATCGACTGCCAGATGTGTGGCACCATTTATCTAACTGGAGAATAAAAGGATCAGGTTGTTTGAATTCAAACTGCTTTCTCCCTAACATCATGTAGTGAGGACAGATGGTCGACTGATCCCACGAAAATCCCCAGGTTCTGCACTAGTTTAATCTTATGTGTATGGGGCCTTAATGAGTTTTCTAAGAATGTAACAAGATGGCCCACTCACTTAATTCACATGGCAGGTGGTCCTAGTCACATGTTAGGGTGGGCTGTAGTCTGAAGAAACACAGATCCCAAATCTTTGTCTGAACTGACTGAACAGCAATATCATACGAACACATACTGGTGAGGGGCTACAGACAGAGGAAGAAATAACTCTTTTCCTCAGCTGAGTGTGGATGGAGGCCAATCCTTTGTACTCAGTCAGTCGGGGAGGGGAGAAGATTTATTTTTTCTCCTGTCATTACTGTTATCTAGCAGCTCACCAGTATGTGTGCTTACCATACAGCTAATTTCAGGGGCGGACACAGACAGCTTGGGGCGCCTGTGCAGGAAATGTGTCTGGGCCCCACTCCTTTTAAGGCAACAAATATATATATATATATATATATATATATATATATACACACACATACACACACTAAGGGACTGTGCTATATATAAGTGAGTACACTTTATAGTAAGGGACTGTGTTAGACATAATAGTCGACAATAACGTTTCCTCCACCTTTCCCTGTTCCTAAATCCATTATATATTCCCCTTCCTCCCATCCCAATCCCCCACACCCCTCATTGTCCTCCTCCCCCAGCATCCCATTATTGCCCTCTCCCCCACCTCCGTGATTGCCCTCTTCACAACCTCCATTATTGCTTTCTCCCCACCACCCCATTATTGCCCATTCCACCAGCTCCATCATTGCCTCCTCCCCATGACACCATCATTGTCCTTTCCACAGCCACCATCATTGCCTTCTCTCCCAACACCCCATCATTACCCATTCCACCACCTCCATCATTTCCTACTCCCCCTCAACCCCCATGATTGCCCATTCACCACCTCCATCATTTCCTCCTCCCCCACCACCCCTGTCATTGCCCTCTCCATCAATCCAATCGTTGCTTTCCTCCCCATCATCCCCGTCATTGCTGTCTCTGTCAACCTAATCATTGCCTTCTGCCCCATCACTGCCCTCTCTGTCATCCTTATCATTGCCTTCTGCCCCATCACCCCCATCATTGCCCTCTCTGTCAACCCAATCAATGCTTTCTTCCCCATCATTGCCCTCTCTGTCAACCCAATCACTGCCTTCTGCCCCATCACCCCCTCATTGCCCTCTCCTCCACCTACACACACAGACACACACAGCACAATTCACCTCCCTGCATACACACACACACACACACACAGCACCATTCACCTCTCTGCATACACACACACACAACACCATTCACCTCTCTGCATACACACACACACAGACACACACAGCACCATTCACCTCTCTGCATACACACACACAGCACCACTCACCTCTCTGCATACACACACACAGACACACACAGCACAATTCACCTCTCTGCATACACACACAGCACCATTCACCTCTCTGCATACACACACAGCACCATTCACCTCTCTTCACACACACAGACACACAGACACACCTCACCTCACCTCTGCACACGGTATTCTGAAGCGCACCATCGATGGCAACTTCCTGTCTCGCACAGCCGTGGCGCTGAATGATGATGTCATTCAGCCACTGCTGTGTGAGCCATAACAGCTCCAGATCCAGGCTGGCGGGCATGCTGGGACTTCTGCTCCCTCGGGTATATGGGGCCAGCTTATGCTCTGTCCCCCCAGTTATACAGCAGATGTCTCGTCCTCGTTGCTTCACATCAGAACACCCCCCACCTCGGTGATGGACACCCGCTCCTCACCTGCACCGGACTGCGCGGCTGGTACCTGGGGGCCCCGGTTGTGCTTGTGGTTGCCATGGTGTCGGGAGCAGCCGTGCAAACGGGCCTCTGAATTTCCCAGGATCTTGTGGCCCCGTCCCCCAGAATGCGTGGAGGAAGGATAGTTCAGTCAGCACTCGCACTGCAGCAAGAAAAGGTCGGAAGTGAGAGCGAGACGGATCCAATCCCTGCAGCTCTGCTCCCATTCTCTGTTGCAGACAGCGGAGCTGCAGGGATTGCTCCCTGCCCGCCGCACATGAGGGCGATCTGGCTATTCCAAAGACACAGTGATAGAGAATCTAGATTGTGAGACCCATTGGGGACAAAGAGATGATAATGTAAATCTTTAATAATAATCTTTATTTTTATATAACGCTAACATATTCCGCAGCGCTTTACAGGTTGCACACACATTATCGTCACTGTCCCCGTTGGGGCTCACAATCTAAATTCTCTATCAGTATGTCTTTGGAATGTGGGAGGAAACCGGAGTACCTGGAGGAAACCCACGCAAACACGGAGAGAACTCTTTGCAGATGTTGTCCTTAGTGGGGCTTGAACCCAGGACTCCAGCGCTGCAAGGCTGCTGTGCTATCCACTGCGCCACCGTGTTGCCCATGTACTGTGGGTATGGAAAGTATTCAGACCCCTTTCTGACATGTGACGTACTATCCCGTCGAGGTGGGGTGGGCCCGTATGCCCACCGACGGGATAGTACGACATAGTGATCGGCCGCGCTCACGGGGGGAGCGCGGCCGATCGCGGCCGGGTGTCAGCTGACTATGGCAGCTGACATCCGGCACTACTGGCACATTAACCCCCGAAACACTGCGATCAAACATGATCGCAGTGTTCCGAGGGCATAGGGAAGCATCGCACAGGGAGGGGGCTCCCTTCGGGCTTCCCTGAGACCCTCGGTACAACGCGATGTGCTCGTGTTGGACCGAGCGTCTCCTCCCTGCATCCCGGATCCAAAATGGCTGCGGGGCTGCATCCGGGTCCTGCAGGGATGTGGCTTACCAGCACCTTCTCAGAGCAGGCTCTGGGAAGCCTCTCTGCAGTGCACGTCAGATCGCTGATCTGCATTGCATTGCAAAGTGTCAGATCAGCGATCTTACACTATAACATGATGCCCCCACCCGGGGCAATGTTATCATGTTAAAAAAAAAATATTCAGATGTGTAAAAAAAAAAAAAAATTCCTAAATAAAAAAAATAAAAATAAAAATATTGTTCCCATAAATACATTTCTTTATCTAAATAAAAAAACAAACAATAAAAGTACACATATTTAGTATCGCTGCGTCCGTAACAACCCGACCTATAAAACTGTCCTGCTAGTTAACCCCTTCAGTGAACACCGTAAAAAAAACGAGGCAAAAAACAATGCTTTATTATCATACCGCCGAACTAAAAGTGGAATACCACACGATCAAAAAGACGGATATAAACAACCATGGTACCGCTGAAAACGTCATCTTGTCCCGCAGAAAACGAACCACCATACAGCATCATTAGCGAAAAAATAGTTATAGTCCTTAGTATAAAGCAATGCAAAAATAATTATTTTTTCTATAAAATAGTTTTTATAGTATAAAAGCGCCAAAACATAAAAAAAGATATAAATGAGGTATTACTGTATTCGTACTGACCCGAAGAATAAAACTGCTTTATCTATTTTACCAAACGCGGAACGGTATAAACGCCCCCCCAAAAGAAATTCATAGCTGGTTTTTGGTCATTCTGCCTCACAAAAATCGGAATAAAAAGCGATCAAAACATGTCACGTGCCCGAATATGTTATCAATAAAAACGTCAACTCGTCCCGCAAAAAACAAGACCTCACATGACTCAGTGGACCAAAATATGGAAAAATTATAGCTCTCAAAATGTGGTAATGCAAAAAATATTTTTTGCAATAAAATGCGTCTTTTAGTGTGTGACGGCTGCCAATCATAAAAATCCGCTAGAATACCCACTATAAATAGTAAATCAAACCCCCCTTCATCACCCCCTTAGTTAGGGAAAAATTAAAAAAATGTATTTATTTCCATTTTCTCATTAGGGTTAGGGCTAGGGTTAGGGTTAGGGCTAGGGTTAGGGTTAGGGTTGGGGCTAGTGTTAGTGTTGGGGCTAGGGTTAGGGTTTGAATTACATTTACGGTTGGGATTAGGGTTAGGGGTGTGGTTAGGGTTGGGATTAGGGTTAGGGGTGTGTTGGGGTTAGGGGTGTGGTTGGGGTTAGGGGTGTGTTTGGGATTAGGGTTAGGGGTGTGTTTGGGTTAGGGTTTCAGTTAGAATTGGGGGTTTCCACTGTTTAGGCACATCAGGGGCTCTCCAAACGCAACATGGTGTCCCATCTCAATTCCAGCCAATTTTGCATTGAAAAGTCAAACGTCGCTCCTTCCCTTCCGAGCTCTGCCATGCGCCAAACAGTGGTTTACTCCCACATATGGGGTATCGGCGTACTCAGGACATATTTGTACAACAACTTTTGGGGTCCAATTTCTCCTGTTACCCTTGGTAAAATAAAACAAATTGGAGCTGAAGTAAATTTTTGCCAAAAAAAGTTAAATGTTCATTTTTTTCATTAACCTGAAGGGTTAATAATAGTGTTGAGCGATACCTTCCGATACTTGAAAGTATCGGTATCGGATAGTATCGGCCGATATCCGAAAAATATCGGATATCGCCGATACCGATACCCGATACCAATACAAGTCAATGGGACACAAGTATCGGAAGCTATCCTGGATGGTTCCCAGGGTCTGAAGGAGAGGAAACTCTCCTTCAGGCCCTGGGATCCATATTCATGTAAAAAATAAAGAATTAAAATAAAAAATATGGATATACTCACCCCTCCGGCGGCCCCTGGACCTTACCGATGTAACCGGCAGCCTCCATTCCTAAGAATGAGGAGTTTAGGACCTTCAATGACGACGCAGCTTGTGATTGGTCACGTGACCGCTCATGTGACCGCTCACGCGACCAATCACAAGCCGTGACGTCATCAAGGTTCACCTTCCAACAAGACAATGACCCTAAGCACACAGCTAAAATAACAAAAGAGTGGCTTCAGAACAACTCTGTGACCATTCTTGACTGGCCCAGCCAGAGCCGTGAACTAAACCCAATTGAGCATCTCTGGAGAGACCTGAAAATGGCTGTCCACCAACCTTCACCATCCAACCTGACGGAACTGGAGAGGATCTGTGTTATGATCTGGTGGCCCAGGAGTAGCATTGGACGTACTCTGGAGAAGGTGGCATCTATACTGACCGCGGACCCTGAACTTAACACCGCAACTAGAAGTAGCCGTGGGATGTACCTACTGATCCTAGACACCTCGACACAGCCGGAGGACTAATTAACCCTATAGATAGAAAAGGGAAAACTATCTCGCCTCAGAGAAAATTCCCAAAGGATAGGCAGCTCCCCACAAATATTGACTGAGAGGAGAGGAAAAAACATACACAGGCTGAAAACAGGATTTAGCAAAGGAGGCCAATCTAGCTAAATAGGAAAGATAGGACAGAGAACTATGCGGTCAGTATTAAAATACTAGGAAATATCCACCACAGAAAATACAAAAAACTCCACATCTAACTAAAGATATGGAGGGTATATCTGCCTCTCCAGAGATTCCAGCTTGACTGCATAAATCCTTACACAGATTAAGCTGGACAAGAAAAAACATGAAATGCACTGAACAATGAGGCCCACAACATGTGGGCTGCAAAACAAGCAGAACTTATCTTGGTGAAAAGACCAGGAAGCAGGAGAACCATGAAGGGATGTGAATCCTCCAGAATACAATGGACAACTGGCACTGACTAAAGGGTGAGGCCAGACTAAATAGCCCAGTCCAGAGTGGACACACCTGATAACTGCTGTGAAGGACAGACAGCAGCGCTACCACTTATAACCACCGGAGGGAGCCCAAGAACAGAATTCACAACAGTACCCCCCTTTGAGGAGGGGTCACCGAACCCTCACCAGAGCCCCCAGGCTGATCAGGACGAGCCAAACGGAAGGCATGAACCAAATCGTCAGCATGAACATCAGAGGCAACAACCCAAGAATTATCCTCCTGGCCATAACCCTTCCACTTGACAAGATACTGAAGCCTCCGCCTAGAAAAACGAGAATCCAAGATCTTCTCAACAACATACTCCAACTCCCCATCAATCAACACCGGGGCAGGAGGATCAACAGAGGGAACGACGGGTACCACATATTTCCGCAACAAAGATCTATGAAAAACATTGTGGATGGAAAAAGATGCTGGAAGGGCCAAACGAAAAGACACTGGATTGATAATCTCAGAAATCCTATAAGGACCAATAAACCGAGGCTTGAACTTAGGGGAAGAAACCTTCTTAGGAACATGACGGGAAGACAACCAGACCAAATTCCCAACCCGAAGCCGGGAACCCACACGCCGCTGACGGTTAGCAAAACGCTGAGCCTCCTCCTGAGACAAGACCAAATTGTCCACAACATGAGCTCAAATTTGCTGCAACCTGTCAACCACAGAGTCCACCCCAGGACAATCAGAAGGCTCAACCTGCCCCGAAGAAAAACGAGGATGAAACCCAGAATTACAAAAAAAAGGTGAAACCAAGGTAGCAGAACTAGCCCGATTATTAAGGGCAAACTCGGCCAATGGCAAGAAAGCCACCCAATCATCCTGATCGGCAGACACAAAGCATCTCAAATAAGTTTCCAAAGTCTGGTTAGTTCGCTCGGTTTGGCCATTTGTCTGAGGATGAAATGCGGAAGAAAAAGACAAATCAATGCCCAGCCTAGCACAAAAGGACCGCCAAAACTTGGAAACAAACTGGGAACCTCTATCGGACACAATATTCTCCGGAATGCCATGCAAACGAACCACATGCTGAAAAAACAATGGAATCAACTCAGAAGAGGATGGTAATTTAGGCAAAGGTACCAAATGAACCATCTTAGAAAACCGGTCACAAACCACCCAGATAGCCGACATCCTCTGGGAAACCGGAAGATCTGAAATAAAATCCATAGAAATATGCGTCCAAGGCCTCTCAGGGACCGGCAAAGGCAAAAGCAACCCACTGGCGCGTGAGCAGCAAGGTTTGGCCCGCGCACAAGTCCCACAGGACTGCACAAAGGAGTGCACATCCCGTGACAAAGAAGGCCACCAAAATGACCTACTAACCAAATCTCTGGTACCAAAAATCCCAAGATGGCCAGCCAACACAGAACAGTGAACCTCAGAAATCACTTTGCTAGTCCATCTATCAGGAACAAACAGTTTCCCCACTGGACAGCGGTCAGGTTTATCAGCCTGAAATTCCTGAAGAACCTGTCGTAAATCAGGGGAGATGGCAGAAAGAATCACCCCCTCCTTCAGAATGCCGACCGGCTCAAGGACCCCAGGGGAATCAGGCAAAAAACTCCTAGAGAGGGCATCAGCCTTAACATTCTTAGAACCCGGAAGATACGAGACAACAAAATCAAAACGGGAGAAAAACAGGGACCATCGGGCCTGTCTAGGATTCAGCCGTTTGGCAGACTCGAGGTAAATCAGATTCTTATGATCGGTCAAGACCACAATACGATGTTTAGCCCCCTCAAGCCAATGTCGCCACTCCTCAAATGCCCACTTCATAGCCAACAACTCACGATTACCGACATCATAATTGCGTTCCACAGGCGAAAATTTTTGAGAGAAGAAGGCACACGGTTTCATCAAGGAACCATCAGAATTCCTCTGAGACAAAACGGCCCCTGCCCCAATCTCAGAAGCGTCAACCTCAACCTGAAAAGGAAGAGAAACATCCTGCTGACAAAACACAGGGGCAGAAGTAAATCGGCGTTTAAGCCCCTGAAAGGCAGAAACGGCCGCAGAGGACCAATTTGTCACATCAGCGCCTTTCTTCGTCAAATCGGTCAGGGGTTTAACCACACTGGAGAAGTTGGCAATGAAACGGCGATAAAAATTAGCAAAGCCCAAAAATTTCTGAAGGCTCTTCACGGATGTGGGCTGGATCCAATCATGAATGGCCTGAACCTTAACCGGATCCATTTCTATAGATGAGGGAGAAAAAATGAAGCCCAAAAAAGAAACCTTCTGTACTCCAAAGAGGCACTTAGACTCCTTCACAAACAAGGCATTATCACGAAGGATCTGAAATACCATCCTGACTTGTTTCACATGAGACTCCCAATCATCCGAAAAAATCAAAATATCATCCAAATATACAATCATGAATTTATCAAGATAATTCCGAAATATATCATGCATGAAGGACTGAAACACAGATGGAGCATTAGAGAGTCCGAATGGCATCACAAGATATTCAAAATGGCCCTCGGGCGTATTGAATGCAGTTTTCCATTCGTCGCCCTGCTTAATACGAACAAGATTATATGCCCCTCGAAGGTCAATCTTAGTAAACCAACTAGCACCCTTAATCCTGGCAAACAAATCAGAGAGCAAAGGCAAAGGGTATTGGAATTTGACCGTGATCTTATTCAAGAGGCGATAATCAATACAGGGTCTCAAGGAGCCATCCTTCTTGGCAACAAAAAAGAAACCTGCTCCCAATGGAGAAGAAGATGGCCGAATATGCCCCTTCTCCAAAGACTCCTTAACATAACTCCGCATGGCGGCATGTTCTGGCACAGACAGGTTGAAAAGTCGGCCCTTAGGGAACTTACAGCCTGGAATCAAGTCAATAGCACAATCACAGTCCCTGTGCGGTGGAAGGGAACTGGACTTGGGCTCATTGAATACATCCTGGAAATCTGACAAAAACTCAGGAATTTCAGAAGAGGGGGAGGAGGTAATTGACATTAAAGGAACGTCACCATGAACCCCCTGACAACCCCAACTAGTCACAGACATAGATTTCCAATCCAACACCGGATTATGCACCTGTAACCATGGGAAACCCAGCACAATAACATCATGCAGATTATGCAACACCAGAAAACGACAATCTTCCCGATGGGCTGGCGCCATGCACATGGTTAACTGTGTCCAAAACTGAGGTTTATTTTTAGCCAATGGTGTAGCATCAATACCCCTCAAAGGGATAGGACTCTGCAAAGGCTGTAAGGGAAACCCACAACGTCTGGCAAATTCTAAGTCCATTAAATTTAAAGCGGCGCCTGAATCCACAAATGCCATGACAGAAAATGACAATAATGAGCAGATCAGGGTCACAGATAACAGAAATTTAGGCTGTACAGTACTGATGGTAACAGAACTAGCGATTCTCTTGACACGCTTAGGGCAATCAGAAATAACATGAGCAGAATCGCCGCAGTAAAAACACAACCCATTCTGACGTCTGAATCCTTGTCGTTCAGCTCTAGACACAATCCTATCACATTGCATAGGCTCAGGACTCCGCTCGGAAGACAATGCCATAGCGTGCACAACTCTGCGCTCACGCAAGCGCCGATCAATTTGAATGGCCAGAGACATAGAATCACTCAAACCAGCAGGCGTGGGGAACCCCACCATAACATCTTTAACGGATTCAGAAAGACCCTTTCTGAAAATTGCCGCCAAAGCATCCTCATTCCATTTAGTCAACACAGACCATTTTCTAAATTTCTGGCAATATGATTCTGCCGCTTCTTGACCCTGACACAGGGTGCTCAGCATGCTCTACAGAGTTAGGTTCATCATACAATAACCCAAGCGCCTGAAAAAAGGTGTCTACATTAAGCAACGCCGGATTCCCAGGTTCCAGGGCAAATGCCCAATTCTGGGGGTCGCCACGCAACAGAGATATGACAATTTTAACCTGCTGGATAGGATCACCAGAGGAACGGGGCTTCAGAGCAAAAAACAGTTTACAGTTATTTTTAAAGCTCAGAAATTTAGACCTGTCCCCAAAAAACAGATCAGGAGTTGGAATTCTAGGCTCCAAAGCTGGAGTCTGAATGATATAACCAGAAATACCCTGTACTCCAAGAGCAAGTTGATCCACACGAGAAGCAAGTCCCTGAACATCCATGTCAGCACCAAACTCCTGAACCACCCAGAGGTAAAGAGGGAAAAAAAAACACAACAGAGTACAGAAAAAAAAATGGCTCAGCACTTTCTTTCCCTTCTTCTGAGATGCGGTTAACTCATTGTAGGCCAGTTGTACTGTTATGATCTGGTGGCCCAGGAGTAGCATTGGACGTACTCTGGAGAAGGTGATATCTATACTGACCGCGGACCCTGAACTTAACACCGCAACAAGAAGTAGCCGTGGGATGTACCTACTGATCCTAGACACCTCGACACAGCCGGAGGACTAATTAACCCTATAGATAGAAAAGGGAAAACTATCTCGCCTCAGAGAAAATTCCCAAAGGATAGGCAGCCCCCCACAAATATTGACTGTGAGAGGAGAGGAAAAAACATACACAGGCTGAAAACAGGATTTAGCAAAGGAGGCCAATCTAGCTAAATAGGAAAGATAGGACAGAGAACTATGCGGTCAGTATTAAAATACTAGGAAATATCCACCACAGAAAATACAAAAAACTCCACATCTAACTAAAGATATGGAGGGTATATCTGCCTCTCCAGAGATTCCAGCTTGACTGCATAAATCCTTACACAGATTAAGCTGGACAAGAAAAAACATGAAATGCACTGAACAATGAGGCCCACAACATGTGGGCTGCAAAACAAGCAGAACTTATCTTGGTGAAAAGACCAGGAAGCAGGAGAACCATGAAGAGATGTGAATCCTCCAGAATACAATGGACAACTGGCACTGACTAAAGGGTGAAGCCAGACTAAATAGCCCAGTCCAGAGTGGACACACCTGATAACTGCTGTGAAGGAAAGACAGCAGCGCTACCACTTATAACCACCGGAGGGAGCCCAAGAACAGAATTCACAACAGATCTGCAAGGAAGAATGGCAGAGGATCCCCAAATCCAGGTGTGAAAAACTTATTGCATCATTCCCAAGAAGACTCATGGCTGTACTAGCTGAAAAAGGGTGCTTCTACTCAATACTGAGCAAAGGGTTTGAATACTTGTGACCATGCGATATTTCAGCTTTTCTTTTTTAATAAATTTGCAAAAATTTCTACATTTGTTTTTTTCAGTCAAGATGAGGTGCAGAGTGTACATTAATGTAAAAAAATGAACTTTTTTGAATTTACCAAATTGCTGCAATGAAATAAAGAGTGAAAAATTTAGAGGTCTGAATACTTTGCATACTCACTGTATGTAAAGAGCTATGGAATATGATGGCGCTATATAAGCAATGCATAATAAATAAATAATTGCATTGGTCACATGTCACCATCAGATGAGGATCCACTGAAGGATTTGGCTTGGAGTGTTAGGGATTGTAAATTCTTAAAGGGAACCTGTCACCCCCCTTGGCCATATATGAATTATTAATATGGGCATACAGGTGATAGCAATGTTACTGTATGCCTCATATCTTGTTGAAAATTGTCTTTTAATTCTTTATGCTAATGATTTCCTTCAGGCTCAGAGGTATGGGGCTCCTGGAAAAAATCTCTGCCTCCTGTCTTCATTTGCATACCACCCCCATCCCATCAGCGTCACAGCGCCCTGTGACATGTAATAGTATCCCCAGAATCCTGCGCCCTGCAATAGTGCGATTATGCTTGCCTATTCTGCCCTTCTATGGGCATTGGCTTCAGCGTTCTTTTGCCAGGCACCAGCATGTGTGGTGATAAGATGGTCTCCCTGCTTCCTTCCTCTCTGCAGAGTTAGGAACCGTACACTTTCTGATGACCCTGTCACCCATATTTGCATGCTGGGGAGAGAACTTTATCGCCTCGTACGCCAGAGGTCACTGCAACGGAAGTAGCAGTGACTCATCGGCATCTGTGCAGAAGAATGCTGAAGCCAATGCGCATAGAAAGGCAGAATAGGTACTGTATAATCGTACTATTGCAGGGCACAAGTAAGGAATTTTGGGGCCACCATTATACCTCACAGGGCACTTGTGACGCTGATGGGAGGGGGTGGTATGATAATGAAGACAGGAGGCAGAGATTTCTTCTAGGCACAGCACGCCCCAGAACCTCGAAGAAATCATTAGCATACAGAAATAAAAGATGATTTTTCAACAACAAGACCGCAGATATGAGGCATACAGGTAGGACTATTTCAATGTCTTGTAGAAAACTAGGCACTCAGGTAAATGTTGTAAGAAAATGATTTTATTGCGTGCAGGCAATCCAAAAATAAAGAAGACGTTTTGGTCAAACAATGGCCTTGATCAGTTGGACAAATTGCAGTGTGCCAAGGGTTACATGCAAAAAATGAACGCTCAAGACCAGCAGCAGTGAGTGGCAAGTTTTATACAAGATTTACATAGGATAGGATCCTACTGGGTCACCTTTCACAGGAGTGCCATAATTACCAATTTTGATTATTTCAACATTTCTATCACCTGTATGTGCAGCGCCCCAGAGTCCTGGTCGTTGCAGTAATATTGTTCTTCCACCAGGGAGGGTGATATTACGTCTGATGGCAATAAAGGAGATCTTCTTACCAGGTATCACAAACCATACACCACACTTCACACTCCAGACCACCAGGGGGAGCCTTGCTCCTATCTACTAGGGCACTCCTCACAAGAGGGTAAAACTGGTGGGCTGGATAGAAAGTTAGTCAGAAGCTGTCTGGGCTTCACCCAGGCAGCGTCCTGTGAGAGGGAAGCTAACTGGGCTTTGCCCAGGCAACACCTGTCAGGCAGACAGGGGAAAGGAGGAACATCAGGACTGCAGACAGAGAGTCCCTGACAGGGGTGGGATCCTGTCAGAGGCCTAGATAGAAGGCTACGGAGCTGCGCCTGCCCCACGTGTGACAGCATCCTAAGAAAGGACACAAATAGAATTGTATTGTAGCGGGTGAGAAACGAAGTCATAGCACAAGGAGATAAAATCAGAAGGAGTTCTGCCCTGTAATAGGCTGCCTCCTTCTGAGGCGCGTGGCCGGTAGCCGGAACACCGAGGGAGCAACCGTCTCCAAGCCTTGCTCCAGAGACCGACAGGACAGTTAATTCCACGTTGGCTGCCCGACCATATACCCAGGAGGCACGGTGGCAACTTGTGGGGGCTGGGGCATCTCTAGGGTCCCTGTAAAAAGCCTCAGGCCATCAGTCATACGGGTTTGTCCTATCCATACCATCTGGGGGACAGAGAGAGAAATAACATCTAGAACATCTACAACAGTTGTGAGGACCTTACCGAGAAGCTCAGCAGGGAGGTACTACAACACACAGGCGCTAGAGGAAGGCTACTGATTTCAACCTGGATAAGGGGACTCTGGATTTGCCTTCGGACCGGCTGGACTCTGCCTACCCTGTGGTCCGTACCCTGGACTGTGGATGCTGAAGCCTTCAGTAAAGGTAAAGAGACTGCAACCTTGTGTCCTCGTTATTCCCTGCGCCTTGCATCATCCACCATCTACACTTCTGGGAAGCCCTGGGGATACACTTCACCGGTGGGAAGGTATACCATCTAACTGCCATCACATCATCCCCAGCGGACCCCTAAGCAGCGTCGGTCACCCTGACCGAATACCACAGGTGGAGTCACGAACATTATACAAACTTTCCCTTTTATTGGACGTCCCTCAAAGGGCCACGGACCGGGTCGGGCCACCGTGACATTCCCCGAACCGAAGGACCCGGTACCGAGTACCCCATTGCCCTAACGTGGCGGCGCTCCATATGGCCATATTAATAGGTTATATACATTCCAGCGGGAGACAGTCTCTAAAGGGGTGTTGAGTTTTTCCCAGGGAATCGTCACTTTACCAGCAGTTGTCTCTGTAAGTAATGACTGATACATAGAAGGCAGAAGTCACTAAGTCATACCATGGCAGAGGGCAGACATCATAGTATATGACATAGTAGTATCATATCTGAATTTTAAAGTGCTGCGGAATATGTGAGCGATATAGAAATACAAAATATTATTTTTATTATCATTATCATCATAGTTAGGTACATTGGTTGATGTTGGCAATTACTGCACACTGACGCATAAAGATACTGAAAACTTTTACAGAGGCACAACCATGTCTAGAGTAACACACTGCTAGTTGGCCAGAGCATCAGACAGAAAAGAACTGGCAAAATTTGGTGAGCTGGAAGAAAATAGGAAATAAAAGAAAGCAAACTAAACAATGTTTCTTTAGTTAAGCCACATCCACAGAACCCAGAAAGAGTAAAGAGGATTAGTCACAGGTGTTGCTAGTCTGTCCAGCGACCTTAGGGCATAGCAATTTTTTCTAAGCATGTATCTTAGATCTGTTATATTATCCCTACATGGAAATTTTACGTTAACTTCTGGGTCTGTCACCAAGAACAATCGAATTCACTCTGTGGGTGAAGCTGGTGATGAAGAAGACATTATTGGGCCAATATTACTGGGCAGCTCAGTTGTGGCTTGGACCTGTGGTGCCTTGCTGACAGTCAAATGGATGTGTGCAGTTCAACGGCTCAGCAGGACTAATCAGCTACCTGCTGTAGTCTGTGGGGAAGTACCACACCCTACTTAAATTCTCAGCACACTTCTAGGAGTTGCCAGTTATTGGGCTTGGTATTCCCTATACTTTAGTGCTATTCTTCTGTTGTACTCATCCTATTTTTGAATCAGTGTGGGACCCTGACTATGTCTGTGTTTGTGATTTTCTCCTGATCTGACCTTGCTTGTTTCACTGAATTTCACTGACCTTCTGGTATGACTATGGCTATTCCTGTAACTATGACATTTCCTTCTGGTTCTGTCCCTTTTGTTAATGACCTGATGAGTTTGACTATCTTTACCTCAAGTTCACTCTGACATCCAACAGCTACACTGTGGGGGCAACCCAGGAGACCCCAATGTAAGTCCATTGGCTAGCACCAAGTCTGTAAATGTTATCGTTTTCAGAGCTGACGGCCTCAAACAGACTTTATACAGTTAAATTCATATGTCTGTGGTTAAAACGGACAGCGTACGGATGCCACAGAGATTGCATCTGTATGCTGTCCATTCACATCATTTACCCATTTCAGTGAAAGGTTTGATCTATGAATGCGAAAACAGCTATTGGCTGTAACTATGTCCAGATAGCATACATGCTAGAAAAATGGACTAGTGAATGAGACCTTATCTTGATCTCAACAAAAAATGATTTACACATGTCAAAAGAAACCTGAATAAAAGACTAACACGGTTATACAGTAAACAAAAAATACCACCATACTGTGACCGTAGCACTCCATGTAGCAGCTAATAATACCACTATATAAAGGCTAAATAATACCTCTGTACTATAACTGGATAATGTCATGGTACACTAGCTAGATAAAACATTTATATTGCTGCTTAAAACTACAGTTATAATGGCTGATTAGTATTAACATGACAAATAATGGCCAAATAATTGTATTTAATTTTAATATAATGAAATGTATGTCTCATTGAGAGAATCTTTAATGCTACTGTTTTGTGTAGTTCTTAAACTAAGGTTTAGATTAGTAGTTGGTTGTTTGTACGGCTGGTAGAACACAGTGTCCCATGTACTTTATGTACTAGATTATGTTGTCATTGTGCTGCTATAGATAAGAGGCTGGTTGTAGAGTGCACTCCATTTTGTAAAAGATTTTGGGGTAGAAATATATTAGGTTGTAGCTTCTAACAAAAAAACATTCTCCAGTTAACTTTGTGTTAAAATGTAGTTGCTGAGGGGTATATCTTGAAGTCCTAGGGCCAGAAATGGGCCACCCATAGAATCCTGGTTCCCAAAATTGCATTGTGGGGTCCAATTGAGATGACTGAAGACACTCGCCATATAACCACTTAGATGATGCGATCAGATCTAGTTCCAATCACTGCAGTTACCGATGAGGGTCTGTTTTGTAAACTAACCGGCATCCTCAGGATATAGATCAGCCCCAGTGTGTGAGTCAGCTGCAGGCAACGCCTGTCGTACCTATAGGGCTATAGGGCATGTGTCGGGAGAAGTGGGCAGACCCCAGGCAGGCAGTGTGGATGTTTGGCCCTGGGGCCCTCATCTTATGGGCTGCACAGCAGCTGCGTGATCTGCTGACATTGCTGGTATGTAATGGATATTGCTTATGTGTCCATGATTGACCTTCTTCCTTTTAACTATTGGTGCAACTAAGGAGCACATGTGTATCATGCATATCTACTGTAAGTCCCAGTTTCATACATAATACATACAAGTTAGCCATGTCTAATGTGTCAGGAAGGGTTACCAAAATCTGTTGTGAGTAGCTGCTATCCTAGTCAATACGCTAAAGTAATAGAAAACATATTGCTGGCCTGAGGTTGTCTGGTTATCAATAGCAAATATGGAGTATTGTCCAGGAAGGGTATCTTGCTGCTTTTGTAAGACAGTAAGGGTACATCTACAAGAGTTATCATCTGCTGCTTTTTGCAGCTGGAAATCGGCAGCAATAAAGACAATGGCAATACTTTTGCACATTTGTTGTACGTTTCACCAAGGAAATGCAGCAGATTTGCATTGCAAAGAATTAAAGTGGAGCTGTCAGCCCAAACAGACTATAACCTGAGTTCATAGCCTTGCAGGGGCTATGTGTGGCACCCCAGGAGTCCGGTTGCCACAATGGCATTGCCTTCCTCATTGGGGGTGATGACATGCCTGGAAGTAAGGAGGGATTCCCTTAGCGGGTAACACAAACATACAAAACCTTCCTGACTCCAGACCAGAAGGGGAGCTATAAACCCGGTTTCAGGGGAACTTCCCTATAAGTTCTGGTCTGGAGGCGGGGTTAGAGAGTTCTGTGTGAGACAGTGAAGGGAGAGGAAGCATTTGACAAGAGAGACCGGGAGTGGAGCTGTCACTGAGCTCTTCCCAAGATTAAGCGCAAAAGAAACCGACACTGGAGTCCGTGATTGCACGGGTACTAAAGGCCCAGCAACTACAACCGGAGGGCAGGAGATTGCAGGTCTCCTGGCCCATCTGACACCTGGAGGCACCACAGCAGTGACAGTGCCCATGAAAGGCTCATGCTGTAAACCATACGGGTTAGGAGTAACAGACACTGAGAGGAACGTGTAAAGCTTCAGGCAGCAAGGGACAGAGAATGCAGAACAAAAGGAAGGCCTCCAAACCCACCTGGCTAGGTAGATCCCAAGTTACTCCCAGGCTGCCCGGACCCCATCAACACCTTTAACCTGTGTCCTGGACCACACCTACAATTCACCAGTAAAAGGTAAAGGAAACTGCAATCCCTGTGTCCTCCAATTATTTCCTGTTCCCTCAGTCCTGCAACACACCGTCTATCATCTCTTGGCAACTGCACGGGTAGCCCTGGGGCTCTGCTCCACCTGTGGGGAGCAGAACCATCTTTGCTGCGTTACCATCTGCCCCAGCAGTCCCTTTAAGCAGCGTGGGCCATCCTCGCCGAACACCACAGGTGGCGCCACGAATTATCCTCCCATAGACTTTATTTTCCACTTCCCTTCTTCATATTTGTTGGATGCCCAGGGCCACGGATCGGGTCATCGCTTCTGTGACCACCCATTTAAGTACCGCCGGACACGGCCCGAGTACCCACGGTCCTAGAGGGTGCTCCATTTGTACCCTAAAAAAGTGCACCTTTAGCTTTCCAATTACTTCCTTTGTTCTGCAGAAATTGAAGATTAATGAAATATGCTAATTAGGGTTCTGGATGCATCCTTGGTATGGCGCTTTGGTTTTGCATGCTCCCTCACTGGTAATTTACAGTGCTGGCTTACCAAAACTTTCTCTGCAGACAGAGGTCACCCCGGGCAAGCCAGGGCTTTTAATCAGACTAAGTGTGCACCATGCACCTTAATTAGCATATTTGATTAAGTTTCAATTTCTGCAGAATGAAGGCAGTGATTAGGAAGCACGATTTTTAGAGCAACTATGTGCTTTACAAGATTTCGAAATGTGTTTCTGTTGAGAGTTAAACAGGATTTTTATGCTAAGACCTGATGAAGGAGCTGGTTCGGCAATGAAACGCGTTGTGTTGTACATATCCATGAATGACTTTGTACCCCATCGACTGAGCAAGTGTGTCCATACAACACCCAGTATCACCTGACATCTACCGTCCTCTTAGAAAGACACAGCTCAAGCCACTGATGTCTGACTGCAGTTCCACAGAAGCCGACCACATGAAAAACCACAGGATGTGTATTTACCATTATTGGAAAGGAGACCTTGGTTGCAGCTGCTGAAATTACCTGAGCACTCAGCACAACTACACCAGGTTACTGCATCACTGTCACTCCCTGACGAAGCGGTTGCGAAACGTGCGTTGGAGTGGTGTGTGCGGGGGCTGCGGCACGTCATCTTGGTTGGTACACATGGCTGGTTTTGTTATGGTTTACTGATTTATTTTTCTCAGCTTTCCTTATGGTCTTAGCATATATGCATACTTGTACCTTGTGGTAGCATACCTGTTAAATCCACATGTATTGTTTTTCCAGCACTATGCACTTTTTTATGTATGGACATCCATTTATTCCCCATACTTTATATGGCATACATAGTGGCCATTATATTAGATACACTTTTTGATATTTACTACGCTTAGAGATTTTTTATATCACATTAATATCACATATATATATGTGTTTGGGCACAGTATTATTTGTCGCACAATAGTATTCATTATTACATTTATTTTTACACACTTATTTTTTATTCCACAATGGACTTTATTTGATTGGTTTTTCATCACTAATTTTACATTAATTGTCATCATATGTTGTGTACACCATTTGGCACTACCGCTTTTGAGCACAATATTATTTGCCCTTTTTTATATATATGTATATAGATATATATATATATATATGTATATATATATATATATATATATATATATATATATATATATATATATATAATTTTTATACATTTCTTTTTTAATGTATTTGGCCACTAATTGTAATATTAAGGTACTAGCATTATTCATTGTATTATTTTTATTGCTATATGAATTATTGATTGTTATATTTTTCTTTTATACCAGTCATGGGATATTGATTATATTATATTTTATTATTAATTTCACAACATTATATTTTGTATTATATTATTATTGATTTTTTAAATTAAAATTAATATATTTTTTACTAATTAATTTGACGTGCCCCACCCCCCACATACTGATTTTAATGATTCTGATTATTATGAATTTTAATTCTCAATAAAATATTGTTTTTTAATTATATATTGTGTCACATTGCTTGTCATATTTATAAATAAAATAATATGTTTGAATTTATTGATTCATTTCTTTAGTAAATATTTTTTGTGGGCATATATTTATAGGTAATATTTACTATTTAGTTATTTACTAAATATTATTGGTATTTCTTTTCTATATAGGATCTCTTTACTGCATCACTGTAACCTGCAATCCCAAATGATCTCCTGTTTCTGCTCTTCTTTTATCTCCTTCATAGAATACATCCCCGACAAGGTTAGATGCATAGTTTATACTGTCAGATTGACTCCCTTTAAATCTGCAATATATATATATTGACATATTAGAAATCTCAATTCTTCAGATTTTCTCTGTAACATATGGATGAAATTTTATAATGTGTCATCCTCAATTTTGACATTGTAATCATGTCAGGAAATCCACTGTGTATTCGCCCTGTTTGCACAAACCTTGAATTGATGGGCGGGTATCTTAATAAGTAGCTATAGAATGACTATGAAAGATAGGAATATTGGGACTATGAGAGTTTGAAAATTGTGGGCCATTAATAAATGATTTAATTAATGATTGTTTACATAGAACTGACATATTCTGTAGCGTTGCACCAAATTTGCCAACATTCCAAATTTTGCTGTAACAATCCACAGCCTATGGTGATAAATGGGCTGAACGTATGCAAATCCCATCCATAATTGAGCACTTGGGCCTCCTAGGCTTTTGGGGCATATTCCCTGGCAACTTAAATGTCCTTGTTTTTATCTTTAAAATATTGGTAAATATTCTATAAGAAGCATTTACTCATATGGCCCATATTTTCCACTTCAAGTGCACACATAAGGCATTGCTACATATACCGGTAACACTTCAGTAAAAATGTAAAGCCCTTGTTATGGAATATAAGATGAAGATATGCTTTTGTACGAAATCTGCATATAACTATGCATAAATTAATCCTTAGATGGCTAGAATCATTTCTATTTATCTGCGTAATCCAATACAAAGGGCAAGAAGGAGGCAAAAAGCAGCAAAAAGCTCCTAATAGCCAGATTCCTACTCCACACTGATGAGGGGCAAACACCCCGAAACAGCTGTCTGTGGATGGATACCATGCTTGGCATAGGTGGTTTTCCTGTATTGGATGTTTTCCTTTATGGGATGCTGCCCTTCCCGTGGTTGTTCCCTCCCGGGGAAAGGTCTGGCTATTCACTGCTTGCGTCGAGAAACACGTGATGGTGTCTCCGCAGCTATCCTACATGCATTTGCATATTTCCCATAAGGGATGGGGGCAGTGTTCTGGATCACTGCGTTGAGAAACACGTGATGGTGTCTCCGCGGTGTTGGATGTTTTGGTCTCCCCGAAGCCAATCATCTGTTCCTTCACAGCCTTTTACTAGGCACTGCTCCTAATAGCCAGATTCCTACTCCACACTGATGAGGGGCAAACACCCCGAAACAGCTGTCTGTGGATGGATACCATGCTTGGCATAGGTGGTTTTCCTGTATTGGATGTTTTCCTTTATGGGATGCTGCCCTTCCCGTGGTTGTTCCCTCCCGGGGAAATGTCTGGCTATTCACTGCTTGCGTCGAGAAACACGTGATGGTGTCTCCGCAGCTATCCTACATGCATTTGCATATTTCCCATAAAGGATGGGGGCAGTGTTCTGGATCACTGCGTTGAGAAACACGTGATGGTGTCTCCGCGGTGTTGGATGTTTTGGTCTCCCCGAGGCCAATCATCTGTTCCTTCACAGCCTTTTACTAGGCACTGCTCCTAATAGCCAGATTCCTACTCCACACTGATGAGGGGCAAACACCCCGAAACAGCTGTCTGTTGATGGATACCATGCTTGGCATAGGTGGTTTTCCTGTATTGGATGTTTTCCTTTATGGGATGCTGCCCTTCCCGTGGTTGTTCCCTCCCGGGGAAAGGTCTGGCTATTCACTGCTTGCGTCGAGAAACACGTGATGGTGTCTCCGCAGCTATCCTACATGCATAAGGCAAGATTGCCTTGTGCAGGCATGTACTACGGAGGACACAGCATGAACTTCAATCCAATATTGCAGCCAGCATGCAGGCAGCGGGTAAGGAAAGGGTGAATCAAACACCCGAAAACCCCGCCCATATGACTGAAAATTGTTCCCTACAAATTCAGGTGACAGAGTCCCTTTAAGAAGAGAAAATGGCAGACTTTACCTGAGAATCCCTCAGTGAACTCATTCTGACAGTCTAACAGGAGAGTTTGTAGCTTCATCTGTTTCTGAGCTTCTCTCATCTGATTTATGGCCACAAACTAAATAAAAATCGAATATTCTTGGAAACAAAGTCTGAAAAAGCAAAACGGTGCAAAATTTTTAATGACACACAATAGTAAAAATGCCTTTTGGGTCCAAATACTTGTATTTCAGTAAACAAAAAATATCCCCAAAGGTGGACAACAGGATTAGGTTAAAATGTAAAAGAAAGCCCTTCATACCACTTAGATAGCTGTCAGCTATGTCGTGTGGCAACTCTCTAGCCTGACTCTCCCATATACACAAACACTCTCTCTGCAGAGCTCTCCTATGTTGTCTATTAGAGAGCCGCTGCCAAACATCTCTCATGGTGGCTTATCTCCTGGAGAACAAAAGGATCAGCAGTCCAACAATGGACATGCTGGATCCTTGTGATTCTTGACAATCATCTGTTGGGCGCCACCATACACATTGCACATTGTATGTTGGCCGATTAGTTGCTATCAGTGGGAGGCAGCTGACGTTAGTCTAATGTGTATGGGGGCCTTAATGGTGGAACTGTACAAAAGCCAGAGGCGTATTTAGGGGGCAGCCGGGGCATGTGCCCTGGGTGCAGCCGGCAGGGGGGCGCCGTTGGCTGCCTAATGCGGCAGTGCGCAGTGTCTCCCCCGGCGGCTGCATTCTGCCGCCCCCCCCCGGACTGGGAGTCAGCTGTTCTCTGTGCCGACTGTCAAACTGTCAATCTGGGGGGAGATTTAATGTGAGTGTTGATGGGGGGATTTATTGTGGGGGGGATTTAATATGAGTGGGGATGGGGGGATTTATTGTGGGATGCGGAGATTTAATGTGAGTGGGGATGGGGGGATTTATTGTGGGATGGGGAGATTTAATGTGAGTGGGGGATTTATTGTGGGATGGGGGAGATTTAATGTGTGGGGGAGAGAATTTGAGTGGGGGTGGGGGATTTATTATGTGGGGGGAGAATTTGAGTGGGGATGTGGAATTTATTGTGTGGGGAGAATTGGAGTGGGGATGAGGGATTTATTGTGTGTGGGGAGAATTGGAGTGGGGATGGGAGGATTTATTATGTGAGTTGAGAATTTGAGTGGGGATGGAGGATTTATTGTGTGTGGGGAGAATTGGAGTGGAGATGGGGGATTTATTGTGTGGGGGAGAATTGGAGTGTGGATGGGGGGATTTATTGTGTGGGGGAAGAATTGGAGTGGGGATGGGTGTGTTTAATGTGTGGGGAGAATTGGAGTGGGGATGGGGGATTTAATGTGTGTGGGGGGAGATTTGTCATGGGGATGGGGTTTAATGTGTGGGGGGAGATTTGGAATGAGGATGTGGAATTAAATGTGTGCAGGGAGATTTGGAGTGGAGATGGGCTTATTTATTGTGTGTGGGGAGATTTGTAGTGGGGATGGGGGGATTTAATGTGTGGGGGGAGATTTGAGGGCACAAAATGAAGAGGGAAGAGATGGGGGCATGTATGAGGAAACAGTACAGGAGAAAGGGGGGCATGTATGAGGAAACAGTACTGGGGAATGGGGGGCATGTATGAGGAAACAGTACTAGGGAATAGGGGCATGTATGATTAAACATTATGGGGGAATGGGGGGCATATATGCGGAAACAGTATGGGGAATGGGGGGCAAATATGAGGAAACAGTACAGGAGAATGGGGGCATGTATGAGGAAACAGTACAGGGGAATGGGGGGCATGTATGAAGAAACAGTATGGGGGAATGGGAGCATGTACGAGGAAACAGTATGGGGTGCATATATGAGGAAACAGTATGAGAGAATGGGGGGCATGTATGAGGAAACAGTACAGGAGAATGGGG